>NC_141009.1:71483259-71987716 GCF_052327205.1 Somniosus microcephalus
AGTAACAGGCACTCTCTCCCCCAGTGAAAGGTACTCTCTCTCCCAGTAACAGGTACTCTCTCCCCCAGCAACAAGTACTCCCCCAGTAACAGGTACTCTCTCCCCCAGTAACAGGTACTCTCTCCCCCAGTAACAGGTACTCTCTCCCCCAGTAACAGGTACTCTCTCCCCCAGCAACAGGTACTCCCCCAGTAATAGGTACTCTCTCCCCCAGTAACAGGTACTCTCTCCCCCAGTAACAGCTACTCTCTCCCCCAGTAACAGGTAGTCTCTCCCCCAGTAACAGGTACTCTCTCCCCCAGTAACAGGTACTCACTCCCCTCGTAACAGGTACTCTCTCCACCAATAACAGGTACACTCTCCCCCAGTAACAGGTACTCTCTCCCCCAGTAACAGGCACTCTCTCCCCCAGTGAAAGGAACTCACTCTCCCAGTAACAGGTACTCTCTCCCCCAGTAACAGGTACTCTCTCCCCCAGTAACAGGTACTCTCTCCCAAAGTAACAGGTACTCTCTCCCCCTGTAACAGGTACTCTCTCCCCCAGTAAGAGGTGCTCTCTCCCCCAGGAACAGCTACTCTCTCCCCGAGTAACAGGTACTCACTCCCCCAGTAAAAGGTACTCTCTCCCCCAGTAACAGGTACTCTCTCCTCCAGTAACAGGTACTCTCTCACCCAGTAACAGGTACTCTCTCCCCCAGTAACAGATACTGTCTCTCCCAGAAACAGGTACTCTCTCTCCCAGTAACAGGTACTCTCTCCCCCAGTAACAGGTACACTCTCCCCCAGTAACAGGCACTCTCTCCCCTAGTAACAGGTACTCTCTCCCCCAGTAACAGGTACTCTCTCCCCCAGTAACAGGTACTCTCTCCCCCAGTAACAGGTACTCTCTCCCCCAGTAACAGGTACTCACTCCCCCAGTAACAGGTACTCTCTCCCCCAGTAACAGATGCTCTCTCTCCCAGTAACAGGTACTCTCTCCCCCAGTAACAGGTACTCTCTCCCCCAGTAAGAGGTACTCTCTCCCCCAGTAATAGGTACTCCCTCCCCCAGTAACAGGTACTCTCTCCCCCAGTAACAGGTACTCTCTCCCCCAGTAACAGATACACTCTCTCCAAGTAACAGGTACTCTCTCCCCCAGTAACAGGAACTCTCTCCCCCAGTAACAGGCACTCTCTCCCCCAGTAACAGGTACTCGCTCCCCCAGTAACAGGTACTCTCTCCCCCTGTAACAGGTACTCTCTCCCCCAGTAACAGGTACTCCCTCCCCCAGTAACAGGTATACTCTCTCCCAATAACAGGTACTCTCTCCCCCAGTAACAGGTACTCTCTCCCCCAGTAACAGGCACTCTTTCTCCCAGTAACAGGTACTCTCTCTCCCAGTAACAGGTACTCTCTCCCCCAGTAACAGGTCCTCCCTCCCCCAGTAACAGGAACTCTCTCTCCCAGTAACAGGTAATCTCTCTCTCCCAGTAACAGGTACTCTCTCCCCCAGTATCAGGTACTCTCTCCCAGTAACAGGTACTCTCTCTCCCAGTAATGGGTACTCTCTCCCCCAGTAACAGGTACTCTTTCCCCCAGTAACAGGTACACTCTCCCCCAGTAACAGGTACTGTCTCCCGCAGTAACAGGTACTCTCTCTCCCAGTAACTGGGAATCTCTCCCCCAGTAACAGGCACTCCCTCCCCCAGTAACAGGTACTCTCTCCCCCAGTAACAGGTACTCTCCCCCCCAGTAACAGGTACTCTCTCCCCCAGTAGCAGGTACTCTCTCCCCCAGTAAAATGTACTCTCTCCCCTAGTAACAGGTACTCTCTCCCCCAGTAACAGGTACTCTCTCCCCCAGTAACAGGTACTCTCTCCCCCAGTAACAGATACTCTCTCCCCCAGTAACAGGTACTCTCTCCGCCAGTAACAGGTACTCTCTCCCCCAGTAACAGGTACACTCTCCCCCAGTAACAGGTTCTCTCTCCCACAGTAACATGTACACTCTCCCCCAGTAACAGGTACTCTCTCCCCCAGTAACAGGTACTCTCTCCCCCAGTAACAGGTTCTCTCTCCCCCAGTAACAGGTACTCTCTCCCGCAGTAACAGGTACTCTCTCCCCCAGTAACAGGTACTCTCTCCCCCAGTAACAGGTACTCTCCCCCCTAGTAACAGGTACTCTCTCCCCGAGTAACAGGTACTCTCTCCCCCAGTAACAGGTACTCTCTCCCCCAGTAACAGGTACTCTCTCCCCCAGCAACAGGCACTCTCTCCCCCAGTAACAGGTACTCTCTCCCCCAGTAACAGGTGCTCTCTCCCCCAGTAACAGGTACTCTCTCCCCCAGTAACAGGTACTCTCTCCCCCAGTAACAGGTACTCTCTCCCCCAGTAACAGGTACTCTCTCCCCCAGTAACAGGTACACTCTCCCCCAGTAACAGGTTCTCTCTCCCCCATTAACAGGTACTCTCTCCCCCAGTAACAGTTACTCTCTCCCAGTAACAGGTACTCTCTCCCCCAGTATAAGGTACTCTCTCCGCCAGTAACAGGTACTCTCTCCCCAGTAACAGGTACTCTCTCCCCCAGTAAAAGGTACTCTCTCCCCCAGTAACAGGTACTCTCTCCCCCAGTAACAGGTACTCTCTCCCCCAGTAACAGGTACGCTCTCCCCCAGTAACAGGTTCTTTCTCCCCCAGTAACAGGTACTCTCTCCCCCAGTAACAGTTACTCTCTCCCAGTAAAAGGTACTCTCTCCCACAGTAACAGGTACTCTCTCCCCCAGTATTAGGTACACTCTCCCCAGTAACAGGTACGCTCTCCCCCAGTAACAGGTAATCTCTTCCTCAGTAACAGGTACTCTCTCCCCCAGTAACAGATTCTCATTCCACCAGTAACAGGTACTCTCTCGCCCATTAACAGGTACTCTCTCCCCCAGTAACAGGTACTCTCTTCCCCAGTAACAGGTACTCTCTCCCCCAGTAACAGGTACTCTCTCCACCAGTAACAGATACTCTCTCCCCCAGTAAGAGGTACTCTCTCCCCCAGTAACAGGTACTCTCTCCCCAATAACAGGTACTCTCTCTCCCAGTAACAGATACTCTCTCTCCCAGTAACAGGCACTCTCTCCCCAGTTACAGGTACTCTCTCCCCAATAACAGGTACTCTCTCCCCCAGTAACAAGTACTCTCTCCCCAGTAACAGGTACTCTCTCCCCCAGTAACAGTTACTCTCTCCCCCAGTAACAGGTAGTCTCTCCCCCAGTAATAGATACTCTCTCCCCCAGTAACAGGTACTCTCTTCCCCAGTAACAGGTACACTCTCTCCCAGTAACAGGTTCTCTCTCTCCCAGTAACAGGTACTCTCTCCCACAGTAACACGTACTCTCTCCCCCAGTATTAGGTACTCTCTCCCCAGTAACAGGTACTCTCTCCCCCAGTATCAGGTACTCTCTCCCCAGTAACAGGTACTCTCTCCCCCAGTAACAGGTAATCTCTCCCTCAGTGTCAGGTACTCTCTCCCCCAGTAACAGATTCTCTTTCCCCCAGTAAAAGGTACTCTCTCGCCCAGTAACAGGTACTCTCTCCCCCAGTAACAGGTGCTCTCTTCCCCAGTAACAGGTACTCTCTCCCCCAGTAACAGGTACTCCCTCCACCAGTAACAGATACTCTCTCCCCCAGTAACAGGTACTCTCTCCCCCAGTAACAGTTACTCTCTCCCCAATAACAGGCACTCTCTCCCCCAGCAACAGATACTCTCTCTCCCAGTAACAGGCACTCTCTCCCCAGTAACAGGTACTCTCTCCCCAATAACAGGTACTCTCTCCCCCAGTAACAGGTACTCTCTCCCCAGTAACAGGTACTCTTTCCCCCAGTAACAGTTACTCTCTCCCCCAGTAACAGGTACTCTCTCCCCCAGTAATAGATACTCTCTCCCCCAGTAACAGGTACTCTCTTCACCAGTAGCAGGTACTCTCTCCCCCTGTAACAGGGACTCTCTCCCCCAGTAACAGGTACTCCCTCCCCCAGTAACAGGTAAACTCTCTCCCAATAACAGGTACTCTCTCTCACCCAGTAACAGGTACTCTCTCCCCCAGTAACAGGCACTCTTTCTCCCAGTAACAGGTACTCTCTCTCCCAGTAACAGGTACTCTCTCCCCCAGTAACAGGTACTCCCTCCCCCTGTAACAGGTACTCTCTCTCCCAGTAACAGGTAATCTCTCTCTCCCAGTAACAGGTACTCTCTCCCCCAGTATCAGGTACTCTCTCCCAGTAACAGGTACTCTCTCTCCCAGTAACGGGCACTCTCTCACCCAGTAACAGGTACTATTTCCCCCAGTAACAGGTACACTCTCCCCCAGTAACAGGTACTCTCTCCCGCAGTAACAGGTACTCTCTCTCCCAGTAACAGGTAAACTCTCTCCCAATAACAGGTACTCTCTCTCACCCAGTAACAGGTACTCTCTCCCCCAGTAACAGGCACGCTTTCTCCCAGTAACAGGTACTCTCTCCCCCAGTAACAGGTACTCCCTCCCCCTGTAACAGGTACTCTCTCTCACCCAGTAACAGGTACTCTCTCCCCCAGTAACAGGCACGCTTTCTCCCAGTAACAGGTACTCTCTCCCCCAGTAACAGGTACTCCCTCCCCCAGTAACAGGTACTCTCTCTCCCAGTAACAGGTAATCTCTCTCTCCCAGTAACAGGTACTCTCTCCCCCAGTAACAGGTACTCTCTCCCCCAGTAACAGGTACTCCCTCCCCCTGTAACAGGTACTCTCTCTCCCAGTAACAGGTAATCTCTCTCTCCCAGTAACAGGCACACTCTCCCCCAGTAACAGGTACTCTCTCCCCTAGTAACAGGCACTCTCTCCCCCAGTAACTGGTACTCTCTCCCCCAGTAACAGGTACACTCTCCCCCAGTAACAGGTACTCTCTCCCCCAGTAACAGGTACTCAGTTCAGTTCAGTTCAGTTCAGTTCAGTTCAAATGCTTTATTGGCATGAAAGTTTACAGAGAACCATATTGCCAAAGCTTACATAGCAAAAAGGTACAGTTTTCCAACATTCTGTAGGTGTCAATCGATTTGACATTTGTTGGGTATATACAATATTACTTTTAAACAATATTAATTTTAAACAGTCTTTCTACTTCATTTGGTACGTTCAATATTAATTTTAAACAGTCTTACTTTTAAACAGTCCTCAGGTTGTGACATGTTGTTACATATTTAGCCCCAAGGTATGGTCTGTCTCCTTCTCCTAGGACTAATCTCAATTTTGACAGATCATCCAATTCCTTGAAATCTGGGGTTGTTTGGCTTAGCTTGTTGAATAATATGTTTCTTGATGTGTTGAATTTTTCGCATTTTAGGAGGAAATGCATTTCTGTTTCAACCTCGCCAGCCAGACATTGATCGCATATTCTATTCTCTCTAGGCTGCCAGGATTTCTTGTATCTGCCTTTTTCAATTTCCAGTTGGTGGTCGCTTAGTCTGTACCTGGTGAGGGTCTGTCTCTGTTTTGTGTCTCTGATGGTCGTGAGGTAGTCTGCCAGTTTATATTCTCTTTTTAGGGCCCGGTAACATTCTAATCTGCTTTGGCTTTCGGTTATTTTGTTCCAATGTTCCAGGTAGGTTTCTTTGCATTTTTTAATGATTTGGTTCACTCGGATTGGTGTTTGGACGGCTGTGTTGGTCTGGGGCTGGTCAGGGTCCGGCTGAGTACTTAGTTTCAGTAGCAGCTGACTCAGGGGACTCTTTTCTGGGTTTAGCTCTTGGGTCTGAAAGGCTTTGAAATGAAGGGTGTCTGGGGAGCTAGATTTGAGGTGATTTAGGAAGTTTAGTGCTCGTTTTTGGATGTTTATTATCAGTGGGTATCTGCCTAGTTCGGCTCTGCATGCATACTCACTCCCCCAGTAAAAGGTACTCTCTCCCCCAGTAACAGGTACTCTCTCCCCCAGTAACAGGTACTCACTCCCCCAGTAACAGGCACTCTCTCCCCCAGTAACAGGCACTCCCTCCCCCAGTAACAGGTACTCTCTCCCCTAGTAACAGGCACGCTCTCCCCCAGTAACAGGTACTCTCTCCCCTAGTAACAGGCACTCTCCCCCCCAGTAACAGGTACTCACTCCCCCAGTAACAGGTACACTCTCCCCCAGTAACAGGTACTCTCTCCCCCAGTAACAGGTACACTCTCCCCCAGAAACAGGTACACTCTCCCCCAGTAACAGGTACACTCTCCCCCAGTAACAGGTACTCTCTCCCCCAGTAACAGGCACTCCCTCCCCCAGTAACAGGTACACTCTCCCCCAGTAAGAGGTACACTCTCCCCCTGTAACAGGTACTCTCTCCCCCAGTAACAGGTACTCTCTCCCCTAGTAACAGGCACTCTCTCCCCCAGTAACAGGTACACTCTCCCCCAGTAACAGGTATTCTCTCCCCCAGTAACAGGTACACTCTCCCCCAGTAACAGGTACTCTCTCCCCCAGTAACTGGTACTCACTCCCCCAGTAACAGGTACACTCTCCCCCAGTAACTGGTACTCTCTCCCCCAGTAACAGGTACTCTCTCCCCCAGTAACAGGTACTCTCTCCCCCAGTAACAGGCACTCTCTCCCCCAGTAACAGGTACTCTCTCCCCTAGTAACAGGTACACTCTCCCCCAGTAAAAGGTACTTTCTCCCCCAATAACAGGCACTCTCTCCCCCAGTAACAGGTACTCTCTCCCCCCGTAACAGGTCCTCTATCCCCAGTAACAGGTACTCTCTCCCCCAGTAACAGGTACTCTCTCTCCCAGTAACAGGTACTCTCTCCCCCAGTAACAGGTACTCTCTCCCCCAGTAACAGGTACTCTCTCCCCCAGTAACAGGTACTCTCTCCCCCAGTAACAGGTACTCTCTCCCCCAGTAACAGGTAATCACTCCCCTAGTAACAGGTACTCTCTCCCCAGAAACAGGTACTCTCTCCCCCAGTAACAGGTACTCACTCCCCCAGTAACAGGTACTCTCTCCCCCAGTAACAGGTACTCTCTCCCCCAGTAACAGGTACTCTCTCCCCCAGCAACAGGTACTCTCTCCCCCAGCAACAGGTACTCCCCCAGTAACAGGTACTCTCTCCCCCAGTAACAGGTACTCTCTCCCCCAGTAACAGGTACTCTCTCCCCCAGTAACAGGTACACTCTCCCCCAGTAACAGGTACTCTCTCCCCCAGTAACAGGTACTCACTCCCCTAGTAACAGGTACTCTCTCCATCAGTAACAGGTACACTCTCCCCCAGTAACAGGTACTCTCTCCCCCAGTAACAGGCACTCTCTCCCCCAGTGAAAGGTACTCTCTCTCCCAGTAACAGGTACTCTCTCCCCCAGCAACAAGTACTCCCCCAGTAACAGGTACTCTCTCCCCCAGTAACAGGTACTCTCTCCCCCAGTAACAGGTACTCTCTCCCCCAGTAACAGGTACTCTCTCCCCCAGCAACAGGTACTCCCCCAGTAATAGGTACTCTCTCCCCCAGTAACAGGTACTCTCTCCCCCAGTAACAGCTACTCTCTCCCCCAGTAACAGGTAGTCTCTCCCCCAGTAACAGGTACTCTCTCCCCCAGTAACAGGTACTCACTCCCCTCGTAACAGGTACTCTCTCCACCAATAACAGGTACACTCTCCCCCAGTAACAGGTACTCTCTCCCCCAGTAACAGGCACTCTCTCCCCCAGTGAAAGGAACTCACTCTCCCAGTAACAGGTACTCTCTCCCCCAGTAACAGGTACTCTCTCCCCCAGTAACAGGTACTCTCTCCCAAAGTAACAGGTACTCTCTCCCCCTGTAACAGGTACTCTCTCCCCCAGTAAGAGGTGCTCTCTCCCCCAGGAACAGCTACTCTCTCCCCGAGTAACAGGTACTCACTCCCCCAGTAAAAGGTACTCTCTCCCCCAGTAACAGGTACTCTCTCCTCCAGTAACAGGTACTCTCTCACCCAGTAACAGGTACTCTCTCCCCCAGTAACAGATACTGTCTCTCCCAGAAACAGGTACTCTCTCTCCCAGTAACAGGTACTCTCTCCCCCAGTAACAGGTACACTCTCCCCCAGTAACAGGCACTCTCTCCCCTAGTAACAGGTACTCTCTCCCCCAGTAACAGGTACTCTCTCCCCCAGTAACAGGTACTCTCTCCCCCAGTAACAGGTACTCTCTCCCCCAGTAACAGGTACTCACTCCCCCAGTAACAGGTACTCTCTCCCCCAGTAACAGATGCTCTCTCTCCCAGTAACAGGTACTCTCTCCCCCAGTAACAGGTACTCTCTCCCCCAGTAAGAGGTACTCTCTCCCCCAGTAATAGGTACTCCCTCCCCCAGTAACAGGTACTCTCTCCCCCAGTAACAGGTACTCTCTCCCCCAGTAACAGATACACTCTCTCCAAGTAACAGGTACTCTCTCCCCCAGTAACAGGAACTCTCTCCCCCAGTAACAGGCACTCTCTCCCCCAGTAACAGGTACTCGCTCCCCCAGTAACAGGCACTCTCTCCCCCAGTAACAGGTACTCTCTCCCCCAGTAACAGTTACTCTCTCGCACAGTAACAGGTACTCTCTCCCCCAGTAACAGGTACTCAATCCCCTAGTAACAGGTACTCGCTCCCCAGAAACAGGTACTCACTCCCCCAGTAACAGGTACTCTCTCCCCAGAAACAGGTACTCTCTCCCCCAGTAACAGGTACTCTCTCCCCAGTAACAGGTATTCTCTCCCCCAGTAACAGGTACTCTCTCCCCCAGTAACAGGTACTCTCTCCCCCAGTAACAGGTACTCTCTCCCCCAGTAACAGGTACTCTCTCCCCCAGTAACAGGTACACTCTCCCCCAGTAAAAGGTACTCTCTCTCCCAGTAACAGGTACTCTCTCCCCCAGAAATAGGTACTCTCTCCGCCAGTAACAGGTACTCTCTCCCCCAGTAACAGGCACTCTCTCCCCAGTAACAGGTACTCTCTCCCCCAGTAACAGGTACTCACTCCCCCAGTAACAGGTACTCTCTCCCCCAGTAACAGGCACTATCTCCTCAGCAACAGGTACTCTCTCCCCCAGTAACAGGTGCTCTCTCCCCCAGTAACAGGTACTCTCGCCCCCAGTAACAGGTACTCTCTCCCCCAGAACCAGGTACTCTCTCCCCCAGTAACAGGTACTCTCTCCCCCAGTAACAGGTACTCTCTCCCCAGTAACAGGTACTCTCTCCGCCAGTAACAGTTACTCTCTCCCCCAGTAACAGGTACTCTCTCCCCCAGTAATGGATACTCTCTCCCCCAGTAACAGGTACTCTCTTCCCCAGTAACAGGTACTCTCTCCCCCTGTAACAGGTACTCTCTCCCCCAGTAACAGGTACTCCCTCCCCCAGTAACAGGTATACTCTCTCCCAATAACAGGTACTCTCTCCCCCAGTAACAGGTACTCTCTCCCCCAGTAACAGGCACTCTTTCTCCCAGTAACAGGTACTCTCTCTCCCAGTAACAGGTACTCTCTCCCCCAGTAACAGGTACTCCCTCCCCCAGTAAAAGGAACTCTCTCTCCCAGTAACAGGTAATCTCTCTCTCCCAGTAACAGGTACTCTCTCCCCCAGTATCAGGTACTCTCTCCCAGTAACAGGTACTCTCTCTCCCAGTAATGGGTACTCTCTCCCCCAGTAAACGTACTCTTTCCCCCAGTAACAGGTACACTCTCCCCCAGTAACAGTTACTGTCTCCCGCAGTAACAGGTACTCTCTCTCCCAGTAACTGGTAATCTCTCCCCCAGTAACAGGCACTCCCTCCCCCAGTAACAGGTACTCTCTCCCCCAGTAACAGGTACTCTCCCCCCCAGTAACAGGTACTCTCTCCCCCAGTAGCAGGTACTCTCTCCCCCAGTAAAATGTACTCTCTCCCCTAGTAACAGGTACTCTCTCCCCCAGTAACAGGTACTCTCTCCTCCAGTAACAGGTACTCTCTCACCCAGTAACAGGTACTCTCTCCCCCAGTAACAGATACTCTCTCTCCCAGAAACAGGTACTCTCTCTCCCAGTAACAGGTACTCTCTCCCCCAGTAACAGGTACACTCTCCCCCAGTAACAGGCACTCTCTCCCCTAGTAACAGGTACTCTCTCCCCCAGTAACAGGTACTCTCTCCCCCAGTAACAGGTACTCTCTCCCCCGGTAACAGGTACTCTCTCCCCCAGTAACAGGTACTCACTCCCCCAGTAACAGGTACTCTCTCCCCCAGTAAGAGGTACTCTCTCCCCCAGTAATAGGTACTCCCTCCCCCAGTAACAGGTACTCTCTCCCCCAGTAACAGGTACTCTCTCCCCCAGTAACAGATACACTCTCTCCAAGTAACAGGTACTCTCTCCCCCAGTAACAGGTACTCTCTCCCCCAGTAACAGGCACTCTCTCCCCCAGTAACAGGTACTCGCTCCCCCAGTAACAGGCACTCTCTCCCCCAGTAACAGGTACTCTCTCCCCCAGTAACAGTTACTCTCTCGCCCAGTAACAGGTACTCTCTCCCCCAGTAACAGGTACTCACTCCCCTAGTAACAGGTACTCGCTCCCCAGAAACAGGTACTCACTCCCCCAGTAACAGGTACTCTCTCCCCAGAAACAGGTACTCTCTCCCCCAGTAACAGGTACTCTCTCCCCAGTAACAGGTATTCTCTCCCCCAGTAACAGGTACTCTCTCCCCCAGTAACAGGTACTCTCTCCCCCAGTAACAGGTACTCTCTCCCCCAGTAACAGGTACTCTCTCCCCCAGTAACAGGTACACTCTCCCCCAGTAAAAGGTACTCTCTCTCCCAGTAACAGGTACTCTCTCCCCCAGAAATAGGTACTCTCTCCGCCAGTAACAGGTACTCTCTCCCCCAGTAACAGGCACTCTCTCCCCAGTAACAGGTACTCTCTCCCCCAGTAACAGGTACTCACTCCCCCAGTAACAGGTACTCTCTCCCCCAGTAACAGGCACTATCTCCTCAGCAACAGGTACTCTCTCCCCCAGTAACAGGTGCTCTCTCCCCCAGTAACAGGTACTCTCGCCCCCAGTAACAGGTACTCTCTCCCCCAGAACCAGGTACTCTCTCCCCCAGTAACAGGTACTCTCTCCCCCAGTAACAGGTACTCTCTCCCCAGTAACAGGTACTCTCTCCGCCAGTAACAGTTACTCTCTCCCCCAGTAACAGGTACTCTCTCCCCCAGTAATGGATACTCTCTCCCCCAGTAACAGGTACTCTCTTCCCCAGTAACAGGTACTCTCTCCCCCTGTAACAGGTACTCTCTCCCCCAGTAACAGGTACTCCCTCCCCCAGTAACAGGTATACTCTCTCCCAATAACAGGTACTCTCTCCCCCAGTAACAGGTACTCTCTCCCCCAGTAACAGGCACTCTTTCTCCCAGTAACAGGTAATCTCTCCCAGTAACAGGTAGTCTCTCCCCCAGTAACAGGTACTCCCTCCCCCAGTAAAAGGAACTCTCTCTCCCAGTAACAGGTAATCTCTCTCTCCCAGTAACAGGTACTCTCTCCCCCAGTATCAGGTACTCTCTCCCAGTAACAGGTACTCTCTCTCCCAGTAATGGGTACTCTCTCCCCCAGTAACAGGTACTCTTTCCCCCAGTAACAGGTACACTCTCCCCCAGTAACAGGTACTGTCTCCCGCAGTAACAGGTACTCTCTCTCCCAGTAACTGGTAATCTCTCCCCCAGTAACAGGCACTCCCTCCCCCAGTAACAGGTACTCTCTCCCCCAGTAACAGGTACTCTCCCCCCCAGTAACAGGTACTCTCTCCCCCAGTAGCAGGTACTCTCTCCCCCAGTAAAATGTACTCTCTCCCCTAGTAACAGGTACTCTCTCCCCCAGTAACAGGTACTCTCTACCCCAGTAACAGGTACTCTCTCCCCCAGTAACAGATACTCTCTCCCCCAGTAACAGGTACTCTCTCCGCCAGTAACAGGTACTCTCTCCCCCAGTAACAGGTACACTCTCCCCCAGTAACAGGTTCTCTCTCCCACAGTAACATGTACACTCTCCCCCAGTAACAGGTACTCTCTCCCCCAGTAACAGGTACTCTCTCCCCCAGTAACAGGTTCTCTCTCCCCCAGTAACAGGTACTCTCTCCCGCAGTAACAGGTACTCTCTCCCCCAGTAACAGGTACTCTCTCCCCCAGTAACAGGTACTCTCCCCCCTAGTAACAGGTACTCTCTCCCCGAGTAACAGGTACTCTCTCCCCCAGTAACAGGTACTCTCTCCCCCAGTAACAGGTACTCTCTCCCCCAGCAACAGGCACTCTCTCCCCCAGTAACAGGTACTCTCTCCCCCAGTAACAGGTGCTCTCTCCCCCAGTAACAGGTACTCTCTCCCCCAGTAACAGGTACTCTCTCCCCCAGTAACAGGTACACTCTCCCCCAGTAACAGGTTCTCTCTCCCCCATTAACAGGTACTCTCTCCCCCAGTAACAGTTACTCTCTCCCAGTAACAGGTACTCTCTCCCCCAGTATAAGGTACTCTCTCCGCCAGTAACAGGTACTCTCTCCCCAGTAACAGGTACTCTCTCCCCCAGTAAAAGGTACTCTCTCCCCCAGTAACAGGTACTCTCTCCCCCAGTAACAGGTACTCTCTCCCCCAGTAACAGGTACGCTCTCCCCCAGTAACAGGTTCTTTCTCCCCCAGTAACAGGTACTCTCACCCCCAGTAACAGTTACTCTCTCCCAGTAAAAGGTACTCTCTCCCACAGTAACAGGTACTCTCTCCCCCAGTATTAGGTACACTCTCCCCAGTAACAGGTACGCTCTTCCCCAGTAACAGGTACTCTCCACCCAGTAACAGGTACTCTCTCCCCCAGTAACAGGTAATCTCTTCCTCAGTAACAGGTACTCTCTCCCCCAGTAACAGATTCTCATTCCACCAGTAACAGGTACTCTCTCGCCCATTAACAGGTACTCTCTCCCCCAGTAACAGGTACTCTCTTCCCCAGTAACAGGTACTCTCTCCCCCAGTAACAGGTACTCTCTCCACCAGTAACAGATACTCTCTCCCCCAGTAAGAGGTACTCTCTCCCCCAGTAACAGGTACTCTCTCCCCAATAACAGGTACTCTCTCTCCCAGTAACAGATACTCTCTCTTCCAGTAACAGGCACTCTCTCCCCAGTTACAGGTACTCTCTCCCCAATAACAGGTACTCTCTCCCCCAGTAACAGGTACTCTCTCCCCAGTAACAGGTACTCTCTCCCCCAGTAACAGTTACTCTCTCCCCCAGTAACAGGTAGTCTTTCCCCAGTAATAGATACTCTCTCCCCCAGTAACAGGTACTCTCTTCCCCAGTTACAGGTACTCTCTCCCCCTGTAACAGGTACTCCCTCCCCCAGTAACAGGTACACCCTCCCCCAGTAACAGGTACACTCTCTCCCAGTAACAGGTTCTCTCTCTCCCAGTAACAGGTACTCTCTCCCACAGTAACACGTACTCTCTCCCCCAGTATTAGGTACTCTCTCCCCAGTAACAGGTATTCTCTCCCCCAGTATCAGGTACTCTCTCCCCAGTAACAGGTACTCTCTCCCCCAGTAACAGGTAATCTCTCCCTCAGTGTCAGGTACTCTCTCCCCCAGTAACAGATTCTCTTTCCCCCAATAAAAGGTACTCTCTCGCCCAGTAACAGGTACTCTCTCCCCCAGTAACAGGTACTCTCTTCCCCAGTAACAGGTACTCTCTCCCGCAGTAACAGGTACTCTCTCCACCAGTAACAGATACTCTCTCCCCCAGTAACAGGTACTCTCTCTCCCAGTAACAGTTACTCTCTCCCCAATAACAGGCACTCTCTCCCCCAGCAACAGATACTCTCTCTCCCAGTAACAGGCACTCTCTCCCCAGTAACAGGTACTCTCTCCCCAATAACAGGTACTCTCTCCCCCAGTAACAGGTACTCTCTCCCCAGTAACAGGTACTCTTTCCCCCAGTAACAGTTACTCTCTCCCCCAGTAACAGGTACTCTCTCCCCCAGTAATAGATACTCTCTCCCCCAGTAACAGGTACTCTCTTCACCAGTAGCAGGTACTCTCTCCCCCTGTAACAGGGACTCTCTCCGCCAGTAACAGGTACTCCCTCCCCCAGTAACAGGTAAACTCTCTCCCAATAACAGGTAATCTCTCTCACCCAGTAACAGGTACTCCCTCCCCCAGTAACAGGTAAACTCTCTCCCAATAACAGGTAATCTCTCTCACCCAGTAACAGGTACTCTCTCCCCCAGTAACAGGTACTCCCTCCCCCTGTAACAGGTACTCTCTCTCCCAGTAACAGGTAATCTCTCTCTCCCAGTAACAGGTACTCTCTCCCCCAGTATCAGGTACTCTCTCCCAGTAACAGGTACTCTCTCTCCCAGTAACGGGCACTCTCTCCCCCAGTAACAGGTACTATTTCCCCCAGTAACAGGTACACTCTCCCCCAGTAACAGGTACTCTCTCCCGCAGTAACAGGTACTCTCTCTCCCAGTAACAGGTAATCTCTCCCCCAGTAACAGGCACTCCCTCCCCCAGTAACAGGTACTCTCCCCCCCAGTAACAGGTACTCTCTCCCCCAGTAGCAGGTACTCTCTCCCCCAGTAAAATGTACTCTCTCCCCTAGTAACAGGTACTCTCTCCCCCAGTAACAGGTACTCTCTCCCCCAGTAACAGGTACTCTCTCCCCCAGTAACAGATACTCTCTCCCCCACGAACAGGTACTCTCTCCGCCAGTAACAGGTACTCTCTCCCTCAGTAACAGGTACACTCTCCCCCAGTAACAGGTTCTCTCTCCCACAGTAACATGTACACTCTCCCCCAGTAACAGGTACTCTCTCCCCCAGTAACAGGCACTCTCTCCCCCAGTAACAGGTACTCTCCCCCCCAGTAACAGGTACTCTCTCCCGCAGTAACAGGTACTCTCTCCCCCAGTAACAGGTACTCTCTCCCCCAGTAACAGGTACTCTCCCCCCTAGTAACAGGTACTCTCTCCCTGAGTAACAGGTACTCTCTCCCCCAGTAACTGGTACTCTCTCCCCCAGTAACAGGTACCCTCTCCCCCAGTAACAGGTACTCTCTCCCCCAGTAACAGGTACTCTCTCCCCCAGTAACAGGTACACTTTCCCCCAGTAAAAGGTTCTCTCTCCCCCAGTAACAGGTACTCTCTCCCCCAGTAACAGTTACTCTCTCCCAGTAACAGGTACTCTCTCCCACAGTAACAGGTACTCTCTCCCGCAGTAACAGGTACTCTCTCCCCCAGTAACAGGTACTCTCTCCCCCAGTAACAGGTACTCTCTCCCCAGTAACAGGTACTCTCTTCCCCTGTAACAGGTACTCTCTCCCCCAGTAAAAGGTACTCTCACCCCCAGTAACAGGTACTCTCTCCCCCAGTAACAGGTACACTCTCCCCCAGTAACAGGTTCTCTCTCCCCCAGTAACAGGTACTCTCTCCCCCAGTAACAGTTACTCTCTCCCAGTAACAGGTACTCTCTCCCACAGTAACAGGTACTCTCTCCCCCAGTATTAGGTACTCTCTCCCCAGTAACAGGTACTCTCTCCCCCAGTAACAGGTACTCTCTCCCCAGTAACAGGTACTCTCTCCCCCAGTAACAGGTAATCTCTCCCTCAGTAACAGGTACTCTCTCACCCAGTAACACATTCTCTTTCCCCAAGTAACAGGTACTCTCTCGCCCAGTAACAGGTACTCTCTCCCCCAGTAACAGGTACTCTCTTCCCCAGTAACAGGTACTCTCTCCCCCAGTAACAGGTACACCCTCCCCCAGTAACAGGTACACTCTCTCCCAGTAACAGGTTCTCTCTCTCCCAGTAACAGGTACTCTCTCCCACAGTAACACGTACTCTCTCCCCCAGTATTAGGTACTCTCTCCCCAGTAACAGGTACTCTCTCCCCCAGTATCAGGTACTCTCTCCCCAGTAACAGGTACTCTCTCCCCCAGTAACAGGTAATCTCTCCCTCAGTGACAGGTACTCTCTCCCCCAGTAACAGATTCTCTTTCCCCCAGTAAAAGGTACTCTCTCGCCCAGTAACAGGTACTCTCTCCCCCAGTAACAGGTACTCTCTTCCCCAGTAACAGGTACTCTCTCCCCCAGTAACAGGTTCTCTCTCCACCAGTAACAGATACTCTCTCCCCCAGTAACAGGTACTCTCTCCCCCAGTAACAGGTACTCTCTCCCCAATAACAGGTACTCTCTCCCCCAGTAACAGATACTCTCTCTCCCAGTAACAGGCACTCTCTCCCCAGTAACAGGTACTCTCTCCCCAATAACTGGTACTCTCTCCCCCAGTAACAGGCACTCCCTCCCCCAGTAACAGGTACTCTCTCCCCCAGTAACAGGTACTCTCCCCCCCAGTAACAGGTACTCTCTCCCCCAGTAGCAGGTACTCTCTCCCCCAGTAAAATGTACTCTCTCCCCTAGTAACAGGTACTCTCTCCCCCAGTAACAGGTACTCTCTCCTCCAGTAACAGGTACTCTCTCACCCAGTAACAGGTACTCTCTCCCCCAGTAACAGATACTCTCTCTCCCAGAAACAGGTACTCTCTCTCCCAGTAACAGGTACTCTCTCCCCCAGTAACAGGTACACTCTCCCCCAGTAACAGGCACTCTCTCCCCTAGTAACAGGTACTCTCTCCCCCAGTAACAGGTACTCTCTCCCCCAGTAACAGGTACTCTCTCCCCCAGTAACAGGTACTCTCTCCCCCAGTAACAGGTACTCACTCCCCCAGTAACAGGTACTCTCTCCCCCAGTAAGAGGTACTCTCTCCCCCAGTAATAGGTACTCCCTCCCCCAGTAACAGGTACTCTCTCCCCCAGTAACAGGTACTCTCTCCCCCAGTAACAGATACACTCTCTCCAAGTAACAGGTACTCTCTCCCCCAGTAACAGGTACTCTCTCCCCCAGTAACAGGCACTCTCTCCCCCAGTAACAGGTACTCGCTCCCCCAGTAACAGGCACTCTCTCCCCCAGTAACAGGTACTCTCTCCCCCAGTAACAGTTACTCTCTCGCCCAGTAACAGGTACTCTCTCCCCCAGTAACAGGTACTCACTCCCCTAGTAACAGGTACTCGCTCCCCAGAAACAGGTACTCACTCCCCCAGTAACAGGTACTCTCTCCCCAGAAACAGGTACTCTCTCCCCCAGTAACAGGTACTCTCTCCCCAGTAACAGGTATTCTCTCCCCCAGTAACAGGTACTCTCTCCCCCAGTAACAGGTACTCTCTCCCCCAGTAACAGGTACTCTCTCCCCCAGTAACAGGTACTCTCTCCCCCAGTAACAGGTACACTCTCCCCCAGTAAAAGGTACTCTCTCTCCCAGTAACAGGTACTCTCTCCCCCAGAAATAGGTACTCTCTCCGCCAGTAACAGGTACTCTCTCCCCCAGTAACAGGCACTCTCTCCCCAGTAACAGGTACTCTCTCCCCCAGTAACAGGTACTCACTCCCCCAGTAACAGGTACTCTCTCCCCCAGTAACAGGCACTATCTCCTCAGCAACAGGTACTCTCTCCCCCAGTAACAGGTGCTCTCTCCCCCAGTAACAGGTACTCTCGCCCCCAGTAACAGGTACTCTCTCCCCCAGAACCAGGTACTCTCTCCCCCAGTAACAGGTACTCTCTCCCCCAGTAACAGGTACTCTCTCCCCAGTAACAGGTACTCTCTCCGCCAGTAACAGTTACTCTCTCCCCCAGTAACAGGTACTCTCTCCCCCAGTAATGGATACTCTCTCCCCCAGTAACAGGTACTCTCTTCCCCAGTAACAGGTATACTCTCTCCCAATAACAGGTACTCTCTCCCCCAGTAACAGGTACTCTCTCCCCCAGTAACAGGCACTCTTTCTCCCAGTAACAGGTAATCTCTCCCAGTAACAGGTAGTCTCTCCCCCAGTAACAGGTACTCCCTCCCCCAGTAAAAGGAACTCTCTCTCCCAGTAACAGGTAATCTCTCTCTCCCAGTAACAGGTACTCTCTCCCCCAGTATCAGGTACTCTCTCCCAGTAACAGGTACTCTCTCTCCCAGTAATGGGTACTCTCTCCCCCAGTAACAGGTACTCTTTCCCCCAGTAACAGGTACACTCTCCCCCAGTAACAGGTACTGTCTCCCGCAGTAACAGGTACTCTCTCTCCCAGTAACTGGTAATCTCTCCCCCAGTAACAGGCACTCCCTCCCCCAGTAACAGGTACTCTCTCCCCCAGTAACAGGTACTCTCCCCCCCAGTAACAGGTACTCTCTCCCCCAGTAGCAGGTACTCTCTCCCCCAGTAAAATGTACTCTCTCCCCTAGTAACAGGTACTCTCTCCCCCAGTAACAGGTACTCTCTACCCCAGTAACAGGTACTCTCTCCCCCAGTAACAGATACTCTCTCCCCCAGTAACAGGTACTCTCTCCGCCAGTAACAGGTACTCTCTCCCCCAGTAACAGGTACACTCTCCCCCAGTAACAGGTTCTCTCTCCCACAGTAACATGTACACTCTCCCCCAGTAACAGGTACTCTCTCCCCCAGTAACAGGTACTCTCTCCCCCAGTAACAGGTTCTCTCTCCCCCAGTAACAGGTACTCTCTCCCGCAGTAACAGGTACTCTCTCCCCCAGTAACAGGTACTCTCTCCCCCAGTAACAGGTACTCTCCCCCCTAGTAACAGGTACTCTCTCCCCGAGTAACAGGTACTCTCTCCCCCAGTAACAGGTACTCTCTCCCCCAGTAACAGGTACTCTCTCCCCCAGCAACAGGCACTCTCTCCCCCAGTAACAGGTACTCTCTCCCCCAGTAACAGGTGCTCTCTCCCCCAGTAACAGGTACTCTCTCCCCCAGTAACAGGTACTCTCTCCCCCAGTAACAGGTACTCTCTCCCCCAGTAACAGGTACACTCTCCCCCAGTAACAGGTTCTCTCTCCCCCATTAACAGGTACTCTCTCCCCCAGTAACAGTTACTCTCTCCCAGTAACAGGTACTCTCTCCCCCAGTATAAGGTACTCTCTCCGCCAGTAACAGGTACTCTCTCCCCAGTAACAGGTACTCTCTCCCCCAGTAAAAGGTACTCTCTCCCCCAGTAACAGGTACTCTCTCCCCCAGTAACAGGTACTCTCTCCCCCAGTAACAGGTACGCTCTCCCCCAGTAACAGGTTCTTTCTCCCCCAGTAACAGGTACTCTCACCCCCAGTAACAGTTACTCTCTCCCAGTAAAAGGTACTCTCTCCCACAGTAACAGGTACTCTCTCCCCCAGTATTAGGTACACTCTCCCCAGTAACAGGTACGCTCTTCCCCAGTAACAGGTACTCTCCACCCAGTAACAGGTACTCTCTCCCCCAGTAACAGGTAATCTCTTCCTCAGTAACAGGTACTCTCTCCCCCAGTAACAGATTCTCATTCCACCAGTAACAGGTACTCTCTCGCCCATTAACAGGTACTCTCTCCCCCAGTAACAGGTACTCTCTTCCCCAGTAACAGGTACTCTCTCCCCCAGTAACAGGTACTCTCTCCACCAGTAACAGATACTCTCTCCCCCAGTAAGAGGTACTCTCTCCCCCAGTAACAGGTACTCTCTCCCCAATAACAGGTACTCTCTCTCCCAGTAACAGATACTCTCTCTCCCAGTAACAGGCACTCTCTCCCCAGTTACAGGTACTCTCTCCCCAATAACAGGTACTCTCTCCCCCAGTAACAGGTACTCTCTCCCCAGTAACAGGTACTCTCTCCCCCAGTAACAGTTACTCTCTCCCCCAGTAACAGGTAGTCTTTCCCCAGTAATAGATACTCTCTCCCCCAGTAACAGGTACTCTCTTCCCCAGTTACAGGTACTCTCTCCCCCTGTAACAGGTACTCCCTCCCCCAGTAACAGGTACACCCTCCCCCAGTAACAGGTACACTCTCTCCCAGTAACAGGTTCTCTCTCTCCCAGTAACAGGTACTCTCTCCCACAGTAACACGTACTCTCTCCCCCAGTATTAGGTACTCTCTCCCCAGTAACAGGTATTCTCTCCCCCAGTATCAGGTACTCTCTCCCCAGTAACAGGTACTCTCTCCCCCAGTAACAGGTAATCTCTCCCTCAGTGTCAGGTACTCTCTCCCCCAGTAACAGATTCTCTTTCCCCCAATAAAAGGTACTCTCTCGCCCAGTAACAGGTACTCTCTCCCCCAGTAACAGGTACTCTCTTCCCCAGTAACAGGTACTCTCTCCCGCAGTAACAGGTACTCTCTCCACCAGTAACAGATACTCTCTCCCCCAGTAACAGGTACTCTCTCTCCCAGTAACAGTTACTCTCTCCCCAATAACAGGCACTCTCTCCCCCAGCAACAGATACTCTCTCTCCCAGTAACAGGCACTCTCTCCCCAGTAACAGGTACTCTCTCCCCAATAACAGGTACTCTCTCCCCCAGTAACAGGTACTCTCTCCCCAGTAACAGGTACTCTTTCCCCCAGTAACAGTTACTCTCTCCCCCAGTAACAGGTACTCTCTCCCCCAGTAATAGATACTCTCTCCCCCAGTAACAGGTACTCTCTTCACCAGTAGCAGGTACTCTCTCCCCCTGTAACAGGGACTCTCTCCCCCAGTAACAGGTACTCCCTCCCCCAGTAACAGGTAAACTCTCTCCCAATAACAGGTAATCTCTCTCACCCAGTAACAGGTACTCCCTCCCCCAGTAACAGGTAAACTCTCTCCCAATAACAGGTAATCTCTCTCACCCAGTAACAGGTACTCTCTCCCCCAGTAACAGGTACTCCCTCCCCCTGTAACAGGTACTCTCTCTCCCAGTAACAGGTAATCTCTCTCTCCCAGTAACAGGTACTCTCTCCCCCAGTATCAGGTACTCTCTCCCAGTAACAGGTACTCTCTCTCCCAGTAACGGGCACTCTCTCCCCCAGTAACAGGTACTATTTCCCCCAGTAACAGGTACACTCTCCCCCAGTAACAGGTACACTCTCCCGCAGTAACAGGTACTCTCTCTCCCAGTAACAGGTAATCTCTCCCCCAGTAACAGGCACTCCCTCCCCCAGTAACAGGTACTCTCCCCCCCAGTAACAGGTACTCTCTCCCCCAGTAGCAGGTACTCTCTCCCCCAGTAAAATGTACTCTCTCCCCTAGTAACAGGTACTCTCTCCCCCAGTAACAGGTACTCTCTCCCCCAGTAACAGGTACTCTCTCCCCCAGTAACAGATACTCTCTCCCCCAGTAACAGGTACTCTCTCCGCCAGTAACAGGTACTCTCTCCCTCAGTAACAGGTACACTCTCCCGCAGTAACAGGTTCTCTCTCCCACAGTAACATGTACACTCTCCCCCAGTAACAGGTACTCTCTCCCCCAGTAACAGGCACTCTCTCCCCCAGTAACAGGTACTCTCCCCCCCAGTAACAGGTACTCTCTCCCACAGTAACAGGTACTCTCTCCCCCAGTAACAGGTACTCTCTCCCCCAGTAACAGGTACTCTCCCCCCTAGTAACAGGTACTCTCTCCCTGAGTAACAGGTACTCTCTCCCCCAGTAACTGGTACTCTCTCCCCCAGTAACAGGTACCCTCTCCCCCAGTAACAGGTACTCTCTCCCCCAGTAACAGGTACTCTCTCCCCCAGTAACAGGTACACTTTCCCCCAGTAAAAGGTTCTCTCTCCCCCAGTAACAGGTACTCTCTCCCCCAGTAACAGTTACTCTCTCCCAGTAACAGGTACTCTCTCCCACAGTAACAGGTACTCTCTCCCGCAGTAACAGGTACTCTCTCCCCCAGTAACAGGTACTCTCTCCCCCAGTAACAGGTACTCTCTCCCCAGTAACAGGTACTCTCTCCCCCTGTAACAGGTACTCTCTCCCCCAGTAAAAGGTACTCTCACCCCCAGTAACAGGTACTCTCTCCCCCAGTAACAGGTACACTCTCCCCCAGTAACAGGTTCTCTCTCCCCCAGTAACAGGTACTCTCTCCCCCAGTAACAGTTACTCTCTCCCAGTAACAGGTACTCTCTCCCACAGTAACAGGTACTCTCTCCCCCAGTATTAGGTACTCTCTCCCCAGTAACAGGTACTCTCTCCCCCAGTAACAGGTACTCTCTCCCCAGTAACAGGTACTCTCTCCCCCAGTAACAGGTAATCTCTCCCTCAGTAACAGGTACTCTCTCACCCAGTAACACATTCTCTTTCCCCAAGTAACAGGTACTCTCTCGCCCAGTAACAGGTACTCTCTCCCCCAGTAACAGGTACTCTCTTCCCCAGTAACAGGTACTCTCTCCCCCAGTAACAGGTACACCCTCCCCCAGTAACAGGTACACTCTCTCCCAGTAACAGGTTCTCTCTCTCCCAGTAACAGGTACTCTCTCCCACAGTAACACGTACTCTCTCCCCCAGTATTAGGTACTCTCTCCCCAGTAACAGGTACTCTCTCCCCCAGTATCAGGTACTCTCTCCCCAGTAACAGGTACTCTCTCCCCCAGTAACAGGTAATCTCTCCCTCAGTGACAGGTACTCTCTCCCCCAGTAACAGATTCTCTTTCCCCCAGTAAAAGGTACTCTCTCGCCCAGTAACAGGTACTCTCTCCCCCAGTAACAGGTACTCTCTTCCCCAGTAACAGGTACTCTCTCCCCCAGTAACAGGTTCTCTCTCCACCAGTAACAGATAC
This sequence comes from Somniosus microcephalus, assembly GCF_052327205.1. Taxonomy (NCBI): domain Eukaryota; kingdom Metazoa; phylum Chordata; class Chondrichthyes; order Squaliformes; family Somniosidae; genus Somniosus; species Somniosus microcephalus. The sequence continues at coordinate 71,505,836 of NC_141009.1, forward strand.
TCTCTCCCCCAGTAACAGGTACTCTCTCCCCCAGTAACAGGTACTCTCTCCCCAATAACAGGTACTCTCTCCCCCAGTAACAGATACTCTCTCTCCCAGTAACAGGCACTCTCTCCCCAGTAACAGGTACTCTCTCCCCAATAACAGGTACTCTCTCCCCCAGTAACAGGTACTCTCTCCCCAGTAACAGGTACTCTTTCCCCCAGTAACAGTTACTCTCTCCCCCAGTAACAAGTACTCTCTCCCCCAGTAATAGATACTCTCTCCCCCAGTAACAGGTACTCTCTCCCCCAGTAACAGGTACTCCCTCCCCCAGTAACAGGTACACTCTCTCCCAATAACAGGTACTCTCTCTCCCCCAGTAACAGGTACTCTCTCCCCCAGTAACAGGCACTCTTTCTCCCAGTAACAGGTACTCTCTCTCCCAGTAACAGGTACTCTCTCCCCCAGTAACAGGTACTCCCTCCCCCAGTAACAGGTACTCTCTCTCCCAGTAACAGGTAATCTCTCTCTCCCAGTAACAGGTACTCTCTCCCCCAGTATCAGGTACTCTCTCCCAGTAACAGGTACTCTCTCTCCCAGTAACGGGCACTCTCTCCCCCAGTAACAGGTACTCTTTCCCCCAGTAACAGGTACACTCTCCCCCAGTAACAGGTACTCTCTCCCGCAGTAACAGGTACTCTCTCTCCCAGTAACAGGTAATCTCTCCCCCAGTAACAGGCACTCCCTCCCCCAGTAACAGGTACTCTCTCCCCCAGTCACAGGTACTCTCCCCCCCAGTAACAGGTACTCTCTCCCCCAGTAGCAGGTACTCTCTCCCCGAGTAAAATGTACTCTCTCCCCTAGTAACAGGTACTCTCTCCCCCAGTAACAGGTACTCTCTCCCCCAGTAACAGGTACTGTCTCCTCCAGTAACAGATACTCTCTCCCCCAGTAACAGGTACTCTCTCCGCCAGTAACAGGTACTCTCTCCCCCAGTAACAGGTACACTCTCCCCCAGTAACAGGTACTCTCTCCCACAGTAACATGTACACTCTCCCCCAGTAACAGGTACTCTCTCCCCCAGTAACAGGTACTCTCTCCCCCAGTAACAGGTACTCTCCCCCCCAGTAACAGGTACTCTCTCCCGCAGTAACAGGTACTCTCTCCCCCAGTAACAGGTACTCTCTCCCCCAGTAACAGGTACTCTCCCCCCTAGTAACAGGTACTCTCTCCCCGAGTAACAGGTACTCTCTCCCCCAGTAACTGGTACTCTCTCCCCCAGTAACAGGTACCCTCTCCCCCAGTAACAGGCACTCTCTCCCCCAGTAACAGGTACTCTCTCCCCCAGTAACAGGTACTCTCTCCCCCAGTAACAGGTACTCTCTCCCCCAGTAACAGGTACACTCTCCCCCAGTAACAGGTTCTCTCTCCCCCAGTAACAGGTACTCTCTCCCCCAGTAACAGTTACTCTCTCCCAGTAACAGGTACTCTCTCCCACAGTAACAGGTACTCTCTCCCCCAGTAACAGGTACTCTCTCCCCCAGTAACAGGTACTCTCTCCCCCAGTAACAGGTACTCTCTCCCCAGTAACAGGTACTCTCTCCCCCTGTAACAGGTACTCTCTCCCCCAGTAACAGGTACTCTCACCCCCAGTAACAGGTACTCTCTCCCCCAGTAACAGGTACACTCTCCCCCAGTAACAGGTTCTCTCTCCCCCAGTAACAGGTACTCTCTCCCCCAGTAACAGTTACTCTCTCCCAGTAACAGGTACTCTCTCCCACAGTAACAGGTACTCTCTCCCCCAGTATTAGGTACTCTCTCCCCAGTAACAGGTACTCTCTCCCCTAGTAACAGGTACTCTCTCCCCAGTAACAGGTACTCTCTCCCCCAGTAACAAGTAATCTCTCCCTCAGTAACAGGCACTCTCTCACCCAGTAACAGATTCTCTTTCCGCCAGTAACAGGTACTCTCTCGCCCAGTAACAGGTACTCTCTCCCCCAGTAACAGGTACTCTCTTCCCCAGTAACAGGTACTCTCTCCCCCAGTAACAGGTACTCTCTCCACCAGTAACAGATACTCTCTCCCCCAGTAACAGGTACTCTCTCCCCCAGTAACAGGTACTCTCTCCCCAATAACAGGTACTCTCTCCCCCTGTAATAGATACTCTCTCCCCCAGTAACAGGTACTCTCTTCCCAAGTAACAGGTACTCTCCCCCCCTGTAACAGCTACTCTCTCCCCCAGTAACAGGTACTCCCTCCCCCAGTAACAGGTACACTCTCTCCCAATAACAGGTACTCTCTCTCCCCCAGTAACAGGTACTCTCTCCCCCAGTAACAGGCACTCTTTCTCCCAGTAACAGGTACTCTCTCTCCCAGTAACAGGTACTCTCTCCCCCAGTAAAAGGTACTCCCTCCCCTAGTAACAGGTACTCTCTCTCCCAGTAACAGGTAATCTCTCTCTCCCAGTAACAGGTACTCTCTCCCCCAGTATCAGGTACTCTCTCCCCGTAACAGGTACTCTCTCTCCCAGTAACGGGTACTCTCTCCCCCAGTAACAGGTACCCTTTCCCCCAGTAACAGGTACACTCTCCCCCAGTAACAGGTACTCTCTCCCACAGTAAAAGGTACTCTCTCTCCCAGTAACAGGTAATCTCTCCCCCAGTAAAAGGCACTCCCTCCCCCAGTAACAGGTACTCTCTCCCACAGTAACAGGTACTCTCCCCCCCAGTAACAGGTACTCTCTCCCCCAGTAGCAGGTACTCTCTCCCCCAGTAAAATGTACTCTCTCCCCTAGTAACATGTACTCTCTCCCCCAGTAACAGGTACTCTCTCCCCCAGTAACAGGTCCTCTCTCCCCCAGTAACAGGTACTCTCTCCCCCAGTAACAGGTGCTCTCTCCCCCAGTAACAGGTACTCTCTCCCCCAGTAACAGGTACTCTCTCCCCCAGTAACAGGTACTCTCTCCCCCAGTAACAGGTACACTCTCCCCCAGTAACAGGTTCTCTCTCCCCCAGTAACAGGTACTCTCTCCCCCAGTAACAGTTACTCTCTCCCAGTAACAGGTACTCTCTCCCACAGTAATAGGTACTCTCTCCCCCAGTAACAGGTACTCTCTCCCCCAGTAACAGGTACTCTCTTCCCCATTAACAGGTACTCTCTCCCCCAGTAACAGGTACTCTCTCCCGCAGTAACAGGTACTCTCTCCCCCAGTAACAGGTACTCTCTCCCCCCAGTAACAGGTACTCTCCCTCCCAGTAACAGGTACTCTCTCCCCGAGTAACAGGTACTCTCTCCCCCAGTAACAGGTACTCTCTCCCCCAGTAACAGGTACTCTCTCCTGCAGTAACAGTTACTCTCTCCCCCGTTAACAGGTACTCTCTCCCCCCAGTAACAGGTACTCTCCCTCCCAGTAACAGGTACTCTCTCCCCCAGTAACAGGTACTCTCCCCCCCAGTAACAGGTGCTCTCTCCCGCAGTAACAGGTACTCTCTCCCCCAGTAACAGGTACTCTCTCCCCCAGTAACAGGTACTCTCTCCCGCAGTAACAGGTACTCTCTCCCCCAGTAACAGGTACTCTCTCCCCCAGTAACTGGTACTCTCTCCCCCAGTAACAGGTACTCTCTCCCGCAGTAACAGGTACTCTCTCCCCCAGTAACAGGTACTCTCTCACCCAGTAACGGGTACTCTCTCCCGCAGTAACAGGCACTCTCTCCCCCAGTAACAGGTACTCTCGCCCCCAGTAACAGGTACTCTCTCCCCCAGTAACTCTGTTTTCGTCGTGCACTGGGTCCCCCGAGTGCGGTGCTGACACGGTTTGATTTGGAGTCTTGTGATGATTCTGCGGATTGACAGGATGAGTGCCCGAGACAGCAATGCCACCGGATCTTTGTTCTGGGAGTTGAGTGAGCAATGCCGGCAGAGTGGATGCGGTGTAGGGGGTGGCAGGAGCTCAGGTGATGGAACCTCCCCCCAATCTGTGGAAGCAGAGCTGCCCGCCCTGCTCCCAACCCCGGCCCACTGCCTCCTGCCGTCTAACTGAAGCCCTGCCTTTGGCTGGGCTTTGTTGAGGCTCCGTTGATTTAACTGGAGCTGACTGTTATCGCTGACTCTGTTACCAGTTACTCCGCACTGCAGTATAACCAAATGCAGAAATACCTTACAAAGCAATGAGGAGTCAGAATCCATCCAATTATTCCAAAGATCTGCAGCCAATTCCACTAAAAGCAAGGAATGATATATCAACTTGACCCGAACTTGACCCTCCCTAGCTTAACACAGGACAAGGAACTCGTGGCTCGGCTGGCCGGTGATGGACATCACGGGACAAGGAGCTCGTGGCTAGGCTGGCCGGTGATGGACATCACGGGATAAGGAGCTCGTGGCCAGGCTGGCCGGTGATGGGCATCACGGGACAAGGAACTCGTGGCTAGGCTGGCCGGTGATGGACATCATGGGACAAGGAGCTCGTGGCTAGGCTGGCCGGTGATGGACATCATGGGACAAGGAGCTCGTGGCTAGGCTGGCCGGTGATGGACATCACGGGACAAGGAGCTCGTGGCTAGGCTGGCCGGTGATGGACATCCCGGGACAAGGAGCTCGTGGCTAGGCTGGCCGGTGATGGACATCACGGGACAAGGAGCTCGTGGCCAGGCTGGCCGGTGATGGGCATCACGGGACAAGGAACTCGTGGCTAGGCTGGCCGGTGATGGACATCACGGGACAAGGAACTCGTGGCTAGGCTGGCCGGTGATGGACATCATGGGACAAGGAGCTCATGGCTAGGCTGGCCGGTGATGGACATCATGGGACAAGGAGCTCGTGGCTAGGCTGGCCGGTGATGGACATCACGGGACAAGGAGCTCGTGGCTAGGCTGGCCGGTGATGGACATCACGGGACAAGGAGCTCGTGGCTAGGCTGGCCGGTGATGGACATCACGGGACAAGGAGCTCGTGGCTAGGCTGGCCGGTGATGGACATCACGGGACAAGGAGCTCGTGGCCAGGCTGGCCGGTGATGGGCATCACGGGACAAGGAACTCGTGGCTAGGCTGGCCGGTGATGGACATCACGGGACAAGGAACTCGTGGCTAGGCTGGCCGGTGATGGACATCATGGGACAAGGAGCTCATGGCTAGGCTGGCCGGTGATGGACATCATGGGACAAGGAGCTCGTGGCTAGGCTGGCCGGTGATGGACATCACGGGACAAGGAGCTCGTGGCTAGGCTGGCCGGTGATGGACGTCACCCAGCGTGGCATCGCCGCCCAGACCAAAAGGTGAGAGCTTGACCTCGCAGTGTGGGTGGGGGGTCAGAGCGGTGGAGCGGATGTGTCTCGCCGTGAGACCCCACTGTATGGACTGGCCAATACGCACTCAGAGTGTCCAATGGGAGATGTGCGGCCCAAAACGGCTGTCACGGTTGGTTCAATCTCTTTGTTCATCAACCAAAGAAGTCAAAAAGTTGCTGGCTGGAAAAGCTAATTTGAAATGTTAAGCGGTTCAGAGGGACAGAGAACGGAGGAGAAGAATACTCAACTAGAGGAAGTGGCAATATTCAGACATCAGCACCTCACGTCACAATGTGCCACCTACTGGTAGCAACAGGGGAGACCTCCCCGGCAGGAGTCTCTGCTCTGGGTGCTCAGGGGTAGCTCGGACTGAAGATTCAAACCCCCTGGAGCAACTGGAATACATGGGTGGGGGGGGAGAGGGTGGGTCGGTGGGGTTGGGGAGACGGGGAGAGGGTGGGTAGGTGGGGTTGGGGAGATGGGGAGAGGGTGGGTCGGTGGGGTTGGGGAGATGGGGAGAGGGTGGGTCGATGGGGTTGGGGAGATGGGGAGAGGGTGGGTCGGTGGGGTTGGGGAGATGGGGAGAGGGTGGGTCGATGGGGTTGGGGAGATGGGGAGAGGGTGGGTCGGTGGGGTTGGGGAGATGGGGAGAGGGTGGGTCGGTGGGGTTGGGGAGATGGGGAGAGGGTGGGTAGGTGGGGTTGGGGATACGGGGAGAGGGTGGGTCGGTGGGGTTGGGGAGATGGGGAGAGGGTGAGTCGGTGGGGTTGGGGAGATGGGGAGAGGGTGGGTCGGTGGGGTTGGGGAGATGGGCAGAGGGTGTGAGTGTGCGTGGCCCCTCAGTGTGCGGTGGGGAATTGGCGCAGCCCGGGAGTCACTAGGCCACAGCTCCGTGAGTGCTTCCTGCCGCTGTGAGTCGTGAGGCTGTGGAATTCACTTCCTGGGTCAGGGACTGAGGCAGAAACTGTGTCAACTTTGAAGATTGGATTGGAGAGGTGGATTCAGGAAAAGGGGTTTAAGGGATAAGGGGACAGGCCGGGTTAATGTGATCAGGACTATTTGGTCACATGGAGGGTAAACACTGACACAGACTGGATGGGCCGAATGGCCAGTTTCCCTGTTGCAACTTCTGTGTGTTTCATTACAACAGTTCCCAGTCTCTCACACTGGGATGGCTCCTGATGATGGAGCAGCGGGAATAATCGGGGCACCAGATTGACAGAGGATCAGCCACATGGTGACCTCTATAAAGGGATCGCCGGATTTCAGTAAACTGGTCTCTGCTGACACCTGCTGGATCCTTCAATCACAAGCAACTGAAAGGGCGAGTTCACCGGGAGTTTATCTGACAGTCCCCGATCACCGGGAGTTTATCCGACAGTCCCCGATCACTGGGAGTTTATCCGGAGAGTCCCCGATCACTGGGAGTTTATCCGACAGTCCCCGATCACCGGGAGTTTATCCGACAGTCCCCGATCACTGGGAGTTTATCCGGAGAGTCCCCGATCACTGGGAGTTTATCCGACAGTCCCCGATCACTGGGAGTTTATCCGGAGAGTCCCCGATCACTGGGAGTTTATCCGACAGTCCCCGATCACTGGGAGTTTATCCGACTGTCCCCGATCACTGGGAGTTTATCCGACAGTCCCCGATCACTGGGAGTTTATCCGACGGTCCCCGATCACTGGGAGATTATCCGGAGAGTCCCCGATCACTGGGAGTTTATCCGCCAGTCCCCGATCACTGGGAGTTTATCCGACAGTCCCCGATCACTGGGAGTTTATCCGACAGTCCCCGATCACTGGGAGTTTATCCGGAGAGTCCCCGATCACTGGGAGTTTATCCGACAGTCCCCGATCACTGGGAGTTTATCCGGAGAGTCCCCGATCACTGGGAGTTTATCCGACAGTCCCCGATCACTGGGAGTTTATCCGACAGTCCCCGATCAGTGGGAGTTTATCCGACAGTCCCCGATCACTGGGTGTTTATCCGACAGTCCCCGATCACTGGGAGTTTATCCGACAGTCCCCGATCACTGGGAGTTTATGCGACAGTCCCCAATCAGTGGGAGTTTATCCGACAGTCCCCGATCACTGGGAGTTTATCCGACAGTCCCCGATCACTGGGAGTTTATCCGACATTCCCCGATCACTGGGAGTTTATCCGACAGTCCCCGATCACTGGGAGTTTATCCGACAGTCCCCGATCACTGGGAGTTTATCCGACAGTCCCCGATCACTGGGAGTTTATCCGACAGTCCCCGATCACTGGGAGTTTATCCGACAGTCTCTGATCAGTGGGAGTTTATCCGGAGAGTCCCCGATCACTGGGAGTTTATCCGACAGTCCCCGATCACTGGGAGTTTATCCGACAGTCCCCGATCACTGGGAGTTTATCCGACAGTCCCCGATCACTGGGAGTTTATCCGACAGTCCCCGATCACTGGGAGTTTATCCGACAGTCCCCGATCACTGGGAGTTTATCCGACAGTCCCCGATCACTGGGAGTTTATCCGACAGTCCCCGATCACTGGGAGTTTATCCGACAGTCCCCGGTCACTGGGAGTTTATCCGGAGAGTCCCCAATCACTGGGAGTTTATCCGACAGTCCCCGATCACTGGGAGTATTTCCGACAGTCCCCGATCACTGGGAGTTTATCCGACAGTCCCCGATCACTGGAAGTTTATCCGACAGACCCCGATCACTGGGAGTATTTCCGACAGTCCCCGATCACTGGGAGTATTTCCGACAGTCCCCGATCACTGGGAGTTTATCCGACAGTCCCCGATCACTGGGAGTATTTCCGACAGTCCCCGATCACTGGGAGTTTATCCGACAGTCCCCGATCACTGGGAGTTTATCCGACAGTCCCCGATCACTGGGAGTTTATCCGACAGTCCCCGATCACTGGGAGTTTATCCGACAGTCCCCGATCACTGGGAGTTTATCCGGAGAGGCCCCGATCACTGGGAGTTTATCCGACAGTCCCCGATCACTGTGAGTTTATCCGGAGAGGCCCCGATCACTGGGAGTTTATCCGACATTCCCCGATCACCGGGAGTTTATCCGACAGTCCCCGATCACTGGGAGTTTATCCGACAGTCCCCGATTACTGGGAGTTTATCCGACAGTCCCCGAGCACTGGGAGTTTATCCGACAGTCCCCGATCAGTGGGAGTTTATCCGACAGTCCCCGATCACTGGGAGTTTATCCGACAGTCCCCGATCACTGGGAGTTTATCCGACAGTCCCCGATCACTGGGAGTTTATCCGACAGTCCCCGATCAGTGGGAGTTTATCCGACAGTCCCCGATCACTGGGTGTTTATCCGACAGTCCCCGATCACTGGGAGTTTATCCGACAGTCCCCGATCACTGGGAGTTTATCCGACAGTCCCCAATCAGTGGGAGTTTATCCGACAGTCCCCGATCACTGGGAGTTTATCCGACAGTCCCCGATCACTGGGAGTTTATCCGACAGTCCCCGATCACTGGGAGTTTATCCGACAGTCCCCGATCACTGGGAGTTTATCCGACAGGCCCCGATCACTGGGAGTTTATCCGACAGTCCCCGATCACTGGGAGTTTATCCGACAGTCCCCGATCACTGGGAGTTTATCCGACAGTCTCTGATCAGTGGGAGTTTATCCGGAGAGTCCCCGATCACTGGGAGTTTATCCGACAGTCCCCGATCACTGGGAGTTTATCCGACAGTCCCCGATCACTGGGAGTTTATCCGACAGTCCCCGATCACTGGGAGTTTATCCGACAGTCCCCGATCACTGGGAGTTTATCCGACAGTCCCCGATCACTGGGAGTTTATCCGACAGTCCCCGATCACTGGGAGTTTATCCGACAGTCCCCGATCACTGGGAGTTTATCCGACAGTCCCCGGTCACTGGGAGTTTATCCGGAGAGTCCCCAATCACTGGGAGTTTATCCGACAGTCCCCGATCACTGGGAGTTTATCCGACAGTCCCCGATCACTGGGAGTTTATCCGACAGTCCCCGGTCACTGGGAGTTTATCCGGAGAGTCCCCAATCACTGGGAGTTTATCCGACAGTCCCCGATCACTGGAAGTTTATCCGACAGACCCCGATCACTGGGAGTATTTCCGACAGTCCCCGATCACTGGGAGTATTTCCGACAGTCCCCGATCACTGGGAGTTTATCCGACAGTCCCCGATCACTGGGAGTATTTCCGACAGTCCCCGATCACTGGGAGTTTATCCGACAGTCCCCGATCACTGGGAGTTTATCCGACAGTCCCCGATCACTGTGAGTTTATCCGACAGTCCCCGATCACTGGGAGTTTATCCGACAGTCCCCGATCACTGGGAGTTTATCCGACAGTCCCCGATCACTGTGAGTTTATCCGGAGAGGCCCCGATCACTGGGAGTTTATCCGACATTCCCCGATCACCGGGAGTTTATCCGACAGTCCCCGATCACTGGGAGTTTATCCGACAGTCCCCGATTACTGGGAGTTTATCCGACAGTCCCCGAGCACTGGGAGTTTATCCGACAGCCCCCGATCACTGGGAGTTTATCCGGAGAGTCCCCGATCACTGGGAGTTTATCCGACAGTCCCCGATCACTGGGAGTTTATCCGGAGAGTCCCCGATCACTGGGAGTTTATCCGACAGTCCCCGATCACTGGGAGTTTATCCGACTGTCCCCGATCACTGGGAGTTTATCCGACAGTCCCCGATCACTGGGAGTTTATCCGACGGTCCCCGATCACTGGGAGATTATCCGGAGAGTCCCCGATCACTGGGAGTTTATCCGACAGTCCCCGATCACTGGGAGTTTATCCGACAGTCCCCGATCACTGCGATTTTATCCGACAGTCCCCGATCACTGGGAGTTTATCCGGAGAGTCCCCGATCACTGGGAGTTTATCCGACAGTCCCCGATCACTGGGAGTTTATCCGACAGTCCCCGATCAGTGGGAGTTTATCCGACAGTCCCCGATCACTGGGAGTTTATCCGACAGTCCCCGATCAGTGGGAGTTTATCCGACAGTCCCCGATCACTGGGAGTTTATCCGACAGTCCCCGATCACTGGGAGTTTATCCGACAGTCCCCGATCACTGGGAGTTTATCCGACAGTCCCCGATCACTGGGAGTTTATCCGACAGTCCCCGATCACTGGGAGTTTATCCGACAGTCCCCGATCACTGGGAGTTTATCCGACAGTCCCCGATCACTGGGAGTTTATCCAACAGTCTCTGATCAGTGGGAGTTTATCCGGAGAGTCCCCGATCACTGGGAGTTTATCCGACAGTCCCCGATCACTGGGAGTTTATCCGACAGTCCCCGATCACTGGGAGTTTATCCGACAGTCCCCGATCACTGGGAGTTTATCCGACAGTCCCCGATCACTGGGAGTTTATCCGACAGTCCCCGATCACTGGGAGTTTATCCGACAGTCTCCGATCACTGGGAGTTTATCCGACAGTCCCCGATCACTGGGAGTTTATCCGACAGTCCCCGGTCACTGGGAGTTTATCCGGAGAGTCCCCAATCACTGGGAGTTTATCCGACAGTCCCCGATCACTGGGAGTATTTCCGACAGTCCCCGATCACTGGGAGTTTATCCGACAGTCCCCGATCACTGGAAGTTTATCCGACAGACCCCGATCACTGGGAGTATTTCCGACAGTCCCCGATCACTGGGAGTATTTCCGACAGTCCCCGATCACTGGGAGTTTATCCGACAGTCCCCGATCACTGGGAGTATTTCCGACAGTCCCCGATCACTGGGAGTTTATCCGACAGTCCCCGATCACTGGGAGTTTATCCGACAGTCCCCGATCACTGGGAGTTTATCCGACAGTCCCCGATCACTGGGAGTTTATCCGACAGTCCCCGATCACTGGGAGTTGATCCGGAGAGGCCCCGATCACTGGGAGTTTATCCGACAGTCCCCGATCACTGTGAGTTTATCTGGAGAGGTCCCGATCAGTGGGAGTTTATCCCACAGTCCCCGATCACTGTGAGTTTATCCGGAGAGGCCCCGATCACTGGGAGTTTATCCGACATTCCCCGATCACCGGGAGTTTATCCGACAGTCCCCGATCACTGGGAGTTTATCCGACAGTCCCCGATTACTGGGAGTTTATCCGACAGTCCCCGAGCACTGGGAGTTTATCCGACAGTCCCGGATCACTGGGAGTTTATCCGACAGTCCCCGATCACTGTGAGTTTATCCGACAGTCCCCGATCACTGCAAGTTTATCCGGAGAGTCCCCGATCACTGGGAGTTTATCCGACAGTCCCCGATCACTGGGAGATTATCCGACGGTCCCCGATCAATGGGAGTTTATCCGACAGTCCCCGATCACTGGGAGTTTATCCGACAGTCCCCGATCACTGGGAGTTTATCCGACATATCCCCAATCACTGGGAGTTTATCCGACAGTCCCCGATCACTGGGAGTTTATCCAACAGTCCCCGATCACTGGGAGCTTATCCGGAGAGTCCCCGATCACTGGGAGTTTATCCGACAGTCCCCGATCACTGGGAGTTTATCAGACAGTCCCCGATCACTGGGAGTTTATCCGACAGTCCCCGTTCACTGGGAGTTTATCCGACAGTCCCCGATCACTGGGAATTTACCCGACAGTCCCCGATCACTGGGAGTTTACCCGACAGTCCCCGATCACTGGGAGTTTATCCGACAGTCCCCGATCACTGGGAGTTTATCCAACAGTCCCCGATCACTGGGAGTTTATCCGAGAGTCCCCGATCACTGGGAGTTTATCCGACAGTCCCCGATCACTGGGAGTATTTCCGACAGTCCCCGATCACTGGGAGTTTATCCGACAGTCCCCGATCACTGGGAGTTGATCCGACAGTCCCCGATCACTGGGAGTATTTCCGACAGTCCCCGATCACTGGGAGTATTTCCGACAGTCCCCGATCACTGGGAGTTTATCCGACAGTCCCCGATCACTGGGAGTATTTCCGACAGTCCCCGATCACTGGGAGTTTATCCGACAGTCCCCGATCACTGGGAGTTTTTCGACAGTCCCCGATCACTGGGAGTTTATCCGACAGTCCCCGATCACTGGGAGTTTATCCGGAGAGGCCCCGATCACTGGGAGTTTATCCGACAGTCCCCGATCACTGGGAGTTTATCCGACAGTCCCCGATCACTCTGAGTTTATCCGACAGTCCCCGATCACTGGGAGTTTATCCGAGAGTCCCCGATCACTGGGAGTTTATCCGGAGAGTCCCCGATCACTGGGAGTTTATCCGACAGTCCCCGATCACTGGGCGCTTATCTGACAGTCCCCGATCACTGGGAGTTTATCCGACATATCCCCGATCACTGGGAATTTATCCGACTGTCCCAATTCACTGGGAGTTTATCCCACAGTCCCCGATCACTGGGAGTTTATCCGACAGTCCCCGATCACTGGGAGTTTATCCGGAGAGTCCCCGATCACTGGGAGTTTATCCGACAGTCCCCGATCACTGGGAGTTTATCCGACATTCCCCTATCACCGGGAGTTTATCCGACAGTCCCCGATCACTGGGAGTTTATCCGACAGTCCCCGATCACTGGGAGTTTATCCGACAGTCCCCGAGCACTGGGAGTTTATCCGACAGTCCCGGATCACTGGGAGTTTATCCGACAGTCCCCGATCACTGTGAGTTTATCCGACAGTCCCCGATCACTGGAAGTTTATCCGGAGAGTCCCCGATCACTGGGAGTTTATCCGACATATCCCCGATCACTGGGAGTTTATCCGACAGTCCCAATTCACTGGGAGTTTATCCCACAGTCCCCGATCACTGGGAGTTTATCCGGAGAGTCCCCGATCACTGGGAGTTTATCCGACAGTCCCCGATCACTGGGAGTTTATCCGACAGTCCCCGTTCACTGGGAGTTTATCCGACAGTCCCCGATCACTGGGAGTTTATCCGACAGTCCCCGATCACTGGGAGTTTATCCGACAGTCCCCGATCACTGGGAGTTTATCCGACAGTCCCCGATCCCTGGGAGTTTATCCGACAGTCCCCGATCACTGGGAGTTTATCCGACAGTCCCCGTTCACTGGGACTTTATCCGACAGTCCCCGCTAACTGGGAGTTTATCCGACATTCCCCGATCACTGGGAGTTTATCCGACAGTCCCCGATCACTGGGAGTTTATCCGACAGTCCCCGATCACTGGGAGTTTATCCGACAGTCCCCGATCACTGGGAGTTTATCCGACAGTCCCCGATCACTGGGAGTTAATCCGACAGTCCCCGGTCACTGGGAGTTTATCAGGAGAGTCCCCGATCACTGGGAGTTTATCCGACAGTCCCCAATCACTGGGAGTTTATCCGACAGTTCCCGACCACTGGGAGTTAATCCGGAGAGTCCCCGATCACTGGGAGTTTATCCGACAGTCCCCGATCACTGGGAGTTTATCCGACAGTCCCCGATCACTGGGAGATTATCCGACAGTCCCCGATCACTGGGAGTTTATCCGACAGTTCCCGATCACTGGGAGTTTAGCCTAATGTCCCCGATCACTGGGAGTTTATCCGACAGCCCCCGATCCCTGGGAGTTAATCCGGAGAGTCCCCGATCACTGGGAGTTTATCCGACAGTCCCCGATCACTGGGAGTTTATCCGACAGTCCCCGATCACTGGGAGTTTATCCGACAGTCCCCGATCACTGGGAGATTATCCGACAGTCCCTGATCACTGGGAGTTTTTCCGACAGTTCCCGATCACTGGGAGTTTAGCCTAATGTCCCCGATCACTGGGAGTTTATCCGACAGCCCCCGATCCCTGGGAGTTTATCCGACAGTCCCCGATACCTGGGAATTTATCCAACAGTCCCCGATCACTGGGAGTTTATCCGACAGTCCCCGATCTCTGGGAGTTTATCCGACAGTCTCTGATCACTGGGAGTTTATCCGACAGTCCCCGATCACTGGGAGTTTATCCGACAGTCCCCGATCACTGGAAGTTTATCCGACAGTCCCTGATCACTGGGAGTTTATCCGGAGAGGCCCCAATCACTGGGAGTTTATCCGACAGTCCCCGATCACTGGGAGTTTATCCGGAGAGTCCCCGATCACTGGGAGTTTATCCGACAGTCCCCTATCACTGGGAGTTTATCCGACAGTCCCCGATCACTGGGAGTTTATCCGACAGTCCCCGATCACTGGGAGTTTATCCGACAGTCCCCGATCACTGGGAGTTTATCCGACAGTCCCCGATCACTGGGAGTTCATCCGACAGTCCCCGATCCCTGGGAGTTTATCCGACAGTCCCCGATCGCTGGGAGTTTATCCGACAGTCCCCGATCACTGGGAGTTTATCCGACAGTCCCCGATCACTGGGAGTTTATCCGACAGTCCCCGATTACTGGGAGTTTATCCGACAGTCCCCGATCACTGGGAGTTTATCCCACAGTCCCCGATCACTGGGAGTTTATCCGGAGAGTCCCCGATCACTGGGAGTTTATCCGACAGTCCCCGATCACTGGGAGTGTTTCCGACAGTCCCCGATCACTGGGAGTTTATCCGACAGTCCCCGATCACTGGGAGTTGATCCGACAGTCCCCGATAACTGGGAGTATTTCCGACAGTCCCCGATCACTGGGAGTATTTCCGACAGTCCCCGATCACTGGGAGTTTATCCGACAGTCCCCGATCACAGGGAGTATTTCCGACAGTCCCCGATCACTGGGAGTTTATCCGACAGTCCCCGATCACTGGGAGTTTATCGACAGTCCCCGATCACTGGGAGTTTATCCGACAGTCCCCGATCACTGGGAGTTTATCCGGAGAGGCCCCGATCACTGGGAGTTTATCCGACAGTCCCCGATCACTGGGAGTTTATCCGACAGTCCCCGATCACTGGGAGTTTATCCGACAGTCCCCGATCACTGGGAGTTTATCCGAGAGTCCCCGATCACTGGGAGTTTATCCGGAGAGTCCCCGATCACTGGGAGTTTATCCGACAGTCCCCGATCACTGGGCGCTTATCTGACAGTCCCCGATCACTGGGAGTTTATCCGACATATCCCCGATCACTGGGAATTTATCCGACTGCCCAATTCACTGGGAGTTTATCCCACAGTCCCCGATCACTGGGAGTTTATCCGAAAGTCCCCGATCACTGGGAGTTTATCCGGAGAGTCCCCGATCACTGGGAGTTTATCCGACAGTCCCCGATCACTGGGAGTTTATCCGACATTCCCCTATCACCGGGAGTTTATCCGACAGTCCCCGATCACTGGGAGTTTATCCGACAGTCCCCGATCACTGGGAGTTTATCCGACAGTCCCCGAGCACTGGGAGTTTATCCGACAGTCCCGGATCACTGGGAGTTTATCCGACAGTCCCCGATCACTGTGAGTTTATCCGACAGTCCCCGATCACTGGAAGTTTATCCGGAGAGTCCCCGATCACTGGGAGTTTATCCGACATATCCCCGATCACTGGGAGTTTATCCGACAGTCCCAATTCACTGGGAGTTTATCCCACAGTCCCCGATCACTGGGAGTGTATCCGGAGAGTCCCCGATCACTGGGAGTTTATCCGACAGTCCCCGATCACTGGGAGTATTTCCGACAGTCCCCGATCACTGGGAGTTTATCCGACAGTCCCCGATCACTGGGAGTTTTTCGACAGTCCCCGATCACTGGGAGTTTATCCGACAGTCCCCGATCACTGGGAGTTTATCCGGAGAGGCCCCGATCACTGGGAGCTTAGCCGACAGTCCCCGATCACTGGGAGTTTATCCGACAGTCCCCGATCACTGGGAGTTTATCCGACAGTCCCCGATCACTGGGAGTTTATCCGAGAGTCCCCGATCACTGGGAGTTTATCCGGAGAGTCCCCGATCACTGGGAGTTTATCCGACAGTCCCCGATCACTTGGAGTTTATCCGACAGTCCCCGATCACTGGGAGTTTATCCGACAGTCCCAATTCACTGGGAGTTTATCCCACAGTCCCCGATCACTGGGAGTTTATCCGGAGAGTCCCCGATCACTGGGAGTTTATCCGACAGTCCCCGATCACTGGGAGTTTATCCGACAGTCCCCGTTCACTGGGAGTTTATCCGACAGTCCCCGACCACTGGGAGTTTATCCGACAGTCCCCGATCACTGGGAGTTTATCCGACAGTCCCCGATCACTGGGAGTTTATCCGACAGTCCCCGATCCCTGGGAGTTTATCCGACAGTCCCCGATCACTGGGAGTTTATCCCACAGTCCCCGTTCACTGGGACTTTTTCCGACAGTCCCCGCTAACTGGGAGTTTATCCGACATTCCCCGATCACTGGGAGTTTATCCGACAGTCCCCGATCACTGGGAGTTTATCCGACAGTCCCCGATCACTGGGAGTTTATCCGACAGTCCCCGATCACTGGGAGTTTATCCGACAGTCCCCGATCACTGGGAGTTAATCCGACAGTCCCCGGTCACTGGGAGTTTATCCGACAGTCCCCGATCACTGGGAGTTTATCCGACAGTCCCCAATCACTGGGAGTTTATCCGACAGTTCCCGACTACTGGGAGTTAATCCGGAGAGTCCCCGATCACTGGGAGTTTATCCGACAGTCCCCGATCACTGGGAGTTTATCCGACAGTCCCCGATCACTGGGAGTTTATCCGACAGTTCCCGATCACTGGGAGTTTATCCCACAGTCCCCGATCACTGGGAGTTTATCCGACAGTCCCCGATACCTGGGAAATTATCCAACAGTCCCCGATCACTGGGAGTTTATCCGACAGTCCCCGATCCCTGGGAGTTTATCCGACAGTCTCTGATCACTGGGAGTTTATCCGACAGTCCCCGATCACTGGGAGTTTATCTGACAGTCCCCGATCACTGGAAGTTTATCCGACAGTCCCTGATCACTGGGAGTTTATCCGGAGAGGCCCCGATCACTGGGAGTTTATCCGACAGTCCCCGATCACTGGGAGTTTATCCGGAGAGTCCCCGATCACTGGGAGTTTATCCGACAGTCCCCGATCACTGGGAGTTTATCCGACAGTCCCCGATCACTGGGAGTTTATCCGACAGTCCCCGATCACTGGGAGTTTATCCGACAGTCCCCGATCACTGGGAGTTTATCCGAGAGTCCCCGATCACTGGGAGTTTATCCGACAGTCCCCGATCCCTGGGAGTTTATCCGACAGTCCCCGATCGCTGGGAGTTTATCCGACAGTCCCCGATCGCTGGGAGTTTATCCGACAGTCCCCGATCACTGGGAGTTTATCCGACAGTCCCCGATCACTGGGAGTTTATCCGACAGTCCCCAATCACTGGGAGTTTATCCCACAGTCCCCGATCACTGGGAGTTTATCCGGAGAGTCCCCGATCACTGGGAGTTGATCCGACAGTCCCCGATCACTGGGAGTGTTTCCGACAGTCCCCGATCACTGGGAGTTTATCCGACAGTCCCCGATCACTGGGAGTTGATCCGACAGTCCCCGATCACTGGGAGTATTTCCGACAGTCCCCGATCACTGGGAGTATTTCCGACAGTCCCCGATCACTGGGAGTTTATCCGACAGTCCCCGATCACAGGGAGTATTTCCGACAGTCCCCGATCACTGGGAGTTTATCCGACAGTCCCCGATCACTGGGAGTTTATCGACAGTCCCTGATCACTGGGAGTTTATCCGACAGTCCCCGATCACTGGGAGTTTATCCGGAGAGGCCCCGATCACTGGGAGTTTATCCGACAGTCCCCGATCACTGGGAGTTTATCCGACAGTCCCCGATCACTGGGAGTTTATCCGACAGTCCCCGATCACTGGGAGTTTATCCGAGAGTCCCCGATCACTGGGAGTTTATCCGGAGAGTCCCCGATCACTGGGAGTTTATCCGACAGTCCCCGATCACTGGGAGTTCATCCGACATATCCCCGATCACTGGGAATTTATCCGACTGTCCCAATTCACTGGGAGTTTATCCCACAGTCCCCGATCACTGGGAGTTTATCCGAAAGTCCCCGGTCACTGGGAGTTTATCCGGAGAGTCCCCGATCACTGGGAGTTTATCCGACAGTCCCCGATCACTGGGAGTTTATCCGACATTCCCCTATCACCGGGAGTTTATTCGACAGTCCCCGATCACTGGGAGTTTATCCGACAGTCCCCGATCACTGGGAGTTTATCCGACAGTCCCCGAGCACTGGGAGTTTATCCGACAGTCCCGGATCACTGGGAGTTTATCCGACAGTCCCCGATCACTGTGAGTTTATCCGACAGTCCCCGATCACTGGAAGTTTATCCGGAGAGTCCCCGATCACTGGGAGTTTATCCGACATATCCCCGATCACTGGGAGTTAATCCGACAGTCCCAATTCACTGGGAGTTTATCCCACAGTCCCCGATCACTGGGAGTGTATCCGGAGAGTCCCCGATCACTGGGAGTTTATCCGACAGTCCCCGATCACTGGGAGTATTTCCGACAGTCCCCGATCACTGGGAGTTTATCCGACAGTCCCCGATCACTGGGAGTTTTTCGACAGTCCCCGATCACTGGGAGTTTATCCGACAGTCCCCGATCACTGGGAGTTTATCCGGAGAGGCCCCGATCACTGGGAGCTTAGCCGACAGTCCCCGATCACTGGGAGTTTATCCGACAGTCCCCGATCACTGGGAGTTTATCCGACAGTCCCCGATCACTGGGAGTTTATCCGAGAGTCCCCGATCACTGGGAGTTTATCCGGAGAGTCCCCGATCACTGGGAGTTTATCCGACAGTCCCCGATCACTGGGCGCTTATCTGACAGTCCCCGATCACTGGGAGTTTATCCGACATATCCCCGATCACTGGGAATTTATCCGACTGTCCCAATTCACTGGGAGTTTATCCCACAGTCCCCGATCACTGGGAGTTTATCCGACAGTCCCCGATCACTGGGAGTTTATCCGGAGAATCCCCGATCACTGGGAGTTTATCCGACAGTCCCCGATCACTGGGAGTTTATCCGACATTCCCCTATCACCGGGAGTTTATCCGACAGTCCCCGATCACTGGGAGTTTATCCGACAGTCCCCGATCACTGGGAGTTTATCCGACAGTCCCCGAGCACTGGGAGTTTATCCGACAGTCCCGGATCACTGGGAGTTTATCCGACAGTCCCCGATCACTGTGAGTTTATCCGACAGTCCCCGATCACTGGAAGTTTATCCGGAGAGTCCCCGATCACTGGGAGTTTATCCGACATATCCCCGATCACTGGGAGTTTATCCGACAGTCCCAATTCACTGGGAGTTTATCCCACAGTCCCCGATCACTGGGAGTTTATCCGGAGAGTCCCCGATCACTGGGAGTTTATCCGACAGTCCCCGATCACTGGGAGTTTATCCGACAGTCCCCGTTCACTGGGAGTTTATCCGACAGTCCCCGATCACTGGGAGTTTATCCGACAGTCCCCGATCACTGGGAGTTTATCCGACAGTCCCCGATCACTGGGAGTTTATCCGACAGTCCCCGATCACTGGGAGTTGATCTGGAGAGGCCCCGATCACTGGGAGTTTATCCGACAGTCCCCGATCCCGGGGAGTTGATCCGACAGTCCTCGATCCCTGGGAATTTATCCGACAGTCCCCGATCACTGGGAGTTAATCCGACAGTCCCCGATCACTGGGAGTTTATCCGGAGAGTCCCCGATCACTGGGAGTTTATCCGACAGTCCCCGATCACTGGGAGTTTATCCGACAGTCCCCGTTCACTGGGAGTTTATCCGACAGTCCCCGATCACTGGGAGTTTATCCGACAGTCCCCGATCACTGGGAGTTTATCCGACAGTCCCCGATCACTGGGAGTTTATCCGACAGTCCCCGATCACTGGGAGTTGATCCGGAGAGGCCCCGATCACTGGGAGATTATCCGACAATCCCCGATCCCGGGGAGTTGATCCGACAGTCCTCGATCCCTGGGAATTTATCCGACAGTCCCCGATCACTGGGAGTTTATCCGACAGTCCCCGATCACTGGGAGTTTATCCGACAGTCCCCGATCACTGGGACTTTATCCGACAGTCCCCGATCACTGGGAGTTTATCCGGAGAGTCCCCGATCACTGGGAGTTTATCCGGAGAGTCCCCGATCACTGGGAGTTTATCCGACAGTCCCCGATCACTGGGAATTTATCTGACAGTCCCCGATCACTGGGTGTTTATCCGATAGTCCCCGATCACTGGGAGTTTATCCCACAGTCCCCGATCACTGGGAGTTTATCCGACATTCCCCTATCACCGGGAGTTTATCCGACAGTCCCCGATCACTGTGAGTTTATCCGACACTCCCCGAGCACTGGGAGTTTATCTGGAGAGTCCCCGATCACTGGGAGTTTATCCGACAGTCCCCGATCACTGGGAGTTTATCCGACAGTCCCCGAGCACTGGGAGCTTATCCGACATATCCCCGATCACTGGGAGTTTATCCGACAGTCCCAATTCACTGGGATTTTATCCCACAGTGCCCGATCACTGGGAGTTTATCCGACAGTCCCCGATCACTGGGAGTTTATCCGACAGTCCCCGAGCACTGGGAGCTTATCCGACAGTCCCCGATCACTGAGAGTTTATTCGACAGTCCCCGGTCACTGTGAGTTTATCCGACAGACCCCGATCACTGGGAGTATTTCCGACAGTCCCCGATCACTGGGAGTATTTCCGACAGTCCCCGATCACTGGGAGTTTATCCGACAGTCCCCGATCACTGGGAGTTTATCCGACAGTCCCCGGTCACTGGGAGTTTATCCGGAGAGTCCCCAATCACTGGGAGTTTATCCGACAGTCCCCGATCACTGGAAGTTTATCCGACAGACCCCGATCACTGGGAGTATTTCCGACAGTCCCCGATCACTGGGAGTATTTCCGACAGTCCCCGATCACTGGGAGTTTATCCGACAGTCCCCGATCACTGGGAGTATTTCCGACAGTCCCCGATCACTGGGAGTTTATCCGACAGTCCCCGATCACTGGGAGTTTATCCGACAGTCCCCGATCACTGTGAGTTTATCCGACAGTCCCCGATCACTGGGAGTTTATCCGACAGTCCCCGATCACTGGGAGTTTATCCGACAGTCCCCGATCACTGTGAGTTTATCCGGAGAGGCCCCGATCACTGGGAGTTTATCCGACATTCCCCGATCACCGGGAGTTTATCCGACAGTCCCCGATCACTGGGAGTTTATCCGACAGTCCCCGATTACTGGGAGTTTATCCGACAGTCCCCGAGTACTGGGAGTTTATCCGACAGCCCCCGATCACTGGGAGTTTATCCGGAGAGTCCCCGATCACTGGGAGTTTATCCGACAGTCCCCGATCACTGGGAGTTTATCCGGAGAGTCCCCGATCACTGGGAGTTTATCCGACAGTCCCCGATCACTGGGAGTTTATCCGACTGTCCCCGATCACTGGGAGTTTATCCGACAGTCCCCGATCACTGGGAGTTTATCCGACGGTCCCCGATCACTGGGAGATTATCCGGAGAGTCCCCGATCACTGGGAGTTTATCCGACAGTCCCCGATCACTGGGAGTTTATCCGACAGTCCCCGATCACTGCGATTTTATCCGACAGTCCCCGATCACTGGGAGTTTATCCGGAGAGTCCCCGATCACTGGGAGTTTATCCGACAGTCCCCGATCACTGGGAGTTTATCCGACAGTCCCCGATCAGTGGGAGTTTATCCGACAGTCCCCGATCACTGGGAGTTTATCCGACAGTCCCCGATCAGTGGGAGTTTATCCGACAGTCCCCGATCACTGGGAGTTTATCCGACAGTCCCCGATCACTGGGAGTTTATCCGACAGTCCCCGATCACTGGGAGTTTATCCGACAGTCCCCGATCACTGGGAGTTTATCCGACAGTCCCCGATCACTGGGAGTTTATCCGACAGTCCCCGATCACTGGGAGTTTATCCGACAGTCCCCGATCACTGGGAGTTTATCCAACAGTCTCTGATCAGTGGGAGTTTATCCGGAGAGTCCCCGATCACTGGGAGTTTATCCGACAGTCCCCGATCACTGGGAGTTTATCCGACAGTCCCCGATCACTGGGAGTTTATCCGACAGTCCCCGATCACTGGGAGTTTATCCGACAGTCCCCGATCACTGTGAGTTTATCCGACAGTCCCCGATCACTGGGAGTTTATCCGACAGTCCCCGATCACTGGGAGTTTATCCGACAGTCCCCGATCACTGGGAGTTTATCCGACAGTCCCCGGTCACTGGGAGTTTATCCGGAGAGTCCCCAATCACTGGGAGTTTATCCGACAGTCCCCGATCACTGGGAGTATTTCCGACAGTCCCCGATCACTGGGAGTTTATCCGACAGTCCCCGATCACTGGAAGTTTATCCGACAGACCCCGATCACTGGGAGTATTTCCGACAGTCCCCGATCACTGGGAGTATTTCCGACAGTCCCCGATCACTGGGAGTTTATCCGACAGTCCCCGATCACTGGGAGTATTTCCGACAGTCCCCGATCACTGGGAGTTTATCCGACAGTCCCCGATCACTGGGAGTTTATCCGACAGTCCCCGATCACTGGGAGTTTATCCGACAGTCCCCGATCACTGGGAGTTTATCCGACAGTCCCCGATCACTGGGAGTTGATCCGGAGAGGCCCCGATCACTGGGAGTTTATCCGACAGTCCCCGATCACTGTGAGTTTATCTGGAGAGGCCCCGATCAGTGGGAGTTTATCCCACAGTCCCCGATCACTGTGAGTTTATCCGGAGAGGCCCCGATCACTGGGAGTTTATCCGACATTCCCCGATCACCGGGAGTTTATCCGACAGTCCCCGATCACTGGGAGTTTATCCGACAGTCCCCGATTACTGGGAGTTTATCCGACAGTCCCCGAGCACTGGGAGTTTATCCGACAGTCCCGGATCACTGGGAGTTTATCCGACAGTCCCCGATCACTGTGAGTTTATCCGACAGTCCCCGATCACTGCAAGTTTATCCGGAGAGTCCCCGATCACTGGGAGTTTATCCGACAGTCCCCGATCACTGGGAGATTATCCGACGGTCCCCGATCAATGGGAGTTTATCCGACAGTCCCCGATCACTGGGAGTTTATCCGACAGTCCCCGATCACTGGGAGTTTATCCGACATATCCCCAATCACTGGGAGTTTATCCGACAGTCCCCGATCACTGGGAGTTTATCCAACAGTCCCCGATCACTGGGAGCTTATCCGGAGAGTCCCCGATCACTGGGAGTTTATCCGACAGTCCCCGATCACTGGGAGTTTATCAGACAGTCCCCGATCACTGGGAGTTTATCCGACAGTCCCCGTTCACTGGGAGTTTATCCGACAGTCCCCGATCACTGGGAATTTACCCGACAGTCCCCGATCACTGGGAGTTTACCCGACAGTCCCCGATCACTGGGAGTTTATCCGACAGTCCCCGATCACTGGGAGTTTATCCAACAGTCCCCGATCACTGGGAGTTTATCCGAGAGTCCCCGATCACTGGGAGTTTATCCGACAGTCCCCGATCACTGGGAGTATTTCCGACAGTCCCCGATCACTGGGAGTTTATCCGACAGTCCCCGATCACTGGGAGTTGATCCGACAGTCCCCGATCACTGGGAGTATTTCCGACAGTCCCCGATCACTGGGAGTATTTCCGACAGTCCCCGATCACTGGGAGTTTATCCGACAGTCCCCGATCACTGGGTGTATTTCCGACAGTCCCCGATCACTGGGAGTTTATCCGACAGTCCCCGATCACTGGGAGTTTTTCGACAGTCCCCGATCACTGGGAGTTTATCCGACAGTCCCCGATCACTGGGAGTTTATCCGGAGAGGCCCCGATCACTGGGAGTTTATCCGACAGTCCCCGATCACTGGGAGTTTATCCGACAGTCCCCGATCACTCTGAGTTTATCCGACAGTCCCCGATCACTGGGAGTTTATCCGAGAGTCCCCGATCACTGGGAGTTTATCCGGAGAGTCCCCGATCACTGGGAGTTTATCCGACAGTCCCCGATCACTGGGCGCTTATCTGACAGTCCCCGATCACTGGGAGTTTATCCGACATATCCCCGATCACTGGGAATTTATCCGACTGTCCCAATTCACTGGGAGTTTATCCCACAGTCCCCGATCACTAGGAGTTTATCCGACAGTCCCCGATCACTGGGAGTTTATCCGGAGAGTCCCCGATCACTGGGAGTTTATCCGACAGTCCCCGATCACTGGGAGTTTATCCGACATTCCCCTATCACCGGGAGTTTATCCGACAGTCCCCGATCACTGGGAGTTTATCCGACAGTCCCCGATCACTGGGAGTTTATCCGACAGTCCCCGAGCACTGGGAGTTTATCCGACAGTCCCGGATCACTGGGAGTTTATCCGACAGTCCCCGATCACTGTGAGTTTATCCGACAGTCCCCGATCACTGGAAGTTTATCCGGAGAGTCCCCGATCACTGGGAGTTTATCCGACATATCCCCGATCACTGGGAGTTTATCCGACAGTCCCAATTCACTGGGAGTTTATCCCACAGTCCCCGATCACTGGGAGTTTATCCGGAGAGTCCCCGATCACTGGGAGTTTATCCGACAGTCCCCGATCACTGGGAGTTTATCCGACAGTCCCCGTTCACTGGGAGTTTATCCGACAGTCCCCGATCACTGGGAGTTTATCCGACAGTCCCCGATCACTGGGAGTTTATCCGACAGTCCCCGATCACTGGGAGTTTATCCGACAGTCCCCGATCCCTGGGAGTTTATCCGACAGTCCCCGATCACTGGGAGTTTATCCGACAGTCCCCGTTCACTGGGACTTTATCCGACAGTCCCCGCTAACTGGGAGTTTATCCGACATTCCCCGATCACTGGGAGTTTATCCGACAGTCCCCGATCACTGGGAGTTTATCCGACAGTCCCCGATCACTGGGAGTTTATCCGACAGTCCCCGATCACTGGGAGTTTATCCGACAGTCCCCGATCACTGGGAGTTAATCCGACAGTCCCCGGTCACTGGGAGTTTATCAGGAGAGTCCCCGATCACTGGGAGTTTATCCGACAGTCCCCAATCACTGGGAGTTTATCCGACAGTTCCCGACCACTGGGAGTTAATCCGGAGAGTCCCCGATCACTGGGAGTTTATCCGACAGTCCCCGATCACTGGGAGTTTATCCGACAGTCCCCGATCACTGGGAGATTATCCGACAGTCCCCGATCACTGGGAGTTTATCCGACAGTTCCCGATCACTGGGAGTTTAGCCTAATGTCCCCGATCACTGGGAGTTTATCCGACAGCCCCCGATCCCTGGGAGTTAATCCGGAGAGTCCCCGATCACTGGGAGTTTATCCGACAGTCCCCGATCACTGGGAGTTTATCCGACAGTCCCCGATCACTGGGAGTTTATCCGACAGTCCCCGATCACTGGGAGATTATCCGACAGTCCCCGATCACTGGGAGTTTTTCCGACAGTTCCCGATCACTGGGAGTTTAGCCTAATGTCCCCGATCACTGGGAGTTTATCCGACAGCCCCCGATCCCTGGGAGTTTATCCGACAGTCCCCGATACCTGGGAATTTATCCAACAGTCCCCGATCACTGGGAGTTTATCCGACAGTCCCCGATCTCTGGGAGTTTATCCGACAGTCTCTGATCACTGGGAGTTTATCCGACAGTCCCCGATCACTGGGAGTTTATCCGACAGTCCCCGATCACTGGAAGTTTATCCGACAGTCCCTGATCACTGGGAGTTTATCCGGAGAGGCCCCAATCACTGGGAGTTTATCCGACAGTCCCCGATCACTGGGAGTTTATCCGGAGAGTCCCCGATCACTGGGAGTTTATCCGACAGTCCCCTATCACTGGGAGTTTATCCGACAGTCCCCGATCACTGGGAGTTTATCCGACAGTCCCCGATCACTGGGAGTTTATCCGACAGTCCCCGATCACTGGGAGTTTATCCGACAGTCCCCGATCACTGGGAGTTCATCCGACAGTCCCCGATCCCTGGGAGTTTATCCGACAGTCCCCGATCGCTGGGAGTTTATCCGACAGTCCCCGATCACTGGGAGTTTATCCGACAGTCCCCGATCACTGGGAGTTTATCCGACAGTCCCCGATTACTGGGAGTTTATCCGACAGTCCCCGATCACTGGGAGTTTATCCCACAGTCCCCGATCACTGGGAGTTTATCCGGAGAGTCCCCGATCACTGGGAGTTTATCCGACAGTCCCCGATCACTGGGAGTGTTTCCGACAGTCCCCGATCACTGGGAGTTTATCCGACAGTCCCCGATCACTGGGAGTTGATCCGACAGTCCCCGATAACTGGGAGTATTTCCGACAGTCCCCGATCACTGGGAGTATTTCCGACAGTCCCCGATCACTGGGAGTTTATCCGACAGTCCCCGATCACAGGGAGTATTTCCGACAGTCCCCGATCACTGGGAGTTTATCCGACAGTCCCCGATCACTGGGAGTTTATCGACAGTCCCCGATCACTGGGAGTTTATCCGACAGTCCCCGATCACTGGGAGTTTATCCGGAGAGGCCCCGATCACTGGGAGTTTATCCGACAGTCCCCGATCACTGGGAGTTTATCCGACAGTCCCCGATCACTGGGAGTTTATCCGACAGTCCCCGATCACTGGGAGTTTATCCGAGAGTCCCCGATCACTGGGAGTTTATCCGGAGAGTCCCCGATCACTGGGAGTTTATCCGACAGTCCCCGATCACTGGGCGCTTATCTGACAGTCCCCGATCACTGGGAGTTTATCCGACATATCCCCGATCACTGGGAATTTATCCGACTGTCCCAATTCACTGGGAGTTTATCCCACAGTCCCCGATCACTGGGAGTTTATCCGAAAGTCCCCGATCACTGGGAGTTTATCCGGAGAGTCCCCGATCACTGGGAGTTTATCCGACAGTCCCCGATCACTGGGAGTTTATCCGACATTCCCCTATCACCGGGAGTTTATCCGACAGTCCCCGATCACTGGGAGTTTATCCGACAGTCCCCGATCACTGGGAGTTTATCCGACAGTCCCCGAGCACTGGGAGTTTATCCGACAGTCCCGGATCACTGGGAGTTTATCCGACAGTCCCCGATCACTGTGAGTTTATCCGACAGTCCCCGATCACTGGAAGTTTATCCGGAGAGTCCCCGATCACTGGGAGTTTATCCGACATATCCCCGATCACTGGGAGTTTATCCGACAGTCCCAATTCACTGGGAGTTTATCCCACAGTCCCCGATCACTGGGAGTGTATCCGGAGAGTCCCCGATCACTGGGAGTTTATCCGACAGTCCCCGATCACTGGGAGTATTTCCGACAGTCCCCGATCACTGGGAGTTTATCCGACAGTCCCCGATCACTGGGAGTTTTTCGACAGTCCCCGATCACTGGGAGTTTATCCGACAGTCCCCGATCACTGGGAGTTTATCCGGAGAGGCCCCGATCACTGGGAGCTTAGCCGACAGTCCCCGATCACTGGGAGTTTATCCGACAGTCCCCGATCACTGGGAGTTTATCCGACAGTCCCCGATCACTGGGAGTTTATCCGAGAGTCCCCGATCACTGGGAGTTTATCCGGAGAGTCCCCGATCACTGGGAGTTTATCCGACAGTCCCCGATCACTGGGAGTTTATCCGACAGTCCCCGATCACTGGGAGTTTATCCGACAGTCCCAATTCACTGGGAGTTTATCCCACAGTCCCCGATCACTGGGAGTTTATCCGGAGAGTCCCCGATCACTGGGAGTTTATCCGACAGTCCCCGATCACTGGGAGTTTATCCGACAGTC
Source organism: Somniosus microcephalus (assembly GCF_052327205.1). NCBI lineage: Eukaryota > Metazoa > Chordata > Chondrichthyes > Squaliformes > Somniosidae > Somniosus > Somniosus microcephalus. The sequence continues at coordinate 71,533,875 of NC_141009.1, forward strand.
CCCGTTCACTGGGAGTTTATCCGACAGTCCCCGACCACTGGGAGTTTATCCGACAGTCCCCGATCACTGGGAGTTTATCCGACAGTCCCCGATCACTGGGAGTTTATCCGACAGTCCCCGATCCCTGGGAGTTTATCCGACAGTCCCCGATCACTGGGAGTTTATCCCACAGTCCCCGTTCACTGGGACTTTTTCCGACAGTCCCCGCTAACTGGGAGTTTATCCGACATTCCCCGATCACTGGGAGTTTATCCGACAGTCCCCGATCACTGGGAGTTTATCCGACAGTCCCCGATCACTGGGAGTTTATCCGACAGTCCCCGATCACTGGGAGTTTATCCGACAGTCCCCGATCACTGGGAGTTAACCCGACAGTCCCCGGTCACTGGGAGTTTATCCGACAGTCCCCGATCACTGGGAGTTTATCCGACAGTCCCCAATCACTGGGAGTTTATCCGACAGTTCCCGACTACTGGGAGTTAATCCGGAGAGTCCCCGATCACTGGGAGTTTATCCGACAGTCCCCGATCACTGGGAGTTTATCCGACAGTCCCCGATCACTGGGAGTTTATCCGACAGTTCCCGATCACTGGGAGTTTATCCCACAGTCCCCGATCACTGGGAGTTTATCCGACAGTCCCCGATACCTGGGAAATTATCCAACAGTCCCCGATCACTGGGAGTTTATCCGACAGTCCCCGATCCCTGGGAGTTTATCCGACAGTCTCTGATCACTGGGAGTTTATCCGACAGTCCCCGATCACTGGGAGTTTATCTGACAGTCCCCGATCACTGGAAGTTTATCCGACAGTCCCTGATCACTGGGAGTTTATCCGGAGAGGCCCCGATCACTGGGAGTTTATCCGACAGTCCCCGATCACTGGGAGTTTATCCGGAGAGTCCCCGATCACTGGGAGTTTATCCGACAGTCCCCGATCACTGGGAGTTTATCCGACAGTCCCCGATCACTGGGAGTTTATCCGACAGTCCCCGATCACTGGGAGTTTATCCGACAGTCCCCGATCACTGGGAGTTTATCCGAGAGTCCCCGATCACTGGGAGTTTATCCGACAGTCCCCGATCCCTGGGAGTTTATCCGACAGTCCCCGATCGCTGGGAGTTTATCCGACAGTCCCCGATCGCTGGGAGTTTATCCGACAGTCCCCGATCACTGGGAGTTTATCCGACAGTCCCCGATCACTGGGAGTTTATCCGACAGTCCCCAATCACTGGGAGTTTATCCCACAGTCCCCGATCACTGGGAGTTTATCCGGAGAGTCCCCGATCACTGGGAGTTGATCCGACAGTCCCCGATCACTGGGAGTGTTTCCGACAGTCCCCGATCACTGGGAGTTTATCCGACAGTCCCCGATCACTGGGAGTTGATCCGACAGTCCCCGAACACTGGGAGTATTTCAGACAGTCCCCGATCACTGGGAGTATTTCCGACAGTCCCCGATCACTGGGAGTTTATCCGACAGTCCCCGATCACAGGGAGTATTTCCGACAGTCCCCGATCACTGGGAGTTTATCCGACAGTCCCCGATCACTGGGAGTTTATCGACAGTCCCTGATCACTGGGAGTTTATCCGACAGTCCCCGATCACTGGGAGTTTATCCGGAGAGGCCCCGATCACTGGGAGTTTATCCGACAGTCCCCGATCACTGGGAGTTTATCCGACAGTCCCCGATCACTGGGAGTTTATCCGACAGTCCCCGATCACTGGGAGTTTATCCGAGAGTCCCCGATCACTGGGAGTTTATCCGGAGAGTCCCCGATCACTGGGAGTTTATCCGACAGTCCCCGATCACTGGGAGTTTATCCGACATATCCCCGATCACTGGGAATTTATCCGACTGTCCCAATTCACTGGGAGTTTATCCCACAGTCCCCGATCACTGGGAGTTTATCCGAAAGTCCCCGGTCACTGGGAGTTTATCCGGAGAGTCCCCGATCACTGGGAGTTTATCCGACAGTCCCCGATCACTGGGAGTTTATCCGACATTCCCCTATCACCGGGAGTTTATTCGACAGTCCCCGATCACTGGGAGTTTATCCGACAGTCCCCGATCACTGGGAGTTTATCCGACAGTCCCCGAGCACTGGGAGTTTATCCGACAGTCCCGGATCACTGGGAGTTTATCCGACAGTCCCCGATCACTGTGAGTTTATCCGACAGTCCCCGATCACTGGAAGTTTATCCGGAGAGTCCCCGATCACTGGGAGTTTATCCGACATATCCCCGATCACTGGGAGTTAATCCGACAGTCCCAATTCACTGGGAGTTTATCCCACAGTCCCCGATCACTGGGAGTGTATCCGGAGAGTCCCCGATCACTGGGAGTTTATCCGACAGTCCCCGATCACTGGGAGTATTTCCGACAGTCCCCGATCACTGGGAGTTTATCCGACAGTCCCCGATCACTGGGAGTTTTTCGACAGTCCCCGATCACTGGGAGTTTATCCGACAGTCCCCGATCACTGGGAGTTTATCCGGAGAGGCCCCGATCACTGGGAGCTTAGCCGACAGTCCCCGATCACTGGGAGTTTATCCGACAGTCCCCGATCACTGGGAGTTTATCCGACAGTCCCCGATCACTGGGAGTTTATCCGAGAGTCCCCGATCACTGGGAGTTTATCCGGAGAGTCCCCGATCACTGGGAGTTTATCCGACAGTCCCCGATCACTGGGAATTTATCCGACTGTCCCAATTCACTGGGAGTTTATCCCACAGTCCCCGATCACTGGGAGTTTATCCGACAGTCCCCGATCACTGGGAGTTTATCCGGAGAATCCCCGATCACTGGGAGTTTATCCGACAGTCCCCGATCACTGGGAGTTTATCCGACATTCCCCTATCACCGGGAGTTTATCCGACAGTCCCCGATCACTGGGAGTTTATCCGACAGTCCCCGATCACTGGGAGTTTATCCGACAGTCCCCGAGCACTGGGAGTTTATCCGACAGTCCCGGATCACTGGGAGTTTATCCGACAGTCCCCGATCACTGTGAGTTTATCCGACAGTCCCCGATCACTGGAAGTTTATCCGGAGAGTCCCCGATCACTGGGAGTTTATCCGACATATCCCCGATCACTGGGAGTTTATCCGACAGTCCCAATTCACTGGGAGTTTATCCCACAGTCCCCGATCACTGGGAGTTTATCCGGAGAGTCCCCGATCACTGGGAGTTTATCCGACAGTCCCCGATCACTGGGAGTTTATCCGACAGTCCCCGTTCACTGGGAGTTTATCCGACAGTCCCCGATCACTGGGAGTTTATCCGACAGTCCCCGATCACTGGGAGTTTATCCGACAGTCCCCGATCACTGGGAGTTTATCCGACAGTCCCCGATCCCTGGGAGTTTATCCGACAGTCCCCGATCACTGGGAGTTTATCCGACAGTCCCCGTTCACTGGGACTTTATCCGACAGTCCCCGCTAACTGGGAGTTTATCCGACATTCCCCGATCACTGGGAGTTTATCCGACAGTCCCCGATCACTGGGAGTTTATCCGGAGAATCCCCGATCACTGGGAGTTTATCCGACAGTCCCCGATCACTGGGAGTTTATCCGACATTCCCCTATCACCGGGAGTTTATCCGACAGTCCCCGATCACTGGGAGTTTATCCGACAGTCCCCGATCACTGGGAGTTTATCCGACAGTCCCCGATCACTGGGAGTTTATCGACAGTCCCCGATCACTGGGAGTTTATCCGACAGTCCCCGATCACTGGGAGTTTATCCGGAGAGGCCCCGATCACTGGGAGTTTATCCGACAGTCCCCGATCACTGGGAGTTTATCCGACAGTCCCCGATCACTGGGAGTTTATCCGACAGTCCCCGATCACTGGGAGTTTATCCGAGAGTCCCCGATCACTGGGAGTTTATCCGGAGAGTCCCCGATCACTGGGAGTTTATCCGACAGTCCCCGATCACTGGGCGCTTATCTGACAGTCCCCGATCACTGGGAGTTTATCCGACATATCCCCGATCACTGGGAATTTATCCGACTGTCCCAATTCACTGGGAGTTTATCCCACAGTCCCCGATCACTGGGAGTTTATCCGAAAGTCCCCGATCACTGGGAGTTTATCCGGAGAGTCCCCGATCACTGGGAGTTTATCCGACAGTCCCCGATCACTGGGAGTTTATCCGACATTCCCCTATCACCGGGAGTTTATCCGACAGTCCCCGATCACTGGGAGTTTATCCGACAGTCCCCGATCACTGGGAGTTTATCCGACAGTCCCCGAGCACTGGGAGTTTATCCGACAGTCCCGGATCACTGGGAGTTTATCCGACAGTCCCCGATCACTGTGAGTTTATCCGACAGTCCCCGATCACTGGAAGTTTATCCGGAGAGTCCCCGATCACTGGGAGTTTATCCGACATATCCCCGATCACTGGGAGTTTATCCGACAGTCCCAATTCACTGGGAGTTTATCCCACAGTCCCCGATCACTGGGAGTGTATCCGGAGAGTCCCCGATCACTGGGAGTTTATCCGACAGTCCCCGATCACTGGGAGTATTTCCGACAGTCCCCGATCACTGGGAGTTTATCCGACAGTCCCCGATCACTGGGAGTTTTTCGACAGTCCCCGATCACTGGGAGTTTATCCGACAGTCCCCGATCACTGGGAGTTTATCCGGAGAGGCCCCGATCACTGGGAGCTTAGCCGACAGTCCCCGATCACTGGGAGTTTATCCGACAGTCCCCGATCACTGGGAGTTTATCCGACAGTCCCCGATCACTGGGAGTTTATCCGAGAGTCCCCGATCACTGGGAGTTTATCCGGAGAGTCCCCGATCACTGGGAGTTTATCCGACAGTCCCCGATCACTGGGAGTTTATCCGACAGTCCCCGATCACTGGGAGTTTATCCGACAGTCCCAATTCACTGGGAGTTTATCCCACAGTCCCCGATCACTGGGAGTTTATCCGGAGAGTCCCCGATCACTGGGAGTTTATCCGACAGTCCCCGATCACTGGGAGTTTATCCGACAGTCCCCGTTCACTGGGAGTTTATCCGACAGTCCCCGACCACTGGGAGTTTATCCGACAGTCCCCGATCACTGGGAGTTTATCCGACAGTCCCCGATCACTGGGAGTTTATCCGACAGTCCCCGATCCCTGGGAGTTTATCCGACAGTCCCCGATCACTGGGAGTTTATCCCACAGTCCCCGTTCACTGGGACTTTTTCCGACAGTCCCCGCTAACTGGGAGTTTATCCGACATTCCCCGATCACTGGGAGTTTATCCGACAGTCCCCGATCACTGGGAGTTTATCCGACAGTCCCCGATCACTGGGAGTTTATCCGACAGTCCCCGATCACTGGGAGTTTATCCGACAGTCCCCGATCACTGGGAGTTAACCCGACAGTCCCCGGTCACTGGGAGTTTATCCGACAGTCCCCGATCACTGGGAGTTTATCCGACAGTCCCCAATCACTGGGAGTTTATCCGACAGTTCCCGACTACTGGGAGTTAATCCGGAGAGTCCCCGATCACTGGGAGTTTATCCGACAGTCCCCGATCACTGGGAGTTTATCCGACAGTCCCCGATCACTGGGAGTTTATCCGACAGTTCCCGATCACTGGGAGTTTATCCCACAGTCCCCGATCACTGGGAGTTTATCCGACAGTCCCCGATACCTGGGAAATTATCCAACAGTCCCCGATCACTGGGAGTTTATCCGACAGTCCCCGATCCCTGGGAGTTTATCCGACAGTCTCTGATCACTGGGAGTTTATCCGACAGTCCCCGATCACTGGGAGTTTATCTGACAGTCCCCGATCACTGGAAGTTTATCCGACAGTCCCTGATCACTGGGAGTTTATCCGGAGAGGCCCCGATCACTGGGAGTTTATCCGACAGTCCCCGATCACTGGGAGTTTATCCGGAGAGTCCCCGATCACTGGGAGTTTATCCGACAGTCCCCGATCACTGGGAGTTTATCCGACAGTCCCCGATCACTGGGAGTTTATCCGACAGTCCCCGATCACTGGGAGTTTATCCGACAGTCCCCGATCACTGGGAGTTTATCCGAGAGTCCCCGATCACTGGGAGTTTATCCGACAGTCCCCGATCCCTGGGAGTTTATCCGACAGTCCCCGATCGCTGGGAGTTTATCCGACAGTCCCCGATCGCTGGGAGTTTATCCGACAGTACCCGATCACTGGGAGTTTATCCGACAGTCCCCGATCACTGGGAGTTTATCCGACAGTCCCCAATCACTGGGAGTTTATCCCACAGTCCCCGATCACTGGGAGTTTATCCGGAGAGTCCCCGATCACTGGGAGTTGATCCGACAGTCCCCGATCACTGGGAGTGTTTCCGACAGTCCCCGATCACTGGGAGTTTATCCGACAGTCCCCGATCACTGGGAGTTGATCCGACAGTCCCCGAACACTGGGAGTATTTCAGACAGTCCCCGATCACTGGGAGTATTTCCGACAGTCCCCGATCACTGGGAGTTTATCCGACAGTCCCCGATCACAGGGAGTATTTCCGACAGTCCCCGATCACTGGGAGTTTATCCGACAGTCCCCGATCACTGGGAGTTTATCGACAGTCCCTGATCACTGGGAGTTTATCCGACAGTCCCCGATCACTGGGAGTTTATCCGGAGAGGCCCCGATCACTGGGAGTTTATCCGACAGTCCCCGATCACTGGGAGTTTATCCGACAGTCCCCGATCACTGGGAGTTTATCCGACAGTCCCCGATCACTGGGAGTTTATCCGAGAGTCCCCGATCACTGGGAGTTTATCCGGAGAGTCCCCGATCACTGGGAGTTTATCCGACAGTCCCCGATCACTGGGAGTTTATCCGACATATCCCCGATCACTGGGAATTTATCCGACTGTCCCAATTCACTGGGAGTTTATCCCACAGTCCCCGATCACTGGGAGTTTATCCGAAAGTCCCCGGTCACTGGGAGTTTATCCGGAGAGTCCCCGATCACTGGGAGTTTATCCGACAGTCCCCGATCACTGGGAGTTTATCCGACATTCCCCTATCACCGGGAGTTTATTCGACAGTCCCCGATCACTGGGAGTTTATCCGACAGTCCCCGATCACTGGGAGTTTATCCGACAGTCCCCGAGCACTGGGAGTTTATCCGACAGTCCCGGATCACTGGGAGTTTATCCGACAGTCCCCGATCACTGTGAGTTTATCCGACAGTCCCCGATCACTGGAAGTTTATCCGGAGAGTCCCCGATCACTGGGAGTTTATCCGACATATCCCCGATCACTGGGAGTTAATCCGACAGTCCCAATTCACTGGGAGTTTATCCCACAGTCCCCGATCACTGGGAGTGTATCCGGAGAGTCCCCGATCACTGGGAGTTTATCCGACAGTCCCCGATCACTGGGAGTATTTCCGACAGTCCCCGATCACTGGGAGTTTATCCGACAGTCCCCGATCACTGGGAGTTTTTCGACAGTCCCCGATCACTGGGAGTTTATCCGACAGTCCCCGATCACTGGGAGTTTATCCGGAGAGGCCCCGATCACTGGGAGCTTAGCCGACAGTCCCCGATCACTGGGAGTTTATCCGACAGTCCCCGATCACTGGGAGTTTATCCGACAGTCCCCGATCACTGGGAGTTTATCCGAGAGTCCCCGATCACTGGGAGTTTATCCGGAGAGTCCCCGATCACTGGGAGTTTATCCGACAGTCCCCGATCACTGGGAATTTATCCGACTGTCCCAATTCACTGGGAGTTTATCCCACAGTCCCCGATCACTGGGAGTTTATCCGACAGTCCCCGATCACTGGGAGTTTATCCGGAGAATCCCCGATCACTGGGAGTTTATCCGACAGTCCCCGATCACTGGGAGTTTATCCGACATTCCCCTATCACCGGGAGTTTATCCGACAGTCCCCGATCACTGGGAGTTTATCCGACAGTCCCCGATCACTGGGAGTTTATCCGACAGTCCCCGAGCACTGGGAGTTTATCCGACAGTCCCGGATCACTGGGAGTTTATCCGACAGTCCCCGATCACTGTGAGTTTATCCGACAGTCCCCGATCACTGGAAGTTTATCCGGAGAGTCCCCGATCACTGGGAGTTTATCCGACATATCCCCGATCACTGGGAGTTTATCCGACAGTCCCAATTCACTGGGAGTTTATCCCACAGTCCCCGATCACTGGGAGTTTATCCGGAGAGTCCCCGATCACTGGGAGTTTATCCGACAGTCCCCGATCACTGGGAGTTTATCCGACAGTCCCCGTTCACTGGGAGTTTATCCGACAGTCCCCGATCACTGGGAGTTTATCCGACAGTCCCCGATCACTGGGAGTTTATCCGACAGTCCCCGATCACTGGGAGTTTATCCGACAGTCCCCGATCCCTGGGAGTTTATCCGACAGTCCCCGATCACTGGGAGTTTATCCGACAGTCCCCGTTCACTGGGACTTTATCCGACAGTCCCCGCTAACTGGGAGTTTATCCGACATTCCCCGATCACTGGGAGTTTATCCGACAGTCCCCGATCACTGGGAGTTTATCCGGAGAATCCCCGATCACTGGGAGTTTATCCGACAGTCCCCGATCACTGGGAGTTTATCCGACATTCCCCTATCACCGGGAGTTTATCCGACAGTCCCCGATCACTGGGAGTTTATCCGACAGTCCCCGATCACTGGGAGTTTATCCGACAGTCCCCGAGCACTGGGAGTTTATCCGACAGTCCCGGATCACTGGGAGTTTATCCGACAGTCCCCGATCACTGTGAGTTTATCCGACAAGCCCCGATCACTGGAAGTTTATCCGGAGAGTCCCAGATCACTGGGAGTTTATCCGACATATCCCCGATCACTGGGAGTTTATCCGACAGTCCCAATTCACTGGGAGTTTATCCCACAGTCCCCGATCACTGGGAGTTTATCCGGAGAGTCCCCGATCACTGGGAGTTTATCCGACAGTCCCCGATCACTGGGAGTTTATCCGACAGTCCCCGATCACTGGGAGTTTATCCGACAGTCCCCGATCACTGGGAGTTTTTCCGACAGTCCCCGATCCCTGGGAGTTTATCCGACAGTCCCCGATCACTGGGAGTTTATCCGACAGTCCCCGTTCACTGGGACTTTATCCGACAGTCCCCGCTAACTGGGAGTTTATCCGACATTCCCCGATCACTGGGAGTTTATCCGACAGTCCCCGATCAGTGGGAGTTTATCCGACAGTCCCCGATCACTGGGAGTTTATCCGACAGTCGCCGATCACTGGGAGTTTATCCGACAGTCCCCGATCACTGGGAGTTAATCCGACAGTCCCCGGTCACTGGGAGTTTATTAGGAGAGTCCCCGATCACTGGGAGTTTATCCGACAGTCCCCAATCACTGGGAGTTTATCCGACAGTTCCCGATCACTGGGAGTTAATCCGGAGAGTCCCCGATCACTGGGAGTTTATCCAACAGTCCCCGATCACTGGGAGTTTATCCGACAGTCCCCGATCACTGGGGGTTTATCCGACAGTCCCAATTCACTGGGAGTTTATCCCACAGTCCCCGATCACTGGGAGTGTATCCGGAGAGTCCCTGATCACTGCGAGTTTATCCAACAGTCCCCGATCACTGGGAGTTTATCCGACAGTCCCCGTTCACTGGCAGTTTATCCGACAGTCCCCGATCACTGGGAGTTTATCCGACAGTCCCCGATCACTGGGAGTTTATCCGACAGTCCCCGATCACTGGGAGTTTATCCGACAGTCCCCGATCACTGGGAGTTTATCCGACAGTCCCCGATCACTGGGAGTTTATCCGACAGTCCCCGATCCCTGGGAGTTTATCCGACAGTCCCCGATCACTGGGAGTTTATCCGACAGTCCCCGTTCACTGGGACTTTATCCGACAGTCCCCGCTAACTGGGAGTTTATAGGACATTCCCCGATCACTGGGAGTTTATCCGACAGTCCCCGATCACTGGGAGTTTATCCGACAGTCCCCGATCACTGGGAGTTTATCCGACAGTCCCCGATCACTGGGAGTTTATCCGACAGTCCCCGATCACTGGGAGTTAATCCGACAGTCCCCGGTCACTGGGAGTTTATCAGGAGAGTCCCCGATCACTGGGAGTTTATCCGACAGTCCCCAATCACTGGGAGTTTATCCGACAGTTCCCGACCACTGGGAGTTAATCCGGAGAGTCCCCGATCACTGGGAGTTTATCCGACAGTCCCCGATCACTGGGAGTTTATCCGACAGTCCCCGATCACTGGGAGTTTATCCGACAGTCCCCGATCACTGGGAGTTTATCCGACAGTTCCCGATCACTGGGAGTTTATCCTAATGTCCCCGATCACTGGGAGTTTATCCGACAGCCCCCGATCCCTGGGAGTTTATCCGACAGTCCCCGATCCCTGGGAATTTATCCAACAGTCCCCGATCACTGGGAGTTTATCCGACAGTCCCCGATCCCTGGGAGTTTATCCAACAGTCTCTGATCACTGGGAGTTTATCCGACAGTCCCCGATCACTGGGAGTTTATCCGACAGTCCCCGATCACTGGGAGTTTATCCGACAGTCCCCGATCACTGGGTGTTTATCCGGAGAGGCCCCGATCACTGGGAGTTTATCCGACAGTCCCCGATCACTGGGAGTTTATCCGGAGAGTCCCCGATCACTGGGAGTTTATCCGACAGTCCCCGATCACTGGGAGTTTATCCGATAGTCCCCGATCACTGGGAGTTTATCCGGAGAGGCCCCGATCACTGGGAGTTTATCCGACAGTCCCCGATCACTGGGAGTTTATCCGGAGAGTCCCCGATCACTGGGAGTTTATCCGACAGTCCCCGATCACTGGGAGTTTATCCGACGGTCCCCGATCACTGGGAGTTTATCCGACAGTCCCCGATCACCGGGAGTTTATCCGACAGTCCCCGATCACTGGGAGTTTATCCGACATATCCCCGATCACTGGGAGTTTATCCGACAGTCCCAATTCACTGGGATTTTATCCCACAGTGCCCGATCACTGGGAGTTTATCCGACAGTCCCCGATCACTGGGAGTTTATCCGACAGTCCCCGATCACTGGGAGTTTATCCGGAGAGTCACCGATCACTGGGAGTTTATCCGACAGTCCCCGATCACTGGGAGTTTATCCGACAGTCCCCAATCACTGGGAGTTTATCCGACAGCCCCCGATCACTGAGAGTTTATCCCACAGTCCCCAATCACTGGGAGTTTATCCGACATTCCCCTATCACCGGGAGTTTATCCGACAGTCCCCGATCACTGGGAGTTTATCCGACATTCCCCGAGCACTGGGAGTTTATCCGGAGATTCCCCGATCACTGGGAGTTTATCCGACAGTCCCCGATCACTGGGAGTTTATCCGACAGTCCCCGAGCACTGGGAGCTTATCCGACAGTCCCCGATCACTGGGAATTTATCCGACAGTCCCCGATCACTGTGAGTTTATCTGACAGTCCCCGATCACTGGAAGTTTATCCGGAGAGTCCCCGATCACTGGGAGTTTATCCGACAGTCTCTGATCACTGGGAGATTATCCGACGGGCCCCGATCACTGGGAGTTTATCCGACAGTCCCCGATCACTGGCAGTTTATCCAACAGTCCCCGATCACTGGGAGTTTATCCGACAGTCCCCGATCACTGGGAGTTTATCCGACAGTCCCCAATCACTGGGAGTTTATCCGACAGTCTCTGATCACTGGGAGATTTTCCAACGGTCCCCGATCACTGGGAGTTTATCCGAAAGTCCCCGTTCACTGGTAGTTTATCCGACAGTCCACGATCACTGGGAGTTTATCCGACAGTCCCCGATCACTGGGAGTTTATCCGACAGTCCCCGATCACTGGGAGTTTATCCGACATATCCCCGATCACTGGGAGTTTATCCGACAGTCCCCGATCACGGGGAGTTTATCCGACAGTCCCCGTTCACTGGGAGTTTATCCGACAGTCCCCGATCACTGGGAGTTTATCCGACAGTCCCCAATCACTGGGAGTTTATCCAACAGTCCCCGATCGCTGGAAGTTTATCCGACAGTCCCCGATCACTGGGAGTTTATCCGACATTCCCCTATCACTGGGAGTTTATCCGCCAGTCCCCGATCACTGGGAGTTTATCCGACAGTCCCCGATCACTGGGAGTTTATCCGACAGTCCCCAATCACTGGGAGTTTATCCGACAGTCCCTGATCACTGGGAGTTTATCCGACAGTCCCCGATCACTGGGAGTTTATCCGACAGTCCCCGATCACTGGGAGTTTATCCGACAGTCCCCGATCACTGGGAGTTAATCCGACAGTCCCCGATCACTGGGAGTTTATCCGACAGTCCCCGATCACTGGGAGTTTATCCGACAGTCCCCGATCACTGGGAGTTTATCCGACAGTCACCGATCACTGGGAGTTTATCCGACAGTCCCCGATCACTGGGAGTTTATGCGACAGTACCCGATCGCTGGAAGTTTATCCGACAGTCCCCGATCACTGGGAGTTTATCCGGAGAGTCCCCAATCACTGGGAGTTTATCCGACAGTCCCCGATCACTGGGAGTATTTCCGACAGTCCCCGATCACTGGGAGTTTATCCGACAGTCCCCGATCACTGGGAGTTTTTCCGACAGTCCCCGATCACTGGGAGTATTTCCGACAGTCCCCGATCACTGGGAGTATTTCCGACAGTCCCCGATCACTGGGAGTTTATCCGACAGTCCCCGATCACTGGGAGTTTATCCGACAGTCCCCGATCACTGGGAGTTTATCCGACAGTCCCCGATCACTGGGAGTTTATCCGACAGTCGCCGAAAACTGGGAGTTTATCCGACAGTCCCCGATCACTGGGAGATTATCGGACAGTCCCCGATCACTGGGAGTTTATCCGACAGTCCCGGATCACTGGGAGCTTATCCGACAGTCCCCGATCACTGTGAGTTTATCCGACAGTCCCCGATCACTGGGAGTTTATCCGACAGTCCCCGATCACTGGGAGTTTATCCGACAGTCCCCGATCACTGGGAATTTATCCGACAGTCCCCGATCACTGGGAGTTTATCCGACATATCCACAATCACTGGGAGTTTATCCGACAGTCCCCGATCACTGGGAGTTTATCCGACAGTCCCCGATCACTGGGAGTTTATCCGACAGTCCCTGATCACTGGGAGTTTATCCGACAGTCCCCGTTCACTGGGAGTTTATCCGACAGTCCCCGAGCACTGGGAGTTTATCCGACAGTCCCCGTTCACTGGGAGTTTATCCGACAGGCCCCGATCACTGGGAGTTTATCCGACAGTCCCCGTTCACTGGGAGTTTATCCGACAGTCCCCGATCACTGGGAGTTTATCCGACAGTCCCCGATCACTGGGAGTTTATCCAACAGTCCCCGATCACTGGAAGTTTATCCAACAGTCCCCGATCACTGGAAGTTTATCCGACAGTCCCCGATCACTGGAAGTTTATCCGGAGAGTCCCAGATCACTGGGAGTTTATCCGACATATCCCCGATCACTGGGAGTTTATCCGACAGTCCCAATTCACTGGGAGTTTATCCCACAGTCCCCGATCACTGGGAGTTTATCCGGAGAGTCCCCGATCACTGGGAGTTTATCCGACAGTCCCCGCTCACTGGGAGTTTATCCGACAGTCCCCGTTCACTGGGAGTTTATCCGACAGTCCCCGATCACTGGGAGTTTATCCGACAGTCCCCGATCACTGGGAGTTTATCCGACAGTCCCCGATCACTGGGAGTTTATCCGACAGTCCCCGATCCCTGGGAGTTTATCCGACAGTACCCGATCACTGGGAGTTTATCCGACAGTCCCCGTTCACTGGGACTTTATCCGACAGTCCCCGCTAACTGGGAGTTTATCCGACATTCCCCGATCACTGGGAGTTTATCCGACAGTCCCCGATCACTGGGAGTTTATCCGACAGTCCCCGATCACTGGGAGTTTATCCGACAGTCCCCGATCACTGGGAGTATATCCGACAGTCCCCGATCACTGGGAGTTAATCCGACAGTCCCCGGTCACTGGGAGTTTATCAGGAGAGTCCCCGATCACTGGGAGTTTATCCGACAGTCCCCAATCACTGGGAGTTTATCCGACAGTTCCCGACCACTGGGAGTTAATCCGGAGAGTCCCCGATCACTGGGAGTTTATCCGACAGTCCCCGATCACTGGGAGTTTATCCGACAGTCCCCGATCACTGGGAGTTTATCCGACAGTCCCCGATCACTGGGAGTTTATCCGACAGTTCCCGATCACTGGGAGTTTATCCTAATGTCCCCGATCACTGGGAGTTTATCCGACAGCCCCCGATCCCTGGGAGTTTTTCCAACAGTCCCCGATCCCTGGGAATTTATCCAACAGTCCCCGATCACTCGGAGTTTGTCCGACAGTCCCCGATCCCTGGGAGTTTATCCGACAGTCCCCGATCACTGGGAGTTTATCCGACAGTCCCCGATCACTGGGAGTTTATCCGACAGTCCCCGATCACTGGGAGTTTATCCGACAGTCCCCGATCCCTGGGAGTTTATCCGACAGTCCCCGATCACTGGGAGTTTATCCGACAGTCCCCGATCACTGGGAGTTTATCCGACAGTCCCCGATCACTGGGAGTTTATCCGACATATCCCCGATCACTGGGAATTTATCCGACTGTCCCAATTCACTGGGAGTTTATCCCACAGTCCCCGATCACTGGGAGTTTATCCGACAGTCCTCGATCACTGGGAGTTTATCCGGAGAGTCCCCGATCACTGGGAGTTTATCCGACAGTCCCCGATCACTGGGAGTTTATCCGACATTCCCCTATCACCGGGAGTTTATCCGACAGTCCCCGATCACTGGGAGTTTATCCGACAGTCCCCGATCACTGGGAGTTTATCCGACAGGCCCCGAGCACTGGGAGTTTATCCGACAGTCCCGGATCACTGGGAGTTTATCCGACAGTCCCCGATCACTGTGAGTTTATCCGACAGCCCCCGATCACTGGAAGTTTATCCGGAGAGTCCCCGATCACTGGGAGTTTTTCCGACATATCCCCGATCACTGGGAGTTTATCCGACAGTCCCCGATCACTGGGAGTTTATCCTAATGTCCCCGATCACTGGGAGTTTATCCGACAATCCCCGATCCCTGGGAATTGATCCGACAGTCCCCGATCCCTGGAAATTTATCCGACCGTCCCCGATCACTGGGAGTTTATCCGACAGTCCTCGATCACTGGGAGTTTATCCGACAGTCCCCGATAACTGGGAGTTTATCCGACAGTCCCCGATCACTGGGAGTTTATCCGGAGAGTCCCCGATCACTGGGAGTTTATCCGGGGAGTCCCCGATCACTGGGAGTTTATCCGACAGCCCCCGGTCACTGGGAGTTTATCAGAAATTCCCCGATCACTGGGAGTTTATCCGATAGTCCCCGATCACTGGGAGTTTATCTGACAGTCCCCGATCACTGGGAGTTTATCCGGAGAGTCCCCGTTCACTGGGAGTGTATCCGACAGTCCCCGATCACTGGGAGTTAATCCGACAGTCCCCGATCACTGGGAGTTAATCCGACAGTCCCCGATCACTGGGAGTTTATCCGACAGTCCCAGATCACTGGGAGTTTATCCGTCAGTCCCCGATCACTGGGAGTTTATCCGACAGTCCCCGACCACTGGGAGTTTATCCGACAGTCCCCGATCACTGGGAGTTTATCCGATATTCCCCGATCACTGGGAGTTTATCCGACAGTCCCCGATCACTGGGAGTTTATCCGACAGTCCCCGATCACTGGGAGTTTATCCGACAGTCCCCGATCACTGGGAGTTTATCCGACATTCCCCGATCACTGGGAGTTTATCCGACAGTCCCCGATCACTGGGAGTTTATCCGGAGAGTCACCGATCACTGGGAGTTTATCCGACAGTCCCCGATCACTGGGAGTTTCTCCGACAGTCCCCAATCACTGGGAGTTTATCCGACAGTCCCCGATCACTGGGAGTTTATCCCACAGTCCCCGATCACTGGGAGTTTATCCGACATTCCCCTATCACCGGGAGTTTATCCGACAGTCCCCGATCACTGTGAGTTTATCCGGAGAGGCCCCGATCACTGGGAGTTTATCCGACATTCCCCGATCACCGGGAGTTTATCCGACAGTCCCCGATCACTGGGAGTTTATCCGGAGAGTCCCCGATCACTGGGAGTTTATCCGACAGTCCCCGCTCACTGGGAGTTTATCCGACAGTCCCCGTTCACTGGGAGTTTATCCGACAGTCCCCGATCACTGGGAGTTTATCCGACAGTCCCCGATCACTGGGAGTTTATCCGACAGTCCCCGATCACTGGGAGTTTATCCGACAGTCCCCGATCCCTGGGAGTTTATCCGACAGGACCCGATCACTGGGAGTTTATCCGACAGTCCCCGTTCACTGGGACTTTATCCGACAGTCCCCGCTAACTGGGAGTTTATCCGACATTCCCCGATCACTGGGAGTTTATCCGACAGTCCCCGATCACTGGGAGTTTATCCGACAGTCCCCGATCACTGGGAGTTTATCCGACAGTCCCCGATCACTGGGAGTATATCCGACAGTCCCCGATCACTGGGAGTTAATCCGACAGTCCCCGGTCACTGGGAGTTTATCAGGAGAGTCCCCGATCACTGGGAGTTTATCCGACAGTCCCCAATCACTGGGAGTTTATCCGACAGTTCCCGACCACTGGGAGTTAATCCGGAGAGTCCCCGATCACTGGGAGTTTATCCGACAGTCCCCGATCACTGGGAGTTTATCCGACAGTCCCCGATCACTGGGAGTTTATCCGACAGTCCCCGATCACTGGGAGTTTATCCGACAGTTCCCGATCACTGGGAGTTTATCCTAATGTCCCCGATCACTGGGAGTTTATCCGACAGCCCCCGATACCTGGGAGTTTTTCCAACAGTCCCCGATCCCTGGGAATTTATCCAACAGTCCCCGATCACTCGGAGTTTGTCCGACAGTCCCCGATCCCTGGGAGTTTATCCGACAGTCCCCGATCACTGGGAGTTTATCCGACAGTCCCCGATCACTGGGAGTTTATCCGACAGTCCCCGATCACTGGGAGTTTATCCGACAGTCCCCGATCCCTGGGAGTTTATCCGACAGTCCCCGATCACTGGGAGTTTATCCGACAGTCCCCGATCACTGGGAGTTTATCCGACAGTCCCCGATCACTGGGAGTTTATCCGACATATCCCCGATCACTGGGAATTTATCCGACTGTCCCAATTCACTGGGAGTTTATCCCACAGTCCCCGATCACTGGGAGTTTATCCGACAGTCCTCGATCACTGGGAGTTTATCCGGAGAGTCCCCGATCACTGGGAGTTTATCCGACAGTCCCCGATCACTGGGAGTTTATCCGACATTCCCCTATCACCGGGAGTTTATCCGACAGTCCCCGATCACTGGGAGTTTATCCGACAGTCCCCGATCACTGGGAGTTTATCCGACACGCCCCGAGCACTGGGAGTTTATCCGACAGTCCCGGATCACTGTGAGTTTATCCGACAGTCCCCGATCACTGTGAGTTTATCCGACAGCCCCCGATCACTGGAAGTTTATCCGGAGAGTCCCCGATCACTGGGAGTTTTTCCGACATATCCCCGATCACTGGGAGTTTATCCGACAGTCCCCGATCACTGGGAGTTTATCCTAATGTCCCCGATCACTGGGAGTTTATCCGACAATCCCCGATCCCTGGGAATTGATCCGACAGTCCCCGATCCCTGGAAATTTATCCGACAGTCCCCGATCACTGGGAGTTTATCCGACAGTCCTCGATCACTGGGAGTTTATCCGACAGTCCCCGATAACTGGGAGTTTATCCGACAGTCCCCGATCACTGGGAGTTTATCCGGAGAGTCCCCGATCACTGGGAGTTTATCCGGGGAGTCCCCGATCACTGGGAGTTTATCCGACAGCCCCCGGTCACTGGGAGTTTATCAGAAATTCCCCGATCACTGGGAGTTTATCCGATAGTCCCCGATCACTGGGAGTTTATCTGACAGTCCCCGATCACTGGGAGTTTATCCGGAGAGTCCCCGTTCACTGGGAGTGTATCCGACAGTCCCCGATCACTGGGAGTTAATCCGACAGTCCCCGATCACTGGGAGTTAATCCGACAGTCCCCGATCACTGGGAGTTTATCCGACAGTCCCAGATCACTGGGAGTTTATCCGTCAGTCCCCGATCACTGGGAGTTTATCCGACAGTCCCCGACCACTGGGAGTTTATCCGACAGTCCCCGATCACTGGGAGTTTATCCGATATTCCCCGATCACTGGGAGTTTATCCGACAGTCCCCGATCACTGGGAGTTTATCCGACAGTCCCCGATCACTGGGAGTTTATCCGACAGTCCCCGATCACTGGGAGTTTATCCGACATTCCCCGATCACTGGGAGTTTATCCGACAGTCCCCGATCACTGGGAGTTTATCCGGAGAGTCACCGATCACTGGGAGTTTATCCGACAGTCCCCGATCACTGGGAGTTTCTCCGACAGTCCCCAATCACTGGGAGTTTATCTGACAGTCCCCGATCACTGGGAGTTTATCCCACAGTCCCCGATCACTGGGAGTTTATCCGACATTCCCCTATCACCGGGAGTTTATCCGACAGTCGCCGATCACTGTGAGTTTATCCGGAGAGGCCCCGATCACTGGGAGTTTATCCGACATTCCCCGATCACCGGGAGTTTATCCGACAGTCCCCGATCACTGGGAGTTTATCCGACAGTCCCCGATTACTGGGAGTTTATCCGACAGTCCCCGATCACTGGGAGTTTATCCGACAGTCCCCGATCACTGGGAGTTTATCCGACAGTCCCCGAGCACTGGGAGTTTATCCGACAGTCCCGGATCACTGGGAGTTTATCCGACAGTCCCCGATCACTGTGAGTTTATCCGACAGTCCCCGATCACTGCAAATTTATCCGGAGTGTCCCCGATCACTGGGAGTTTATCCGACAGTCCCCGATCACTGGGAGATTATCCGACGGTCCCCGATCACTGGGAGTTTATCCGACAGTCCCCGATCAGTGGGAGTTTATCCGGCAGTCCCAGATCACTGGGAGTTTATCCGACATATCCCCGATCATTGGGAGTTTATCCGACAGTCCCCGATCACTGGGAGTTTATCCCACAGTCCCCGATCACTGGGAGTTTATCCGGAGAGTCCCCGATCACTGGGAGTTTATCCGACAGTCCCCGATCACTGGGAGTTTATCAGACAGTCCCCGATCACTGGGAGTTTATCCGACAGTCCCCGTTCACTGGGAGTTTATCCGACAGTCCCCGATCACTGGGAGTTTATCCGACAGTCCCCGATCACTGGGAGTTTACCCGACAGTCCCCGATCACTGGGAGTTTATCCGACAGTCCCCGATCACTGGGAGTTTATCCGACAGTCCCCGATCACTGGGAGTTTATCCGAGAGTCCCCGATCACTGGGAGTTTATCCGACAGTCCCCGATCACTGGGAGTATTTCCGACAGTCCCCGATCACTGGGAGTTTATCCGACAGTCCCCGTTCACTGGGAGTTTATCTGACAGTCCCCGATCACTGGGAGTTTATCCGACAGTCCCCGATCACTGGGAGTTTATCCGACAGTCCCCGATCACTGGGAGTTTATCCGACAGTCCCCGATCACTGGGAGTTTATCCGACAGTCCCCGATCCCTGGGAGTTTATCCCACAGTCCCCGATCACTGGGAGTTTATCCGACAGTCCCCGATCACTGGGAGTTGATCCGACAATCCCCGATCACTGGGAGTATTTCCGACAGTCCCCGATCACTGGGAGTATTTCCGACAGTCCCCGATCACTGGGAGTTTATCCGACAGTCCCCGATCACTGGGAGTTTTTCGACAGTCCCCGATCACTGGGAGTTTATCCGACAGTCCCCGATCACTGGGAGTTTATCCGGAGAGGCCCCGATCACTGGGAGTTTATCCGACAGTCCCCGATCACTGGGAGTTTATCCGACAGTCCCCGATCACTGGGAGTTTATCCGACAGTCCCCGATCACTGGGAGTTTATCCGAGAGTCCCCGATCACTGGGAGTTTATCCGGAGAGTCCCCGATCACTGGGAGTTTATCCGACAGTCCCCGATCACTGGGAGTTTATCCGACAGTCCTCGATCACTGGGAGTTTATCCGGAGAGTCCCCGATCACTGGGAGTTTATCCGACAGTCCCCGATCACTGGGAGTTTATCCGACATTCCCCTATCACCGGGAGTTTATCCGACAGTCCCCGATCACTGGGAGTTTATCCGACAGTCCCCGATCACTGGGAGTTTATCCGACAGGCCCCGAGCACTGGGAGTTTATCCGACAGTCATGGATCACTGGGAGTTTATCCGACAGTCCCCGATCACTGTGAGTTTATCCGACAGCCCCCGATCACTGGAAGTTTATCCGGAGAGTCCCCGATCACTGGGAGTTTTTCCGACATATCCCCGATCACTGGGAGTTTATCCGACAGTCCCAATTCACTGGGAGTTTATCCCACAGTCCCCGATCACTGGGAGTTTATCCGAAAGTCCCCGATCACTGGGAGTTTATCCGACAGTCCCCGTTCACTGGGAGTTTATCCGACAGTCCCCGATCACTGGGAGTTTATCCGACAGTCCCCGATCCGTGGGAGTTTATCCGACAATCCCCGATCACTGGGAGTTTATCCGACTGTCCCCGATCACTGGGAGTTTATCCGACAGTCCCCGATCACTGGGAGTTTATCCGACAGTCCCCGATCCCTGGGAGTTTATCCGACAGTCCCCGATCACTGGGAGTTTATCCGACAGTCCCCGTTCACTGGGACTTTATCCGACAGTCCCCGCTAACTGGGAGTTTATCCGACATTCCCGGATCACTGGGAGTTTATCCGACAGTCCCCGATCACTGGGAGTTTATCCGACAGTCCCCGATCACTGGGAGTTTATCCGGAGAGTCCCCGGTCACTGGGAGTTTATCCGGAGAGTCCCCGATCACTGGGAGTTTATCCGACAGTCCCCAATCACTGGGAGTTTATCCGACAGTTCTCGACCACTGGGAGTTAATCCGGAGAGTCCCCGATCACTGGGAGTTTATCCGACAGTCCCCGATCACTGGGAGTTTATCCGACAGTCCCCGATCACTGGGAGTTTATCCGACAGTCCCCGATCACTGGGAGTTTATCCGACAGTGCCCGATCCCTGGGAGTTTATCCAACAGTCCCCGATCACTGGGAATTTATCCAACAGTCCCCGATCACTGGGAGTTTATCCGACAGTCCCCGATCCCTGGGAGTTTATCCGACAGTCTCTGATCACTGGGAGTTTATCCGACAGTCCCCGATCACTGGGAGTTTATCCGACAGTTCCCGATCACTGGGAGTTTATCCGACAGTCCCCGATCACTGGGAGTTTATCCGGAGAGGCCCCGATCACTGGGAGTTTATCCGACAGTCCCCGATCACTGGGAGTTTATCCGGAGAGTCCCCGATCACTGGGAGTTTATCCGACAGTCCCCGATCACTGGGAGTATATCCGACAGTCCCCGATCACTGGGAGTTTATCCGGAGAGGCCCCGATCACTGGGAGTTTATCCGACAGTCCCCGATCACTGGGAGTTTATCCGGAGAGTCCCCGATCACTGGGAGTTTATCCGACAGTCCCCGATCACTGGGAGTTTATCCGACGGTCCCCGATCACTGGGAGTTTATCCGACAGTCCCCGATCACTGGGAGTTTATCCGACAGTCCCCGATCCCTGGGAGTTTATCCGACATATCCCCGATCACTGGGAGTTTATCCGACAGTCCCAATTCACTGGGATTTTATCCCACAGTGCCCGATCACTGGGAGTTTATCCGACAGTCCCCGATCACTGGGAGTTTATCCCACAGTCCCCGATCACTGGGAGTTTATCCGGAGAGTCCCCGATCACTGGGAGTTTATCCGACAGTCCCCGATCACTGGGAGTTTATCAGACAGTCCCCGATCACTGGGAGTTTATCCGACAGTCCCCGTTCACTGGGAGTTTATCCGACAGTCCCCGATCACTGGGAGTTTATCCGACAGTCCCCGATCACTGGGAGTTTACCCGACAGTCCCCGATCACTGGGAGTTTATCCGACAGTCCCCGATCACTGGGAGTTTATCCGACAGTCCCCGATCACTGGGAGTTTATCCGACAGTCCCCGATCACTGGAAGTTTATCCGACAGTCCCCGATCACTGGGAGTTTATCCGACAGTCCCCGATCACTGGGAGTTTATCCGGAGAGTCCCCGATCACTGGGAGTTTATCCGACAGTCCCCGATCACTGGGAGTATATCCGACAGTCCCCGATCACTGGGAGTTTATCCGGAGAGGCCCCGATCACTGGGAGTTTATCCGACAGTCCCCGATCACTGGGAGTTTATCCGGAGAGTCCCCGATCACTGGGAGTTTATCCGACAGTCCCCGATCACTGGGAGTTTATCCGACGGTCCCCGATCACTGGGAGTTTATCCGACAGTCCCCGATCACTGGGAGTTTATCCGACAGTCCCCGATCCCTGGGAGTTTATCCGACATATCCCCGATCACTGGGAGTTTATCCGACAGTCCCAATTCACTGGGATTTTATCCCACAGTGCCCGATCACTGGGAGTTTATCCGACAGTCCCCGATCACTGGGAGTTTATCCCACAGTCCCCGATCACTGGGAGTTTATCCGGAGAGTCCCCGATCACTGGGAGTTTATCCGACAGTCCCCGATCACTGGGAGTTTATCAGACAGTCCCCGATCACTGGGAGTTTATCCGACAGTCCCCGTTCACTGGGAGTTTATCCGACAGTCCCCGATCACTGGGAGTTTATCCGACAGTCCCCGATCACTGGGAGTTTACCCGACAGTCCCCGATCACTGGGAGTTTATCCGACAGTCCCCGATCACTGGGAGTTTATCCGACAGTCCCCGATCACTGGGAGTTTATCCGAGAGTCCCCGATCACTGGGAGTTTATCCGACAGTCCCCGATCACTGGGAGTATTTCCGACAGTCCCCGATCACTGGGTGTTTATCCGACAGTCCCCGATCACTGGGAGTTTATCCGGAGAGGCCCCGATCACTGGGAGTTTATCCGACAGTCCCCGATCACTGGGAGTTTATCCGACAGTCCCCGATCACTGGGAGTTTATCCGACAGTCCCCGATCACTGGGAGTTTATCCGAGAGTCCCCGATCACTGGGAGTTTATCCGGAGAGTCCCCGATCACTGGGAGTTTATCCGACAGTCCCCGATCACTGGGCGCTTATCTGACAGTCCCCGATCACTGGGAGGTTATCCGACTGTCCCAATTCACTGGGAGTTTATCCCACAGTCCCCGATCACTGGGAGTTTATCCGACAGTCCTCGATCACTGGGAGTTTATCCGGAGAGTCCCCGATCACTGGGAGTTTATCCGACAGTCCCCGATCACTGGGAGTTTATCCGACATTCCCCTATCACCGGGAGTTTATCCGACAGTCCCCGATCACTGGGAGTTTATCCGACAGTCCCCGATCACTGGGAGTTTATCCGACAGGCCCCGAGCACTGGGAGTTTATCCGACAGTCATGGATCACTGGGAGTTTATCAGACAGTCCCCGATCACTGGGAGTTTATCCGACAGTCCCCGTTCACTGGGAGTTTATCCGACAGTCCCCGATCACTGGGAGTTTATCCGACAGTCCCCGATCACTGGGAGTTTACCCGACAGTCCCCGATCACTGGGAGTTTATCCGACAGTCCCCGATCACTGGGAGTTTATCCGACAGTCCCCGATCACTGGGAGTTTATCCGAGAGTCCCCGATCACTGGGAGTTTATCCGACAGTCTCCGATCACTGGGAGTATTTCCGACAGTCCCCGATCACTGGGAGTTTATCCGACAGTCCCCGTTCACTGGGAGTTTATCCGACAGTCCCCGATCACTGGGAGTTTATCCGACAGTCCCCGATCACTGGGAGTTTATCCGACAGTCCCCGATCACTGGGAGTTTATCCGACAGTCCCCGATCACTGGGAGTTTATCCGACAGTCCCCGATCCCTGGGAGTTTATCCCACAGTCCCCGATCACTGGGAGTTTATCCGACAGTCCCCGATCACTGGGAGTTGATCCGACAATCCCCGATCACTGGGAGTATTTCCGACAGTCCCCGATCACTGGGAGTATTTCCGACAGTCCCCGATCACTGGGAGTTTATCCGACAGTCCCCGATCACTGGGAGTTTTTCGACAGTCCCCGATCACTGGGAGTTTATCCGACAGTCCCCGATCACTGGGAGTTTATCCGGAGAGGCCCCGATCACTGGGAGTTTATCCGACAGTCCCCGATCACTGGGAGTTTATCCGACAGTCCCCGATCACTGGGAGTTTATCCGACAGTCCCCGATCACTGGGAGTTTATCCGAGAGTCCCCGATCACTGGGAGTTTATCCGGAGAGTCCCCGATCACTGGGAGTTTATCCGACAGTCCCCGATCACTGGGCGCTTATCTGACATTCCCCGATCACTGGGAGTTTATCCGACTGTCCCAATTCACTGGGAGTTTATCCCACAGTCCCCGATCACTGGGAGTTTATCCGACAGTCCTCGATCACTGGGAGTTTATCCGGAGAGTCCCCGATCACTGGGAGTTTATCCAACAGTCCCCGATCACTGGGAGTTTATCCGACATTCCCCCTATCACCGGGAGTTTATCCGACAGTCCCCGATCACTGGGAGTTTATCCGACAGTCCCCGATCACTGGGAGTTTATCCGACAGGCCCCGAGCACTGGGAGTTTATCCGACAGTCATGGATCACTGGGAGTTTATCCGACAGTCCCCGATCACTGTGAGTTTATCCGACAGCCCCCGATCACTGGAAGTTTATCCGGAGAGTCCCCGATCACTGGGAGTTTTCCGACATATCCCCGATCACTGGGAGTTTATCCGACAGTCCCAATTCACTGGGAGTTTATCCCACAGTCCCCGATCACTGGGAGTTTATCCGCAAGTCCCCGATCACTGGGAGTTTATCCGACAGTCCCCGTTCACTGGGAGTTTATCCGACAGTCCCCGATCACTGGGAGTTTATCCGACAGTCCCCGATCCGTGGGAGTTTATCCGACAATCCCCGATCACTGGGAGTTTATCCGACTGTCCCCGATCACTGGGAGTTTATCCGACAGTCCCCGATCACTGGGAGTTTATCCGACAGTCCCCGATCCCTGGGAGTTTATCCGACAGTCCCCGATCACTGGGAGTTTATCCGACAGTCCCCGTTCACTGGGACTTTATCCGACAGTCCCCGCTAACTGGGAGTTTATCCGACATTCCCGGATCACTGGGAGTTTATCCGACAGTCCCCGATCACTGGGAGTTTATCCGACAGTCCCCGATCACTGGGAGTTTATCCGACAGTCCCCGATCACTGGGAGTTTATCCGACAGTCCCCGATCACTGGGAGTTTATCCGGAGAGTCACCGATCACTGGGAGTTTACCCGACAGTCCCCGATCACTGGGAGTTTACCCGAAAGTCCCCAATCACTGGGAGTTTATCCGACAGTTCCCGATCACTGAGAGTTTATCCCACAGTCCCCAATCACTGGGAGTTTATCCGACATTCCCCTATCACCGGGAGTTTATCCGACAGTCCACGATCACTGGGAGTTTATCCGACACTCCCCGAGCACTGGGAGTTTATCCGGAGAGTCCCCGATCACTGGGAGTTTATCCGACAGTCCCCGATCACTGGGAGTTTATCCGACAGTCTCCGAGCACTGGGAGCTTATCCGACAGTCCCCGATCACTGGGAGTTTATCCGACAGTCCCCGATCACTGTGAGTTTATCTGACAGTCCCCGATCACTGGAGGTTTATCTGGAGAGTCCCCGATCACTGGGAGTTTATCCGACAGTCTCTGATCACTGGGAGATTATCCGACGGGCCCCGATCACTGGGAGTTTATCCGACAGTCCCCGATCACTGGGAGTTTATCCAACAGTCCCCGATCACTGGGAGATTATCCGACAGTCCCCGATCACTGGGAGTTTATCCGACAGTCCCCGATCACTGGGAGTTTATCCGACAGTCTCTGATCACTGGGAGATTTTCCGACGGTCCCCGATCACTGGGAGTTTATCCGACAGTCCCCGATCACTGGTAGTTTATCCGACAGTCCACGGTCACTGGGAGTTTAGTCGACAGTCCCCGATCACTGGGAGTTTATCCGACATATCCCCGATCACTGGGAGTTTATCCGACAGTCCCCGATCACTGCGATTTTATCCGACTGTCCCCGATCACTGGGAGTTTATCCGACAGTCCCCGATCACTGGGAGTTTATCCGACAGTCCCCGATCACTGGGAGTTTATCCGACAGTCCCCGATCACTGGGAGTTTATCGGACAGTCCCCGATCACTGGGAGTATTTCCGACAGTCCCCGATCACTGGGAGTATTTCCGACAGTCCCCGTTCACTGGGAGTTTATCCGACAGTCCCCGATCACTGGGAGTTTATCCGACAGTCCCCGATCACTGGGAGTTTATCCGACAGTCCCCGATCACTGGGAGTTTATCCGACAGTCGCCGATCACTGGGAGTTTATCCGGAGAGGCCCCGATCACTGGGAGTTTATCCGAATGTCCCCGATCACTGGGAGTTTATCCGAGAGTCCCCGATCACTGGGAGTTTATCCGGAGAGACCCCGATCACTGGGAATTTATCCGACAGTCCCCGATCACTGGGAATTTATCTGACAGTCCCCAATCACTGGGAGTTTATCCGACATATCCCCGATCACTGGGAATTTATCCGACTGTCCCAATTCACTGGGAGTTTATCCCACAGTCCCCGATCACTGGGAGTTTATCCGACAGTCCCCGATCCCTGGGAGTTTATCCGACAGTCCCCGATCACTGGGAGTTTATCCGGAGAGTCCCCGATCACTGGGAGGTTATCCGACAGTCCCCGATCACTGGGAGTATTTCCGACAGTCCCCGATCACTGGGAGTTTATCCGACAGTCCCCGATCCCTGGGAGTTTGTCCGACAGTCCCCGATCACTGGGAGTTTATCCGACAGTCCCCGATCACTGGGAGTTGATCCGAAAGTCCCCGATCACTGGGAGTTTATCCGACAGTCCCCGATCACTGGGAGTTTATCCGGTGAGGCCCCGATCACTGGGAGTTTATCCAACAGTCCCCGATCACTGGGAGTTTATCCGACAGTCGCCGATCACTGGGAGTTTATCCGGTGAGGCCCCGATCACTGGGAGTTTATCCGACAGTCCCCGATCACTGGGAGTTTATCCGACAGTCGCCGATCACTGGGAGTTTATCCGGATAGGCCCCGATCACTGGGAGTTTATCCGAAAGTCCCCGATCACTGAGAGATTATCAGACAGTCCCCGATCACTGGGAGTTTATCCGACAGTCCCCGATCACTGGGAGTTAATCCGACAGTCCCCGATCACGGGGAGTTTATCCGACAGTCCCCGATCACTGGGAGTTTATCCGACAGTCCCCGATCACTGGGAGTTTATCCGACAGTCCCCAATCACTGGGAGTTTATCCGACAGTTCTCGACCACTGGGAGTTAATCCGGAGAGTCCCCGATCACTGGGAGTTTATCCGACAGTCCCCGATCACTGGGAGTTTATCCGACAGTCCCCGATCACTGGGAGTTTATCCGACAGTCCCCGATCACTGGGAGTTTATCCGACAGTGCCCGATCCCTGGGAGTTTATCCAACAGTCCCCGATCACTGGGAATTTATCCAACAGTCCCCGATCACTGGGAGTTTATCCGACAGTCCCCGATCCCTGGGAGTTTATCCGACAGTCTCTGATCACTGGGAGTTTATCCGACAGTCCCCGATCACTGGGAGTTTATCCGACAGTTCCCGATCACTGGGAGTTTATCCGACAGTCCCCGATCACTGGGAGTTTATCCGGAGAGGCCCCGATCACTGGGAGTTTATCCGACAGTCCCCGATCACTGGGAGTTTATCCGGAGAGTCCCCGATCACTGGGAGTTTATCCGACAGTCCCCGATCACTGGTAGTTTATCCGACAGTCCACGGTCACTGGGAGTTTAGTCGACAGTCCCCGATCACTGGGAGTTTATCCGACATATCCCCGATCACTGGGAGTTTATCCGACAGTCCCCGATCACTGCGATTTTATCCGACTGTCCCCGATCACTGGGAGTTTATCCGACAGTCCCCGATCACTGGGAGTTTATCCGACAGTCCCCGATCACTGGGAGTTTATCCGACAGTCCCCGATCACTGGGAGTTTATCGGACAGTCCCCGATCACTGGGAGTATTTCCGACAGTCCCCGATCACTGGGAGTATTTCCGACAGTCCCCGTTCACTGGGAGTTTATCCGACAGTCCCCGATCACTGGGAGTTTATCCGACAGTCCCCGATCACTGGGAGTTTATCCGACAGTCCCCGATCACTGGGAGTTTATCCGACAGTCGCCGATCACTGGGAGTTTATCCGGAGAGGCCCCGATCACTGGGAGTTTATCCGAATGTCCCCGATCACTGGGAGTTTATCCGAGAGTCCCCGATCACTGGGAGTTTATCCGGAGAGACCCCGATCACTGGGAATTTATCCGACAGTCCCCGATCACTGGGAATTTATCTGACAGTCCCCAATCACTGGGAGTTTATCCGACATATCCCCGATCACTGGGAATTTATCCGACTGTCCCAATTCACTGGGAGTTTATCCCACAGTCCCCGATCACTGGGAGTTTATCCGACAGTCCCCGATCCCTGGGAGTTTATCCGACAGTCCCCGATCACTGGGAGTTTATCCGGAGAGTCCCCGATCACTGGGAGGTTATCCGACAGTCCCCGATCACTGGGAGTATTTCCGACAGTCCCCGATCACTGGGAGTTTATCCGACAGTCCCCGATCCCTGGGAGTTTGTCCGACAGTCCCCGATCACTGGGAGTTTATCCGACAGTCCCCGATCACTGGGAGTTGATCCGAAAGTCCCCGATCACTGGGAGTTTATCCGACAGTCCCCGATCACTGGGAGTTTATCCGGTGAGGCCCCGATCACTGGGAGTTTATCCAACAGTCCCCGATCACTGGGAGTTTATCCGACAGTCGCCGATCACTGGGAGTTTATCCGGTGAGGCCCCGATCACTGGGAGTTTATCCGACAGTCCCCGATCACTGGGAGTTTATCCGACAGTCGCCGATCACTGGGAGTTTATCCGGAGAGGCCCCGATCACTGGGAGTTTATCCGAAAGTCCCCGATCACTGAGAGATTATCAGACAGTCCCCGATCACTGGGAGTTTATCCGACAGTCCCCGATCACTGGGAGTTAATCCGACAGTCCCCGATCACGGGGAGTTTATCCGACAGTCCCCGATCACTGGGAGTTTATCCGACAGTCCCCGATCACTGGGAGTTTATCCGACAGTCCCCGATCACTGGGAGTTTATCCGACAGTCCCCAATCACTGGGAGTTTATCCGACAGTTCTCGACCACTGGGAGTTAATCCGGAGAGTCCCCGATCACTGGGAGTTTATCCGACAGTCCCCGATCACTGGGAGTTTATCCGACAGTCCCCGATCACTGGGAGTTTATCCGACAGTCCCCGATCACTGGGAGTTTATCCGACAGTGCCCGATCCCTGGGAGTTTATCCAACAGTCCCCGATCACTGGGAATTTATCCAACAGTCCCCGATCACTGGGAGTTTATCCGACAGTCCCCGATCCCTGGGAGTTTATCCGACAGTCTCTGATCACTGGGAGTTTATCCGACAGTCCCCGATCACTGGGAGTTTATCCGACAGTTCCCGATCACTGGGAGTTTATCCGACAGTCCCCGATCACTGGGAGTTTATCCGGAGAGGCCCCGATCACTGGGAGTTTATCCGACAGTCCCCGATCACTGGGAGTTTATCCGGAGAGTCCCCGATCACTGGGAGTTTATCCGACAGTCCCCGATCACTGGGAGTATATCCGACAGTCCCCGATCACTGGGAGTTTATCCGGAGAGGCCCCGATCACTGGGAGTTTATCCGACAGTCCCCGATCACTGGGAGTTTATCCGGAGAGTCCCCGATCACTGGGAGTTTATCCGACAGTCCCCGATCACTGGGAGTTTATCCGACGGTCCCCGATCACTGGGAGTTTATCCGACAGTCCCCGATCACTGGGAGTTTATCCGACAGTCCCCGATCCCTGGGAGTTTATCCGACATATCCCCGATCACTGGGAGTTTATCCGACAGTCCCAATTCACTGGGATTTTATCCCACAGTGCCCGATCACTGGGAGTTTATCCGACAGTCCCCGATCACTGGGAGTTTATCCGACAGTCCCCGATCACTGGGAGTTTATCCGGAGAGTCACCGATCACTGGGAGTTTACCCGACAGTCCCCGATCACTGGGAGTTTACCCGAAAGTCCCCAATCACTGGGAGTTTATCCGACAGTTCCCGATCACTGAGAGTTTATCCCACAGTCCCCAATCACTGGGAGTTTATCCGACATTCCCCTATCACCGGGAGTTTATCCGACAGTCCACGATCACTGGGAGTTTATCCGACACTCCCCGAGCACTGGGAGTTTATCCGGAGAGTCCCCGATCACTGGGAGTTTATCCGACAGTCCCCGATCACTGGGAGTTTATCCGACAGTCTCCGAGCACTGGGAGCTTATCCGACAGTCCCCGATCACTGGGAGTTTATCCGACAGTCCCCGATCACTGTGAGTTTATCTGACAGTCCCCGATCACTGGAAGTTTATCCGGAGAGTCCCCGATCACTGGGAGTTTATCCGACAGTCTCTGATCACTGGGAGATTATCCGACGGGCCCCGATCACTGGGAGTTTATCCGACAGTCCCCGATCACTGGGAGTTTATCCAACAGTCCCCGATCACTGGGAGATTATCCGACAGTCCCCGATCACTGGGAGTTTATCCGACAGTCCCCGATCACTGGGAGTTTATCCGACAGTCTCTGATCACTGGGAGATTTTCCGACGGTCCCCGATCACTGGGAGTTTATCCGACAGTCCCCGATCACTGGTAGTTTATCCGACAGTCCACGGTCACTGGGAGTTTAGTCGACAGTTCCCGATCACTGGGAGTTTATCCGACAGTCCCCGATCACTGGGAGTTTATCCGGAGAGGCCCCGATCACTGGGAGTTTATCCGACAGTCCCCGATCACTGGGAGTTTATCCGGAGAGTCCCCGATCACTGGGAGTTTATCCGACAGTCCCCGATCACTGGGAGTATATCCGACAGTCCCCGATCACTGGGAGTTTATCCGGAGAGGCCCCGATCACTGGGAGTTTATCCGACAGTCCCCGATCACTGGGAGTTTATCCGGAGAGTCCCCGATCACTGGGAGTTTATCCGACAGTCCCCGATCACTGGGAGTTTATCCGACGGTCCCCGATCACTGGGAGTTTATCCGACAGTCCCCGATCACTGGGAGTTTATCCGACAGTCCCCGATCCCTGGGAGTTTATCCGACATATCCCCGATCACTGGGAGTTTATCCGACAGTCCCAATTCACTGGGATTTTATCCCACAGTGCCCGATCACTGGGAGTTTATCCGACAGTCCCCGATCACTGGGAGTTTATCCGACAGTCCCCGATCACTGGGAGTTTATCCGGAGAGTCACCGATCACTGGGAGTTTACCCGACAGTCCCCGATCACTGGGAGTTTACCCGAAAGTCCCCAATCACTGGGAGTTTATCCGACAGTTCCCGATCACTGAGAGTTTATCCCACAGTCCCCAATCACTGGGAGTTTATCCGACATTCCCCTATCACCGGGAGTTTATCCGACAGTCCACGATCACTGGGAGTTTATCCGACACTCCCCGAGCACTGGGAGTTTATCCGGAGAGTCCCCGATCACTGGGAGTTTATCCGACAGTCCCCGATCACTGGGAGTTTATCCGACAGTCTCCGAGCACTGGGAGCTTATCCGACAGTCCCCGATCACTGGGAGTTTATCCGACAGTCCCCGATCACTGTGAGTTTATCTGACAGTCCCCGATCACTGGAAGTTTATCCGGAGAGTCCCCGATCACTGGGAGTTTATCCGACAGTCTCTGATCACTGGGAGATTATCCGACGGGCCCCGATCACTGGGAGTTTATCCGACAGTCCCCGATCACTGGGAGTTTATCCAACAGTCCCCGATCACTGGGAGATTATCCGACAGTCCCCGATCACTGGGAGTTTATCCGACAGTCCCCGATCACTGGGAGTTTATCCGACAGTCTCTGATCACTGGGAGATTTTCCGACGGTCCCCGATCACTGGGAGTTTATCCGACAGTCCCCGATCACTGGTAGTTTATCCGACAGTCCACGGTCACTGGGAGTTTAGTCGACAGTCCCCGATCACTGGGAGTTTATCCGACATATCCCCGATCACTGGGAGTTTATCCGACAGTCCCCGATCACTGCGATTTTATCCGACTGTCCCCGATCACTGGGAGTTTATCCGACAGTCCCCGATCACTGGGAGTTTATCCGACAGTCCCCGATCACTGGGAGTTTATCCGACAGTCCCCGATCACTGGGAGTTTATCGGACAGTCCCCGATCACTGGGAGTATTTCCGACAGTCCCCGATCACTGGGAGTATTTCCGACAGTCCCCGTTCACTGGGAGTTTATCCGACAGTCCCCGATCACTGGGAGTTTATCCGACAGTCCCCGATCACTGGGAGTTTATCCGACAGTCCCCGATCACTGGGAGATTATCCGACAGTCGCCGATCACTGGGAGTTTATCCGGAGAGGCCCCGATCACTGGGAGTTTATCCGAATGTCCCCGATCACTGGGAGTTTATCCGAGAGTCCCCGATCACTGGGAGTTTATCCGGAGAGACCCCGATCACTGGGAATTTATCCGACAGTCCCCGATCACTGGGAATTTATCTGACAGTCCCCAATCACTGGGAGTTTATCCGACATATCCCCGATCACTGGGAATTTATCCGACTGTCCCAATTCACTGGGAGTTTATCCCACAGTCCCCGATCACTGGGAGTTTATCCGACAGTCCCCGATCCCTGGGAGTTTATCCGACAGTCCCCGATCACTGGGAGTTTATCCGGAGAGTCCCCGATCACTGGGAGGTTATCCGACAGTCCCCGATCACTGGGAGTATTTCCGACAGTCCCCGATCATTGGGAGTTTATCCGACAGTCCCCGATCCCTGGGAGTTTGTCCGACAGTCCCCGATCACTGGGAGTTTATCCGACAGTCCCCGATCACTGGGAGTTGATCCGAAAGTCCCCGATCACTGGGAGTTTATCCGACAGTCCCCGATCACTGGGAGTTTATCCGGTGAGGCCCCGATCACTGGGAGTTTATCCAACAGTCCCCGATCACTGGGAGTTTATCCGACAGTCGCCGATCACTGGGAGTTTATCCGGTGAGGCCCCGATCACTGGGAGTTTATCCGACAGTCCCCGATCACTGGGAGTTTATCCGACAGTCCCCGATCACTGGGAGTTTATCCGACAGTCCCCGATCACTGGGAGTTTATCCGACAGTGCCCGATCCCTGGGAGTTTATCCAACAGTCCCCGATCACTGGGAATTTATCCAACAGTCCCCGATCACTGGGAGTTTATCCGACAGTCCCCGATCCCTGGGAGTTTATCCGACAGTCTCTGATCACTGGGAGTTTATCCGACAGTCCCCGATCACTGGGAGTTTATCCGACAGTTCCCGATCACTGGGAGTTTATCCGACAGTCCCCGATCACTGGGAGTTTATCCGGAGAGGCCCCGATCACTGGGAGTTTATCCGACAGTCCCCGATCACTGGGAGTTTATCCGGAGAGTCCCCGATCACTGGGAGTTTATCCGACAGTCCCCGATCACTGGGAGTATATCCGACAGTCCCCGATCACTGGGAGTTTATCCGGAGAGGCCCCGATCACTGGGAGTTTATCCGACAGTCCCCGATCACTGGGAGTTTATCCGGAGAGTCCCCGATCACTGGGAGTTTATCCGACAGTCCCCGATCACTGGGAGTTTATCCGACGGTCCCCGATCACTGGGAGTTTATCCGACAGTCCCCGATCACTGGGAGTTTATCCGACAGTCCCCGATCCCTGGGAGTTTATCCGACATATCCCCGATCACTGGGAGTTTATCCGACAGTCCCAATTCACTGGGATTTTATCCCACAGTGCCCGATCACTGGGAGTTTATCCGACAGTCCCCGATCACTGGGAGTTTATCCCACAGTCCCCGATCACTGGGAGTTTATCCGGAGAGTCCCCGATCACTGGGAGTTTATCCGACAGTCCCCGATCACTGGGAGTTTATCAGACAGTCCCCGATCACTGGGAGTTTATCCGACAGTCCCCGTTCACTGGGAGTTTATCCGACAGTCCCCGATCACTGGGAGTTTATCCGACAGTCCCCGATCACTGGGAGTTTACCCGACAGTCCCCGATCACTGGGAGTTTATCCGACAGTCCCCGATCACTGGGAGTTTATCCGACAGTCCCCGATCACTGGGAGTTTATCCGAGAGTCCCCGATCACTGGGAGTTTATCCGACAGTCCCCGATCACTGGGAGTATTTCCGACAGTCCCCGATCACTGGGAGTTTATCCGACAGTCCCCGTTCACTGGGAGTTTATCTGACAGTCCCCGATCACTGGGAGTTTATCCGACAGTCCCCGATCACTGGGAGTTTATCCGACAGTCCCCGATCACTGGGAGTTTATCCGACAGTCCCCGATCACTGGGAGTTTATCCGACAGTCCCCGATCCCTGGGAGTTTATCCCACAGTCCCCGATCACTGGGAGTTTATCCGACAGTCCCCGATCACTGGGAGTTGATCCGACAATCCCCGATCACTGGGAGTATTTCCGACAGTCCCCGATCACTGGGAGTATTTCCGACAGTCCCCGATCACTGGGAGTTTATCCGACAGTCCCCGATCACTGGGAGTTTTTCGACAGTCCCCGATCACTGGGTGTTTATCCGACAGTCCCCGATCACTGGGAGTTTATCCGGAGAGGCCCCGATCACTGGGAGTTTATCCGACAGTCCCCGATCACTGGGAGTTTATCCGACAGTCCCCGATCACTGGGAGTTTATCCGACAGTCCCCGATCACTGGGAGTTTATCCGAGAGTCCCCGATCACTGGGAGTTTATCCGGAGAGTCCCCGATCACTGGGAGTTTATCCGACAGTCCCCGATCACTGGGCGCTTATCTGACAGTCCCCGATCACTGGGAGGTTATCCGACTGTCCCAATTCACTGGGAGTTTATCCCACAGTCCCCGATCACTGGGAGTTTATCCGACAGTCCTCGATCACTGGGAGTTTATCCGGAGAGTCCCCGATCACTGGGAGTTTATCCGACAGTCCCCGATCACTGGGAGTTTATCCGACATTCCCCTATCACCGGGAGTTTATCCGACAGTCCCCGATCACTGGGAGTTTATCCGACAGTCCCCGATCACTGGGAGTTTATCCGACAGGCCCCGAGCACTGGGAGTTTATCCGACAGTCATGGATCACTGGGAGTTTATCAGACAGTCCCCGATCACTGGGAGTTTATCCGACAGTCCCCGTTCACTGGGAGTTTATCCGACAGTCCCCGATCACTGGGAGTTTATCCGACAGTCCCCGATCACTGGGAGTTTACCCGACAGTCCCCGATCACTGGGAGTTTATCCGACAGTCCCCGATCACTGGGAGTTTATCCGACAGTCCCCGATCACTGGGAGTTTATCCGAGAGTCCCCGATCACTGGGAGTTTATCCGACAGTCTCCGATCACTGGGAGTATTTCCGACAGTCCCCGATCACTGGGAGTTTATCCGACAGTCCCCGTTCACTGGGAGTTTATCTGACAGTCCCCGATCACTGGGAGTTTATCCGACAGTCCCCGATCACTGGGAGTTTATCCGACAGTCCCCGATCACTGGGAGTTTATCCGACAGTCCCCGATCACTGGGAGTTTATCCGACAGTCCCCGATCCCTGGGAGTTTATCCCACAGTCCCCGATCACTGGGAGTTTATCCGACAGTCCCCGATCACTGGGAGTTGATCCGACAATCCCCGATCACTGGGAGTATTTCCGACAGTCCCCGATCACTGGGAGTATTTCCGACAGTCCCCGATCACTGGGAGTTTATCCGACAGTCCCCGATCACTGGGAGTTTTTCGACAGTCCCCGATCACTGGGAGTTTATCCGACAGTCCCCGATCACTGGGAGTTTATCCGGAGAGGCCCCGATCACTGGGAGTTTATCCGACAGTCCCCGATCACTGGGAGTTTATCCGACAGTCCCCGATCACTGGGAGTTTATCCGACAGTCCCCGATCACTGGGAGTTTATCCGAGAGTCCCCGATCACTGGGAGTTTATCCGGAGAGTCCCCGATCACTGGGAGTTTATCCGACAGTCCCCGATCACTGGGCGCTTATCTGACAGTCCCCGATCACTGGGAGTTTATCCGACTGTCCCAATTCACTGGGAGTTTATCCCACAGTCCCCGATCACTGGGAGTTTATCCGACAGTCCTCGATCACTGGGAGTTTATCCGGAGAGTCCCCGATCACTGGGAGTTTATCCAACAGTCCCCGATCACTGGGAGTTTATCCGACATTCCCCTATCACCGGGAGTTTATCCGACAGTCCCCGATCACTGGGAGTTTATCCGACAGTCCCCGATCACTGGGAGTTTATCCGACAGGCCCCGAGCACTGGGAGTTTATCCGACAGTCATGGATCACTGGGAGTTTATCCGACAGTCCCCGATCACTGTGAGTTTATCCGACAGCCCCCGATCACTGGAAGTTTATCCGGAGAGTCCCCGATCACTGGGAGTTTTTCCGACATATCCCCGATCACTGGGAGTTTATCCGACAGTCCCAATTCACTGGGAGTTTATCCCACAGTCCCCGATCACTGGGAGTTTATCCGCAAGTCCCCGATCACTGGGAGTTTATCCGACAGTCCCCGTTCACTGGGAGTTTATCCGACAGTCCCCGATCACTGGGAGTTTATCCGACAGTCCCCGATCCGTGGGAGTTTATCCGACAATCCCCGATCACTGGGAGTTTATCCGACTGTCCCCGATCACTGGGAGTTTATCCGACAGTCCCCGATCACTGGGAGTTTATCCGACAGTCCCCGATCCCTGGGAGTTTATCCGACAGTCCCCGATCACTGGGAGTTTATCCGACAGTCCCCGTTCACTGGGACTTTATCCGACAGTCCCCGCTAACTGGGAGTTTATCCGACATTCCCGGATCACTGGGAGTTTATCCGACAGTCCCCGATCACTGGGAGTTTATCCGACAGTCCCCGATCACTGGGAGTTTATCCGACAGTCCCCGATCACTGGGAGTTTATCCGACAGTCCCCGATCACTGGGAGTTTATCCGGAGAGTCACCGATCACTGGGAGTTTACCCGACAGTCCCCGATCACTGGGAGTTTACCCGAAAGTCCCCAATCACTGGGAGTTTATCCGACAGTTCCCGATCACTGAGAGTTTATCCCACAGTCCCCAATCACTGGGAGTTTATCCGACATTCCCCTATCACCGGGAGTTTATCCGACAGTCCACGATCACTGGGAGTTTATCCGACACTCCCCGAGCACTGGGAGTTTATCCGGAGAGTCCCCGATCACTGGGAGTTTATCCGACAGTCCCCGATCACTGGGAGTTTATCCGACAGTCTCCGAGCACTGGGAGCTTATCCGACAGTCCCCGATCACTGGGAGTTTATCCGACAGTCCCCGATCACTGTGAGTTTATCTGACAGTCCCCGATCACTGGAGGTTTATCCGGAGAGTCCCCGATCACTGGGAGTTTATCCGACAGTCTCTGATCACTGGGAGATTATCCGACGGGCCCCGATCACTGGGAGTTTATCCGACAGTCCCCGATCACTGGGAGTTTATCCAACAGTCCCCGATCACTGGGAGATTATCCGACAGTCCCCGATCACTGGGAGTTTATCCGACAGTCCCCGATCACTGGGAGTTTATCCGACAGTCTCTGATCACTGGGAGATTTTCCGACGGTCCCCGATCACTGGGAGTTTATCCGACAGTCCCCGATCACTGGTAGTTTATCCGACAGTCCACGGTCACTGGGAGTTTAGTCGACAGTCCCCGATCACTGGGAGTTTATCCGACATATCCCCGATCACTGGGAGTTTATCCGACAGTCCCCGATCACTGCGATTTTATCCGACTGTCCCCGATCACTGGGAGTTTATCCGACAGTCCCCGATCACTGGGAGTTTATCCGACAGTCCCCGATCACTGGGAGTTTATCCGACAGTCCCCGATCACTGGGAGTTTATCGGACAGTCCCCGATCACTGGGAGTATTTCCGACAGTCCCCGATCACTGGGAGTATTTCCGACAGTCCCCGTTCACTGGGAGTTTATCCGACAGTCCCCGATCACTGGGAGTTTATCCGACAGTCCCCGATCACTGGGAGTTTATCCGACAGTCCCCGATCACTGGGAGTTTATCCGACAGTCGCCGATCACTGGGAGTTTATCCGGAGAGGCCCCGATCACTGGGAGTTTATCCGAATGTCCCCGATCACTGGGAGTTTATCCGAGAGTCCCCGATCACTGGGAGTTTATCCGGAGAGACCCCGATCACTGGGAATTTATCCGACAGTCCCCGATCACTGGGAATTTATCTGACAGTCCCCAATCACTGGGAGTTTATCCGACATATCCCCGATCACTGGGAATTTATCCGACTGTCCCAATTCACTGGGAGTTTATCCCACAGTCCCCGATCACTGGGAGTTTATCCGACAGTCCCCGATCCCTGGGAGTTTATCCGACAGTCCCCGATCACTGGGAGTTTATCCGGAGAGTCCCCGATCACTGGGAGGTTATCCGACAGTCCCCGATCACTGGGAGTATTTCCGACAGTCCCCGATCACTGGGAGTTTATCCGACAGTCCCCGATCCCTGGGAGTTTGTCCGACAGTCCCCGATCACTGGGAGTTTATCCGACAGTCCCCGATCACTGGGAGTTGATCCGAAAGTCCCCGATCACTGGGAGTTTATCCGACAGTCCCCGATCACTGGGAGTTTATCCGGTGAGGCCCCGATCACTGGGAGTTTATCCAACAGTCCCCGATCACTGGGAGTTTATCCGACAGTCGCCGATCACTGGGAGTTTATCCGGTGAGGCCCCGATCACTGGGAGTTTATCCGACAGTCCCCGATCACTGGGAGTTTATCCGACAGTCGCCGATCACTGGGAGTTTATCCGGATAGGCCCCGATCACTGGGAGTTTATCCGAAAGTCCCCGATCACTGAGAGATTATCAGACAGTCCCCGATCACTGGGAGTTTATCCGACAGTCCCCGATCACTGGGAGTTAATCCGACAGTCCCCGATCACGGGGAGTTTATCCGACAGTCCCCGATCACTGGGAGTTTATCCGACAGTCCCCGATCACTGGGAGTTTATCCGACAGTCCCCAATCACTGGGAGTTTATCCGACAGTTCTCGACCACTGGGAGTTAATCCGGAGAGTCCCCGATCACTGGGAGTTTATCCGACAGTCCCCGATCACTGGGAGTTTATCCGACAGTCCCCGATCACTGGGAGTTTATCCGACAGTCCCCGATCACTGGGAGTTTATCCGACAGTGCCCGATCCCTGGGAGTTTATCCAACAGTCCCCGATCACTGGGAATTTATCCAACAGTCCCCGATCACTGGGAGTTTATCCGACAGTCCCCGATCCCTGGGAGTTTATCCGACAGTCTCTGATCACTGGGAGTTTATCCGACAGTCCCCGATCACTGGGAGTTTATCCGACAGTTCCCGATCACTGGGAGTTTATCCGACAGTCCCCGATCACTGGGAGTTTATCCGGAGAGGCCCCGATCACTGGGAGTTTATCCGACAGTCCCCGATCACTGGGAGTTTATCCGGAGAGTCCCCGATCACTGGGAGTTTATCCGACAGTCCCCGATCACTGGTAGTTTATCCGACAGTCCACGGTCACTGGGAGTTTAGTCGACAGTCCCCGATCACTGGGAGTTTATCCGACATATCCCCGATCACTGGGAGTTTATCCGACAGTCCCCGATCACTGCGATTTTATCCGACTGTCCCCGATCACTGGGAGTTTATCCGACAGTCCCCGATCACTGGGAGTTTATCCGACAGTCCCCGATCACTGGGAGTTTATCCGACAGTCCCCGATCACTGGGAGTTTATCGGACAGTCCCCGATCACTGGGAGTATTTCCGACAGTCCCCGATCACTGGGAGTATTTCCGACAGTCCCCGTTCACTGGGAGTTTATCCGACAGTCCCCGATCACTGGGAGTTTATCCGACAGTCCCCGATCACTGGGAGTTTATCCGACAGTCCCCGATCACTGGGAGTTTATCCGACAGTCGCCGATCACTGGGAGTTTATCCGGAGAGGCCCCGATCACTGGGAGTTTATCCGAATGTCCCCGATCACTGGGAGTTTATCCGAGAGTCCCCGATCACTGGGAGTTTATCCGGAGAGACCCCGATCACTGGGAATTTATCCGACAGTCCCCGATCACTGGGAATTTATCTGACAGTCCCCAATCACTGGGAGTTTATCCGACATATCCCCGATCACTGGGAATTTATCCGACTGTCCCAATTCACTGGGAGTTTATCCCACAGTCCCCGATCACTGGGAGTTTATCCGACAGTCCCCGATCCCTGGGAGTTTATCCGACAGTCCCCGATCACTGGGAGTTTATCCGGAGAGTCCCCGATCACTGGGAGGTTATCCGACAGTCCCCGATCACTGGGAGTATTTCCGACAGTCCCCGATCACTGGGAGTTTATCCGACAGTCCCCGATCCCTGGGAGTTTGTCCGACAGTCCCCGATCACTGGGAGTTTATCCGACAGTCCCCGATCACTGGGAGTTGATCCGAAAGTCCCCGATCACTGGGAGTTTATCCGACAGTCCCCGATCACTGGGAGTTTATCCGGTGAGGCCCCGATCACTGGGAGTTTATCCAACAGTCCCCGATCACTGGGAGTTTATCCGACAGTCGCCGATCACTGGGAGTTTATCCGGTGAGGCCCCGATCACTGGGAGTTTATCCGACAGTCCCCGATCACTGGGAGTTTATCCGACAGTCGCCGATCACTGGGAGTTTATCCGGAGAGGCCCCGATCACTGGGAGTTTATCCGAAAGTCCCCGATCACTGAGAGATTATCAGACAGTCCCCGATCACTGGGAGTTTATCCGACAGTCCCCGATCACTGGGAGTTAATCCGACAGTCCCCGATCACGGGGAGTTTATCCGACAGTCCCCGATCACTGGGAGTTTATCCGACAGTCCCCGATCACTGGGAGTTTATCCGACAGTCCCCGATCACTGGGAGTTTATCCGACAGTCCCCAATCACTGGGAGTTTATCCGACAGTTCTCGACCACTGGGAGTTAATCCGGAGAGTCCCCGATCACTGGGAGTTTATCCGACAGTCCCCGATCACTGGGAGTTTATCCGACAGTCCCCGATCACTGGGAGTTTATCCGACAGTCCCCGATCACTGGGAGTTTATCCGACAGTGCCCGATCCCTGGGAGTTTATCCAACAGTCCCCGATCACTGGGAATTTATCCAACAGTCCCCGATCACTGGGAGTTTATCCGACAGTCCCCGATCCCTGGGAGTTTATCCGACAGTCTCTGATCACTGGGAGTTTATCCGACAGTCCCCGATCACTGGGAGTTTATCCGACAGTTCCCGATCACTGGGAGTTTATCCGACAGTCCCCGATCACTGGGAGTTTATCCGGAGAGGCCCCGATCACTGGGAGTTTATCCGACAGTCCCCGATCACTGGGAGTTTATCCGGAGAGTCCCCGATCACTGGGAGTTTATCCGACAGTCCCCGATCACTGGGAGTATATCCGACAGTCCCCGATCACTGGGAGTTTATCCGGAGAGGCCCCGATCACTGGGAGTTTATCCGACAGTCCCCGATCACTGGGAGTTTATCCGGAGAGTCCCCGATCACTGGGAGTTTATCCGACAGTCCCCGATCACTGGGAGTTTATCCGACGGTCCCCGATCACTGGGAGTTTATCCGACAGTCCCCGATCACTGGGAGTTTATCCGACAGTCCCCGATCCCTGGGAGTTTATCCGACATATCCCCGATCACTGGGAGTTTATCCGACAGTCCCAATTCACTGGGATTTTATCCCACAGTGCCCGATCACTGGGAGTTTATCCGACAGTCCCCGATCACTGGGAGTTTATCCGACAGTCCCCGATCACTGGGAGTTTATCCGGAGAGTCACCGATCACTGGGAGTTTACCCGACAGTCCCCGATCACTGGGAGTTTACCCGAAAGTCCCCAATCACTGGGAGTTTATCCGACAGTTCCCGATCACTGAGAGTTTATCCCACAGTCCCCAATCACTGGGAGTTTATCCGACATTCCCCTATCACCGGGAGTTTATCCGACAGTCCACGATCACTGGGAGTTTATCCGACACTCCCCGAGCACTGGGAGTTTATCCGGAGAGTCCCCGATCACTGGGAGTTTATCCGACAGTCCCCGATCACTGGGAGTTTATCCGACAGTCTCCGAGCACTGGGAGCTTATCCGACAGTCCCCGATCACTGGGAGTTTATCCGACAGTCCCCGATCACTGTGAGTTTATCTGACAGTCCCCGATCACTGGAAGTTTATCCGGAGAGTCCCCGATCACTGGGAGTTTATCCGACAGTCTCTGATCACTGGGAGATTATCCGACGGGCCCCGATCACTGGGAGTTTATCCGACAGTCCCCGATCACTGGGAGTTTATCCAACAGTCCCCGATCACTGGGAGATTATCCGACAGTCCCCGATCACTGGGAGTTTATCCGACAGTCCCCGATCACTGGGAGTTTATCCGACAGTCTCTGATCACTGGGAGATTTTCCGACGGTCCCCGATCACTGGGAGTTTATCCGACAGTCCCCGATCACTGGTAGTTTATCCGACAGTCCACGGTCACTGGGAGTTTAGTCGACAGTTCCCGATCACTGGGAGTTTATCCGACAGTCCCCGATCACTGGGAGTTTATCCGGAGAGGCCCCGATCACTGGGAGTTTATCCGACAGTCCCCGATCACTGGGAGTTTATCCGGAGAGTCCCCGATCACTGGGAGTTTATCCGACAGTCCCCGATCACTGGGAGTATATCCGACAGTCCCCGATCACTGGGAGTTTATCCGGAGAGGCCCCGATCACTGGGAGTTTATCCGACAGTCCCCGATCACTGGGAGTTTATCCGGAGAGTCCCCGATCACTGGGAGTTTATCCGACAGTCCCCGATCACTGGGAGTTTATCCGACGGTCCCCGATCACTGGGAGTTTATCCGACAGTCCCCGATCACTGGGAGTTTATCCGACAGTCCCCGATCCCTGGGAGTTTATCCGACATATCCCCGATCACTGGGAGTTTATCCGACAGTCCCAATTCACTGGGATTTTATCCCACAGTGCCCGATCACTGGGAGTTTATCCGACAGTCCCCGATCACTGGGAGTTTATCCGACAGTCCCCGATCACTGGGAGTTTATCCGGAGAGTCACCGATCACTGGGAGTTTACCCGACAGTCCCCGATCACTGGGAGTTTACCCGAAAGTCCCCAATCACTGGGAGTTTATCCGACAGTTCCCGATCACTGAGAGTTTATCCCACAGTCCCCAATCACTGGGAGTTTATCCGACATTCCCCTATCACCGGGAGTTTATCCGACAGTCCACGATCACTGGGAGTTTATCCGACACTCCCCGAGCACTGGGAGTTTATCCGGAGAGTCCCCGATCACTGGGAGTTTATCCGACAGTCCCCGATCACTGGGAGTTTATCCGACAGTCTCCGAGCACTGGGAGCTTATCCGACAGTCCCCGATCACTGGGAGTTTATCCGACAGTCCCCGATCACTGTGAGTTTATCTGACAGTCCCCGATCACTGGAAGTTTATCCGGAGAGTCCCCGATCACTGGGAGTTTATCCGACAGTCTCTGATCACTGGGAGATTATCCGACGGGCCCCGATCACTGGGAGTTTATCCGACAGTCCCCGATCACTGGGAGTTTATCCAACAGTCCCCGATCACTGGGAGATTATCCGACAGTCCCCGATCACTGGGAGTTTATCCGACAGTCCCCGATCACTGGGAGTTTATCCGACAGTCTCTGATCACTGGGAGATTTTCCGACGGTCCCCGATCACTGGGAGTTTATCCGACAGTCCCCGATCACTGGTAGTTTATCCGACAGTCCACGGTCACTGGGAGTTTAGTCGACAGTCCCCGATCACTGGGAGTTTATCCGACATATCCCCGATCACTGGGAGTTTATCCGACAGTCCCCGATCACTGCGATTTTATCCGACTGTCCCCGATCACTGGGAGTTTATCCGACAGTCCCCGATCACTGGGAGTTTATCCGACAGTCCCCGATCACTGGGAGTTTATCCGACAGTCCCCGATCACTGGGAGTTTATCGGACAGTCCCCGATCACTGGGAGTATTTCCGACAGTCCCCGATCACTGGGAGTATTTCCGACAGTCCCCGTTCACTGGGAGTTTATCCGACAGTCCCCGATCACTGGGAGT
Source organism: Somniosus microcephalus (assembly GCF_052327205.1). NCBI lineage: Eukaryota > Metazoa > Chordata > Chondrichthyes > Squaliformes > Somniosidae > Somniosus > Somniosus microcephalus. The sequence continues at coordinate 71,578,530 of NC_141009.1, forward strand.
TTATCCGACAGTCCCCGATCACTGGGAGTTTATCCGACAGTCCCCGATCACTGGGAGATTATCCGACAGTCGCCGATCACTGGGAGTTTATCCGGAGAGGCCCCGATCACTGGGAGTTTATCCGAATGTCCCCGATCACTGGGAGTTTATCCGAGAGTCCCCGATCACTGGGAGTTTATCCGGAGAGACCCCGATCACTGGGAATTTATCCGACAGTCCCCGATCACTGGGAATTTATCTGACAGTCCCCAATCACTGGGAGTTTATCCGACATATCCCCGATCACTGGGAATTTATCCGACTGTCCCAATTCACTGGGAGTTTATCCCACAGTCCCCGATCACTGGGAGTTTATCCGACAGTCCCCGATCCCTGGGAGTTTATCCGACAGTCCCCGATCACTGGGAGTTTATCCGGAGAGTCCCCGATCACTGGGAGGTTATCCGACAGTCCCCGATCACTGGGAGTATTTCCGACAGTCCCCGATCACTGGGAGTTTATCCGACAGTCCCCGATCCCTGGGAGTTTGTCCGACAGTCCCCGATCACTGGGAGTTTATCCGACAGTCCCCGATCACTGGGAGTTGATCCGAAAGTCCCCGATCACTGGGAGTTTATCCGACAGTCCCCGATCACTGGGAGTTTATCCGGTGAGGCCCCGATCACTGGGAGTTTATCCAACAGTCCCCGATCACTGGGAGTTTATCCGACAGTCGCCGATCACTGGGAGTTTATCCGGTGAGGCCCCGATCACTGGGAGTTTATCCGACAGTCCCCGATCACTGGGAGTTTATCCGACAGTCGCCGATCACTGGGAGTTTATCCGGAGAGGCCCCGATCACTGGGAGTTTATCCGAAAGTCCCCGATCACTGAGAGATTATCAGACAGTCCCCGATCACTGGGAGTTTATCCGACAGTCCCCGATCACTGGGAGTTAATCCGACAGTCCCCGATCACGGGGAGTTTATCCGACAGTCCCCGATCACTGGGAGTTTATCCGACAGTCCCCGATCACTGGGAGTTTATCCGAGAGTCCCCGATCACTGGGAGTTTATCCGGAGAGACCCCGATCACTGGGAATTTATCCGACAGTCCCCGATCACTGGGAATTTATCTGACAGTCCCCAATCACTGGGAGTTTATCCGACATATCCCCGATCACTGGGAATTTATCCGACTGTCCCAATTCACTGGGAGTTTATCCGACAGTCCCCGATCCCTGGGAGTTTATCCGACAGTCCCCGATCACTGGGAGTTTATCCGGAGAGTCCCCGATCACTGGGAGGTTATCCGACAGTCCCCGATCACTGGGAGTATTTCCGACAGTCCCCGATCACTGGGAGTTTATCCGACAGTCCCCGATCCCTGGGAGTTTATCCGACAGTACCCGATCACTGGGAGTTTATCCGACAGTCCCCGATCACTGGGAGTTGATCCGAAAGTCCCCGATCACTGGGAGTTTATCCGACAGTCCCCGATCACAGGGAGTTTATCCGGTGAGGCCCCGATCACTGGGAGTTTATCCAACAGTCCCCGATCACTGGGAGTTTATCTGACAGTCCCCGCTCACTGGGAGTTTATCCGACAGTCCCCGATCACTGGGAGTTTATCCGAGAGTCCCCGATCACTGGGAGTTTATCCGGAAAGTCCCCGATCACTGGGAGTTTATCCGACAGTCCCCGATCACTGGGAGTTTATCCGGAGAGTCCCCGATCACTGGGAGTTTATCCGACATATCCCCGATCACTGGGAATTTATCCGACTGTCCCAATTCACTGGGAGTTTATCCCACAGTCCCCGATCACTGGGAGTTTATCCGACAGTCCCCGATCACTGGGAGTTTATCCGACAGTTCCCGATCACTGGGAGTTTATCCGGAGAGTCCCCGATCTCTGGGAGTTTATCCGACAGTCCCCGATCACTGGGAGTTTATCCGACATTCCCCTATCACCGGGAGTTTATCCGACAGTCCCCGATCACTGTGAGTTTATCCGACAGTCCCCGATCACTGGAAGTTTATCCGGAGAGTCCCCGATCACTGGGAGTTTATCCGACAGTCTCTGATCACTGGGATTTTATCCGACAGTCCCAATTCACTGGGAGTTTATCCCACAGTCCCCGATCACTGGGAGTTTATCCGGAGAGTCCCCGATCACTGGGAGTTTATCCGACAGTCCCCGATCACTGGGAGTTTATCCGACAGTCCCCGTTCACTGGGAGTTTATCCGACGGTCCCCGATCACTGGGAATTTATCCGACAGTCCCCGATCACTGGGAGTTTATCCGACAGTCCCCGATCACTGGGAGTTTATCCGACATATCCCCGATCACTGGGAGTTTATCCGACAGTCCCAATTCACTCGGATTTAATCCCACAGTGCCCGATCACTGGGAGTTTATCCGACAGTCCCCGATCACTGGGAGTTTATCCGACAGTCCCCGATCACTGGGAGTTTATCCGGAGAGTCACCGATCACTGGGAATTTATCCGACAGTCCCCGATCACTGGGAGTTTATCCGACAGTCCCCAATCACTGGGAGTTTATCCGACAGTCCCCGATCACTGGGAGTTTATCCTACAGTCCCCGATCACTGGGAGTTTATCCGACATTCCCCTATCACCGGGAGTTTATCCGACAGTCCCCGATCACTGGGAGTTTATCCGTCAGTCCCCGATCACTGGGAGTTTATCCGACAGTCCCCGGTCACTGTGAGTTTATCGGACAGTCCCCGATCACTGGAAGTTTATCCGGAGAGTCCCCGATCACTGGGAGTTTATCCGACAGTCTCTGATCACTGGGAGATTATCCGACGGGTCCCCGATCACTGGGAGTTTATCCGGAGAGTCCCCGATCACTGGGAGTTTATCCGACAGTCCCCGATCACTGGGAGTTAATCCGACATTCCCCTATCACTGGGAGTTTATCTGACAGTCCCCGATCACTGGGAGTTTATCCGACAGTCCCCGATCACTGGGAGTTTATCCGACAGTCCCCGACCACTGCGATTTTATCCGACAGTCCCCGATCACTGGGCGTTTATCCGACAGTCCCCGATCACTGGGAGTTTATCCGACAGTCCCTGATCACTGGGAGTTTATCCGACATATCCCCGATCACTGGGAATTTATCCGAATGCCCCAATTCACTGGGAGTTTATCCCACAGTCCCCGATCACTGGGAGTTTATCCGACAGTCCCCGATCACTGGGAGTTTATCCGGAGAGTCCCCGATCACTGGGAGTTTATCCGACAGTCCCCGATCACTGCGAGTTTATCCGACATTCCCCTATCACCGGGAGTTTATCCGACAGTCCCGGATCACTGGGAGTTTATCCGACAGTCCCCGATCACTGTGAGTTTATCCGACAGTCCCCGATCTCTGGAAGTTTGTCCGGAGAGTCCCCGATCACTGGGAGTTTATCCGACAGTCTCTGATTACTGGGAGATTATCCGACGGTCCCCGATCAGAGGGAGTTTATCCGACATATCCCCGATCACTGGGAGTTTATCCGACAGTCCCCGATCACTGGGAGTTTATCCGACAGTCCCCAATCACTGGGAGTTTATCCGGAGAGTCCCCGGTCACTGGGAGTTTATCCGGAGAGTCCCCGATCACTGGGAGTTTATCCGACAGTCCCCAATCACTGGGAGTTTATCCGACAGTTCCCGATCACTGGGAGTTTATCCGACAGTCCCCGTTCACTGGGAGTTTATCCGACGGTCCCCGATCACTGGGAATTTATCCGACAGTCCCCGATCACTGGGAGTTTATCCGACAGTCCCCGATCACTGGGAGTTTATCCGACATATCCCCGATCACTGGGAGTTTATCCGACAGTCCCAATTCACTCGGATTTAATCCCACAGTGCCCGATCACTGGGAGTTTATCCGACAGTCCCCGATCACTGGGAGTTTATCCGACAGTCCCCGATCACTGGGAGTTTATCCGGAGAGTCACCGATCACTGGGAATTTATCCGACAGTCCCCGATCACTGGGAGTTTATCCGACAGTCCCCAATCACTGGGAGTTTATCCGACAGTCCCCGATCACTGGGAGTTTATCCTACAGTCCCCGATCACTGGGAGTTTATCCGACATTCCCCTATCACCGGGAGTTTATCCGACAGTCCCCGATCACTGGGAGTTTATCCGTCAGTCCCCGATCACTGGGAGTTTATCCGACAGTCCCCGGTCACTGTGAGTTTATCGGACAGTCCCCGATCACTGGAAGTTTATCCGGAGAGTCCCCGATCACTGGGAGTTTATCCGACAGTCTCTGATCACTGGGAGATTATCCGACGGGTCCCCGATCACTGGGAGTTTATCCGGAGAGTCCCCGATCACTGGGAGTTTATCCGACAGTCCCCGATCACTGGGAGTTAATCCGACATTCCCCTATCACTGGGAGTTTATCTGACAGTCCCCGATCACTGGGAGTTTATCCGACAGTCCCCGATCACTGGGAGTTTATCCGACAGTCCCCGACCACTGCGATTTTATCCGACAGTCCCCGATCACTGGGCGTTTATCCGACAGTCCCCGATCACTGGGAGTTTATCCGACAGTCCCTGATCACTGGGAGTTTATCCGACATATCCCCGATCACTGGGAATTTATCCGAATGCCCCAATTCACTGGGAGTTTATCCCACAGTCCCCGATCACTGGGAGTTTATCCGACAGTCCCCGATCACTGGGAGTTTATCCGGAGAGTCCCCGATCACTGGGAGTTTATCCGACAGTCCCCGATCACTGCGAGTTTATCCGACATTCCCCTATCACCGGGAGTTTATCCGACAGTCCCGGATCACTGGGAGTTTATCCGACAGTCCCCGATCACTGTGAGTTTATCCGACAGTCCCCGATCTCTGGAAGTTTGTCCGGAGAGTCCCCGATCACTGGGAGTTTATCCGACAGTCTCTGATTACTGGGAGATTATCCGACGGTCCCCGATCAGAGGGAGTTTATCCGACATATCCCCGATCACTGGGAGTTTATCCGACAGTCCCAATTCACTGGGAGTTTATCCCACAGTCCCCGATCACTGGGAGTTTATCCAGAGATTCCCCGATCACTGGGAGTTTATCCGACAGTCCCCGATCACTGGGAGTTTATCCGACAGTCCCCAATCACTGGGAGTTTATCCGACAGTTCCTGACCACTGGGAGTTAATCCGGAGAGTCCCCGATCACTGGGAGTTTATCCGACAGTCCCCGATCACTGGGAGTTTATCCGACAGTCCCCGATCACTGGGAGTTTATCCGACAGTCCCCGATCACTGGGAGTTTATCCGACAGTCCCCGATCACTGGGAGTTTATCCGACAGTCCCCGATCACTGGGAGTTTATCCTAATGTCCCCGATCACTGGGAGTTTATCCGACAATCCCCGATCCCTGGGAGTTGATCCGACAGTCCCCGATCCCTGGGAATTTATCCGACAGTCCCCGATCACTGGGAGTTTATCCGACAGTCCCCGATCACTGGGAGTTTATCCGACAGTCCCCGATCACTGGGAGTTTATCCGACAGTCCCCGATCACTGGGAGTTTATCCGGAGAGTCCCCGATCACTGGGAGTTTATCCGGAGTGTCCCCGATCACTGGGAGTTTATCAGACAGTCCCCGATCACTGGGAGTTTATCCGAAAGTCCCCGATCACTGGGAGTTTATCCGATAGTCCCCGATCACTGGGAGTTTATCTGACAGTCCCAGATCACTGGGAGTTTATCCGGAGAGTCCCCGTTCACTGGGAGTGTATCCGACAGTCTCCGATCACTGGGAGTTAAACCGACAGTCCCCGATCACTGGGAGTTTATCCGACAGTCCCCGATCACTGGGAGTTTATCCGACAGTCCCCGATCACTGGGAGTTTATCCGACAGTCCCCGATCACTGGGAGTTAATCCGACAGTCCCCGATCACTGGGAGTTTATCCGACAGTCCCAGATCACTGGGAGTTTATCCGACAGTCCCCGATCACTGGGAGTTTATCCGACAGTCCCCGACCACTGGGAGTTTATCCGACAGTCCCCGATCACTGGGAGTTTATCCGACATTCCCCGATCACTGGGAGTTTATCCGACAGTCCCCGATCACTGGGAGTTTATCCGACAGTCCCCGATCACTGGGAGTTTATCCGACAGTCCCCGATCACTGGGAGTTTATCCGACAGTCCCTGATCACTGGGAGTTTATCCGACAGTCCCCGATCACTGGGAGTTTATCCGACAGTCCCCGATCACTGGGAGTTTATCCGACAGTCCCCGATTCCTGGGAGTTTATCCGACAGTCCCCGATCACTGGGAGTTTATCCGACAGTCCCCGTTCACTGGGACTTTATCCGACAGTCCCCGCTAACTGGGAGTTTATCCGACATTCCCGGATCACTGGGAGTTTATCCGACAGTCCCCGATCACTGGGAGTTTATCCGACAGTCCCCGATCACTGGGAGTTTATCCGACAGTCCCCAATCACTGGGAGTTTATCCGGAGAGTCCCCGGTCACTGGGAGTTTATCCGGAGAGTCCCCGATCACTGGGAGTTTATCCGACAGTCCCCAATCACTGGGAGTTTATCCGACAGTTCTCGTCCACTGGGAGTTTATCCGACAGTCCCCGATCACTGGGAGTTTATCCGACAGTCCCCGATCACTGGGAGTTTATCCGACAGTCCCCGATCACTGGGAGTTTATCCGACAGTCCCCGATCACTGGGAGTTTATCCGACAGTCCCCGATCACTGGGAGTTTATCCGACAGTTCCCGATCACTGGGAGTTTATCCTAATGTCCCCGATCACTGGGAGTTTATCCGACAGTGCCCGATCCCTGGGAGTTTATCCGACAGTCCCCGATCCCTGGGAATTTATCCAACAGTCCCCGATCACTGGGAGTTTATCCGACAGTCCCCGATCCCTGGGAGTTTATCCGACAGTCTCTGATCACTGGGAGTTTATCCGACAGTCCCCGATCCCTGGGAGTTTATCCGACAGTCCCCGATCACTGGGAGTTTATCCGACAGTCCCCGTTCACTGGGACTTTATCCGACAGTCCCCGCTAACTGGGAGTTTATCCGACATTCCCGGATCACTGGGAGTTTATCCGACAGTCCCCGATCACTGGGAGTTTATCCGACAGTCCCCGATCACTGGGAGTTTATCCGACAGTCCCCAATCACTGGGAGTTTATCCGGAGAGTCCCCGGTCACTGGGAGTTTATCCGGAGAGTCCCCGATCACTGGGAGTTTATCCGACAGTCCCCAATCACTGGGAGTTTATCCGACAGTTCTCGTCCACTGGGAGTTAATCCGGAGAGTCCCCGATCACTGGGAGTTTATCCGACAGTCCCCGATCACTGGGAGTTTATCCGACAGTCCCCGATCACTGGGAGTTTATCCGACAGTCCCCGATCACTGGGAGTTTATCCGACAGTTCCCGATCACTGGGAGTTTATCCTAATGTCCCCGATCACTGGGAGTTTATCCGACAGTGCCCGATCCCTGGGAGTTTATCCGACAGTCCCCGATCCCTGGGAATTTATCCAACAGTCCCTGATCACTGGGAGTTTATCCGACAGTCCCCGATCCCTGGGAGTTTATCCGACAGTCTCTGATCACTGGGAGTTTATCCGACAGTCCCCGATCACTGGGAGTTTATCCGACAGTTCCCGATCACTGGGAGTTTATCCGGCAGTCCCCGATCACTGGGAGTTTATCCGGAGAGGCCCCGATCACTGGGAGTTTATCCGACAGTCCCCGATCACTGGGAGTTTATCCGGAGAGTCCCCGATCACTGGGAGTTTATCCGACAGTCCCCGATCACTGGGAGTTTATCCGACAGTCCCCGATCACTGGGAGTTTATCCGGAGAGGCCCCGATCACTGGGAGTTTATCCGACAGTCCCCGATCACTGGGAGTTTATCCGGAGAGTCCCCGATCACTGGGAGTTTATCCGACGGTCCCCGATCACTGGGAGTTTATCCGACAGTCCCCGATCACTGGGAGTTTATCCGGAGAGTCCCCGATCACTGGGAGTTTATCCGACAGTCCCCAATCACTGGGAGTTTATCCGACAGTTCTCGTCCACTGGGAGTTAATCCGGAGAGTCCCCGATCACTGGGAGTTTATCCGACAGTCCCCGATCACTGGGAGTTTATCCGACAGTCCCCGATCACTGGGAGTTTATCCGACAGTCCCCGATCACTGGGAGTTTATCCGACAGTTCCCGATCACTGGGAGTTTATCCTAATGTCCCCGATCACTGGGAGTTTATCCGACAGTGCCCGATCCCTGGGAGTTTATCCGACAGTCCCCGATCCCTGGGAATTTATCCAACAGTCCCTGATCACTGGGAGTTTATCCGACAGTCCCCGATCCCTGGGAGTTTATCCGACAGTCTCTGATCACTGGGAGTTTATCCGACAGTCCCCGATCACTGGGAGTTTATCCGACAGTTTCCGATCACTGGGAGTTTATCCGGCAGTCCCCGATCACTGGGAGTTTATCCGGAGAGGCCCCGATCACTGGGAGTTTATCCGACAGTCCCCGATCACTGGGAGTTTATCCGGAGAGTCCCCGATCACTGGGAGTTTATCCGACAGTCCCCGATCACTGGGAGTTTATCCGACAGTCCCCGATCACTGGGAGTTTATCCGGAGAGGCCCCGATCACTGGGAGTTTATCCGACAGTCCCCGATCACTGGGAGTTTATCCGGAGAGTCCCCGATCACTGGGAGTTTATCCGACGGTCCCCGATCACTGGGAGTTTATCCGACAGTCCCCGATCACTGGGAGTTTATCCGACAGTCCCCGATCCCTGGGAGTTTATCCGACATATCCCCGATCACTGGGAGTTTATCCGACAGTCCCAATTCACTGGGATTTTATCCCACAGTGCCCGATCACTGGGAGTTTATCCGACAGTCCCCGATCACTGGGAGTTTATCCGACAGTCCCCGATCACTGGGAGTTTATCCGGAGAGTCACCGATCACTGGGAGTTTATCCGACAGTCCCCGATCACTGAGAGTTTATCCCACAGTCCCCAATCACTGGGAGTTTATCCGACATTCCATTATCACCGGGAGCTTATCCGACAGTCCCCGATCACTGGGAGTTTATCCGACAGTCCCCGATCACTGTGAGTTTATCTGACAGTCCCCGATCACTGGAAGTTTATCCGGAGAGTCCCCGATCACTGGGAGTTTATCCGACAGTCTCTGATCACTGGGAGATTATCCGACGGGCCCCGATCACTGGGAGTTTATCCGACAGTCCCCGATCACTGGGAGTTTATCCAACAGTCCCCGATCACTGGGAGATTATCCGACAGTCCCCGATCACTGGGAGTTTATCCGACAGTCCCCGATCACTGGGAGTTTATCCGACAGTCTCTGATCACTGGGAGATTTTCCGACGGCCCCCGATCACTGGGAGTTTATCCGACAGTCCCCGATCACTGGTAGTTTATCCGACAGTCCCCGATCACTGGTAGTTTATCCGACAGTCCACGGTCACTGGGAATTTATCCGACAGTCCCCGATCACTGGGAGTTTATCCGACATATCCCCGATCACTGGGAGTTTATCCGACAGTCCCCGATCACGGGGAGTTTATCCGACAGTCCCCGTTCACTGGGAGTTTATCCGACAGTCCCCGATCACTGGGAGTTTATCCGACAGTCCCCGATCACTGGGAGTTTATCCGACAGTCCCCGATCACTGGAAGTTTATCCGACAGTCCCCGATCACTGGGAGTTTATCCGACATTCCCCTATCACTGGGAGTTTATCCGACAGTCCCCGATCACTGGGAGTTTATCCGACAGTCCCCGATCACTGGGAGTTTATCCGACAGTCCCCGATCACTGCGATTTTATCCGACTGTCCCCGATCACTGGGAGTTTATCCGACAGTCCCCGATCACTGGGAGTTTATCCGACAGTCCCCGATCACTGGGAGTTTATCCGACAGTCCCCGATCACTGGGAGTTTATCCGACAGTCCCCGATCACTGGGAGTTTATCCGACAGTCCCCGATCACTGGGAGTTTATCCGACAGTCCCCGATCACTGGGAGTTTATCCGACAGTCCCCGATCACTGGGAGTTTATCCGACAGTCCCCGATCACTGGGAGTTTATCCGACAGTCCCCGATCACTGGGAGTTTATCCGACAGTCCCCGATCACTGGGAGTTTATCCGACAGTCCCCGATCACTGGGAGTTTATCCGACAGTCCCCGATCACTGGGAGTTTATCCGACAGTCCCCGATCACTGGGAGTTTATCCGACAGTCCCCGATCACTGGGAGTTTATCCGGAGAGTCCCCAATCACTGGGAGTTTATCCGACAGTCCCCGATCACTGGGAGTATTTCTGACAGTCCCCGATCACTGGGAGTTTATCCGACAGTCCCCGATCACTGGGAGTTTATCCGACAGTCCCCGATCACTGGGAGTATTTCCGACAGTCCCCGATCACTGGGAGTATTTCCGACAGTCCCCGTTCACTGGGAGTTTATCCGACGGTCCCCGATCACTGGGAGTTTATCCGACAGTCCCCGATCACTGGGAGTTTATCCGACAGTCCCCGATCACTGGGAGTTTATCCGACAGTCCCAATTCACTGGGATTTTATCCCACAGTGCCCGATCACTGGGAGTTTATCCGACAGTCCCCGATCACTGGGAGTTTATCCGACAGTCCCCGATCACTGGGAGTTTATCCGGAGAGTCACCGATCACTGGGAGTTTATCCGACAGTCCCCGATCACTGGGAGTTTATCCGACAGTCTCCGATCACTGGGAGTTTATCCGACAGTCCCCGATCACTGGGAGTTTATCCGACAGTCCCCGATCACTGGGAGTTTATCCGACAGTCCCCGATCACTGGGAGTTTATCCGACAGTCCCCGATCACTGGGAGTTTATCCGACAGTCCCCGATCACTGGGAGTTTATCCGACAGTCCCCAATCACTGGGAATTTACCCGAAAGTCCCCAATCACTGGGAGTTTATCCGACAGTCCCCGATCACTGGGAGTTTATCCCACAGTCCCCAATCACGGGGAGTTTATCCGGAGAGTCCCCGATCACTGAGAGTTTATCCGACAGTCCCCGATCCCTGGGAGTTTATCCGACAGTCCCCGATCACTGGGAGTTTATCCGACAGTCCCCAAACACTGGGAGTTTATCCGGAGAGTCCCCGATCACTGGGAGTTTATCCGACAGTCCCCTATCACCGGGAGTTTATCCGACAGTCCCCGATCACTGGGAGTTTATCCGACAGTCCACGATCACTGGGAGTTTATCCGACACTCCCCGAGCACTGGGAGTTTATCCGGAGAGTCCCCGATCACTGGGAGTTTATCCGAAAGTCCCCGATCACTGGGAGTTTATCCGACAGTCCCCGAGCACTGGGAGTTTATCCGACAGTCCCCGATCACTGTGAGTTTATCTGACAGTCCCCGATCACTGGGAGTTTATCCGACGGGCCCCGATCACTGGGAGTTTATCCGACAGTCCCCGATCACTGGGAGTTTATCCAACAGTCCCCGATCACTGGGAGATTATCCGACAGTCCCCGATCACTGGGAGTTTATCCGACAGTCCCCGATCACTGGGAGTTTATCCGACAGTCTCTGATCACTGGGAGATTTTCCGACGGCCCCCGATCACTGGGAGTTTATCCGACAGTCCCCGATCACTGGTAGTTTATCCGACAGTCCACGGTCACTGGGAGTTTATCCGACAGTCCCCGATCACTGGGAGTTTATCCGACATATCCCCGATCACTGGGAGTTTATCCGACAGTCCCCGATCACGGGGAGTTTATCCGACAGTCCCCGTTCACTGGGAGTTTATCCGACAGTCCCCGATCACTGGGAGTTTATCCGACAGTCCCCGATCACTGGGAGTTTATCCGACAGTCCCCGATCACTGGAAGTTTATCCGACAGTCCCCGATCACTGGGAGTTTATCCGACAGTCCCCGATCACTGGGAGTTTATCCGACAGTCCCCGATCACTGGAAGTTTATCCGACAGTCCCCGATCACTGGGAGTTTATCCGACAGTCCCCGATCACTGGGAGTTTATCCGACAGTCCCCGATCACTGGGAGTTTATCCGACAGTCCCCGATCACTGGGAGTTTATCCGGAGAGTCCCCAATCACTGGGAGTTTATTCGGAGAGTCCCCAATCACAGGGAGTATTTCCGACAGTCCCCGATCACTGGGAGTTTATCCGACAGTCCCCGATCACTGGGAGTTTATCCGACAGTCCCCGATCACTGGGAGTATTTCCGACAGTCCCCGATCACTGGGAGTATTTCCGACAGTCCCCGTTCACTGGGAGTTTATCCGACAGTCACCGATCACTGGGAGTTTATCCGACAGTCCCCGATCACTGGGAGTTTATCCGACAGTCCCCGATCACTGGGAGTTTATCCGACAGTCGCCGATCACTGGGAGTTTATCCGGAGAGGCCCCGATCACTGGGAGTTTATCCGAAAGTCCCCGATCACTGAGAGATTATCCGACAGTCCCCGATCACTGGGAGTTTATCCGACCGTCCCCGATCACTGGGAGTTAATCCGACAGTCCCCGATCACTGGGAGTTTATCCGACAGTCCCCGATCACTGGGAGTTTATCCGACAGTCCCCGATCACTGGGAGTTTATCCGAGAGTCCCCGATCACTGGGAGTTTATCCGGAGAGACCCCGATCACTGGGAATTTATCTGACAGTCCCCGATCACTGGGAATTTATCTGACAGTCCCCAATCACTGGGAGTTTATCCGACATATCCCCGATCACTGGGAATTTATCCGACTGTCCCAATTCACTGGGAGTTTATCCGACAGTCCCCGATCACTGGGAGTTTATCCGACATTCCGCTATCACCGGGAGTTTATCCGACAGTCCCCGATCACTGGGAGTTTATCCGACAGTCCCCGATCACTGGGAGTTTATCGGACGGTCCCCGATCACTGGGAGCTTATCCGACAGTCCCCGATCACTGGGAGTTTATCCGACAGTCCGCGATCCCTGGGAGTTTATCCGACAGTCCCCGATCACTGGGAGTTTATCCGACAGTCGCCGATCAGTGGGAGTTTATCCGGAGAGGCCCCGATCACTGGGAGTTTATCCGACAGTCCCCGATCACTGGGAGTTTATCCGACAGTCCCCGATCACTGGGAGTTTATCCGGAGAGGCCCCGATCACTGGGAGTTTATCCGACAGTCCCCGATCACTCGGAGATTATCAGACAGTCCCCGATCACTGGGAGTTAATCCGACAGTCCCCGATCACTGGGAGTTTATCCGACAGTCCCCGATCACTGGGAGTTTATCCGGAGAGTCCCCAATCACTGGGAGGTTATCCGACAGTCCCCGATCACTGGGAGTATTTCCGACAGTCCCCGATCACTGGGAGTTTATCCGACAGTCCCCGATCCCTGGCAGTTTATCCGACAGTCCCCGATCACCGGGAGTTTATCCGACAGTCCCCGATCACTGGGAGTTGATCCGAAAGTCCCCGATCACTGGGAGTTTATCCGACAGTCCCCGATCACTGGGAGTTTATCCGGTGAGGCCCCGATCACTGGGAGTTTATCCAACAGTCCCCGATCACTGGGAGTTTATCCGACAGTCCCCGATCACTGGGAGTTTATCCGGTGAGGCCCCGATCACTTGGAGTTTATCCGACAGTCCCCGATCACTGGGAGTTTATCCAACAGTCCCCGATCACTGGGAGTTTATCTGACAGTCCCCGCTCACTGGGAGTTTATCCGACAGTCCCCGATCACTCGGAGTTTATCCGAGAGTCCCCGATCACTGGGAGTTTATCCGGAAAGTCCCCGATCACTGGGAGTTTATCCGACAGTCCCCGATCACTGGGAGTTTATCCGGAGAGTCCCCGATCACTGGGAGTTTATCCGACATATCCCCGATCACTGGGAATTTATCCGACTGTCCCAATTCACTGGGAGTTTATCCCACAGTCCCCGATCACTGGGAGTTTATCCGACAGTTCCCGATCACTGGGAGTTTATCCGGAGAGTCCCCGATCTCTGGGAGTTTATCCGACAGTCCCCGATCACTGGGAGTTTATCCGAGATTCCCCTATCACCGGGAGTTTATCCGACAGTCCCCGATCACTGGAAGTTTATCCGGAGAGTCCCCGATCACTGGGAGTTTATCCGACAGTCTCTGATCACTGGGATTTTATCCGACAGTCCCAATTCACTGGGAGTTTATCCCACAGTCCCCGATCACTGGGAGTTTATCCGGAGAGACCCCGATCACTGGGAGTTTATCCGACAGTCCCCGATCCCTGGGAATTTATCCAACAGTCCCTGATCACTGGGAGTTTATCCGACAGTCCCCGATCCCTGGGAGTTTATCCGACAGTCTCTGATCACTGGGAGTTTATCCGACAGTCCCCGATCACTGGGAGTTTATCCGACAGTTCCCGATCACTGGGAGTTTATCCGGCAGTCCCCGATCACTGGGAGTTTATCCGGAGAGGCCCCGATCACTGGGAGTTTATCCGACAGTCCCCGATCACTGGGAGTTTATCCGGAGAGTCCCCGATCACTGGGAGTTTATCCGACAGTCCCCGATCACTGGGAGTTTATCCGACAGTCCCCGATCACTGGGAGTTTATCCGGAGAGGCCCCGATCACTGGGAGTTTATCCGACAGTCCCCGATCACTGGGAGTTTATCCGGAGAGTCCCCGATCACTGGGAGTTTATCCGACGGTCCCCGATCACTGGGAGTTTATCCGACAGTCCCCGATCACTGGGAGTTTATCCGGAGAGTCCCCGATCACTGGGAGTTTATCCGACAGTCCCCAATCACTGGGAGTTTATCCGACAGTTCTCGTCCACTGGGAGTTAATCCGGAGAGTCCCCGATCACTGGGAGTTTATCCGACAGTCCCCGATCACTGGGAGTTTATCCGACAGTCCCCGATCACTGGGAGTTTATCCGACAGTCCCCGATCACTGGGAGTTTATCCGACAGTTCCCGATCACTGGGAGTTTATCCTAATGTCCCCGATCACTGGGAGTTTATCCGACAGTGCCCGATCCCTGGGAGTTTATCCGACAGTCCCCGATCCCTGGGAATTTATCCAACAGTCCCTGATCACTGGGAGTTTATCCGACAGTCCCCGATCCCTGGGAGTTTATCCGACAGTCTCTGATCACTGGGAGTTTATCCGACAGTCCCCGATCACTGGGAGTTTATCCGGCAGTCCCCGATCACTGGGAGTTTATCCGGAGAGGCCCCGATCACTGGGAGTTTATCCGACAGTCCCCGATCACTGGGAGTTTATCCGGAGAGTCCCCGATCACTGGGAGTTTATCCGACAGTCCCCGATCACTGGGAGTTTATCCGACAGTCCCCGATCACTGGGAGTTTATCCGGAGAGTCCCCGATCACTGGGAATTTATCCGACTGTCCCAATTCACTGGGAGTTTATCCGCCAGTCCCCGATCACTGGGAGTATTTCTGACAGTCCCCGATCACTGGGAGTTTATCCGACAGTCCCCGATCACTGGGAGTTTATCCGACAGTCCCCGATCACTGGGAGTATTTCCGACAGTCCCCGATCACTGGGAGTATTTCCGACAGTCCCCGTTCACTGGGAGTTTATCCGACGGTCCCCGATCACTGGGAGTTTATCCGACAGTCCCCGATCACTGGGAGTTTATCCGACAGTCCCCGATCACTGGGAGTTTATCCGACAGTCCCAATTCACTGGGATTTTATCCCACAGTGCCCGATCACTGGGAGTTTATCCGACAGTCCCCGATCACTGGGAGTTTATCCGACAGTCCCCGATCACTGGGAGTTTATCCGGAGAGTCACCGATCACTGGGAGTTTATCCGACAGTCCCCGATCACTGGGAGTTTATCCGACAGTCTCCGATCACTGGGAGTTTATCCGACAGTCCCCGATCACTGGGAGTTTATCCGACAGTCCCCGATCACTGGGAGTTTATCCGACAGTCCCCGATCACTGGGAGTTTATCCGACAGTCCCCGATCACTGGGAGTTTATCCGACAGTCCCCGATCACTGGGAGTTTATCCGACAGTCCCCAATCACTGGGAATTTACCCGAAAGTCCCCAATCACTGGGAGTTTATCCGACAGTCCCCGATCACTGGGAGTTTATCCCACAGTCCCCAATCACGGGGAGTTTATCCGGAGAGTCCCCGATCACTGAGAGTTTATCCGACAGTCCCCGATCCCTGGGAGTTTATCCGACAGTCCCCGATCACTGGGAGTTTATCCGACAGTCCCCAAACACTGGGAGTTTATCCGGAGAGTCCCCGATCACTGGGAGTTTATCCGACAGTCCCCTATCACCGGGAGTTTATCCGACAGTCCCCGATCACTGGGAGTTTATCCGACAGTCCACGATCACTGGGAGTTTATCCGACACTCCCCGAGCACTGGGAGTTTATCCGGAGAGTCCCCGATCACTGGGAGTTTATCCGAAAGTCCCCGATCACTGGGAGTTTATCCGACAGTCCCCGAGCACTGGGAGTTTATCCGACAGTCCCCGATCACTGTGAGTTTATCTGACAGTCCCCGATCACTGGGAGTTTATCCGACGGGCCCCGATCACTGGGAGTTTATCCGACAGTCCCCGATCACTGGGAGTTTATCCAACAGTCCCCGATCACTGGGAGATTATCCGACAGTCCCCGATCACTGGGAGTTTATCCGACAGTCCCCGATCACTGGGAGTTTATCCGACAGTCTCTGATCACTGGGAGATTTTCCGACGGCCCCCGATCACTGGGAGTTTATCCGACAGTCCCCGATCACTGGTAGTTTATCCGACAGTCCACGGTCACTGGGAGTTTATCCGACAGTCCCCGATCACTGGGAGTTTATCCGACATATCCCCGATCACTGGGAGTTTATCCGACAGTCCCCGATCACGGGGAGTTTATCCGACAGTCCCCGTTCACTGGGAGTTTATCCGACAGTCCCCGATCACTGGGAGTTTATCCGACAGTCCCCGATCACTGGGAGTTTATCCGACAGTCCCCGATCACTGGAAGTTTATCCGACAGTCCCCGATCACTGGGAGTTTATCCGACAGTCCCCGATCACTGGGAGTTTATCCGACAGTCCCCGATCACTGGAAGTTTATCCGACAGTCCCCGATCACTGGGAGTTTATCCGACAGTCCCCGATCACTGGGAGTTTATCCGACAGTCCCCGATCACTGGGAGTTTATCCGACAGTCCCCGATCACTGGGAGTTTATCCGGAGAGTCCCCAATCACTGGGAGTTTATTCGGAGAGTCCCCAATCACAGGGAGTATTTCCGACAGTCCCCGATCACTGGGAGTTTATCCGACAGTCCCCGATCACTGGGAGTTTATCCGACAGTCCCCGATCACTGGGAGTATTTCCGACAGTCCCCGATCACTGGGAGTATTTCCGACAGTCCCCGTTCACTGGGAGTTTATCCGACAGTCACCGATCACTGGGAGTTTATCCGACAGTCCCCGATCACTGGGAGTTTATCCGACAGTCCCCGATCACTGGGAGTTTATCCGACAGTCGCCGATCACTGGGAGTTTATCCGGAGAGGCCCCGATCACTGGGAGTTTATCCGAAAGTCCCCGATCACTGAGAGATTATCCGACAGTCCCCGATCACTGGGAGTTTATCCGACCGTCCCCGATCACTGGGAGTTAATCCGACAGTCCCCGATCACTGGGAGTTTATCCGACAGTCCCCGATCACTGGGAGTTTATCCGACAGTCCCCGATCACTGGGAGTTTATCCGAGAGTCCCCGATCACTGGGAGTTTATCCGGAGAGACCCCGATCACTGGGAATTTATCTGACAGTCCCCGATCACTGGGAATTTATCTGACAGTCCCCAATCACTGGGAGTTTATCCGACATATCCCCGATCACTGGGAATTTATCCGACTGTCCCAATTCACTGGGAGTTTATCCGACAGTCCCCGATCACTGGGAGTTTATCCGACATTCCGCTATCACCGGGAGTTTATCCGACAGTCCCCGATCACTGGGAGTTTATCCGACAGTCCCCGATCACTGGGAGTTTATCGGACGGTCCCCGATCACTGGGAGCTTATCCGACAGTCCCCGATCACTGGGAGTTTATCCGACAGTCCGCGATCCCTGGGAGTTTATCCGACAGTCCCCGATCACTGGGAGTTTATCCGACAGTCGCCGATCAGTGGGAGTTTATCCGGAGAGGCCCCGATCACTGGGAGTTTATCCGACAGTCCCCGATCACTGGGAGTTTATCCGACAGTCCCCGATCACTGGGAGTTTATCCGGAGAGGCCCCGATCACTGGGAGTTTATCCGACAGTCCCCGATCACTCGGAGATTATCAGACAGTCCCCGATCACTGGGAGTTAATCCGACAGTCCCCGATCACTGGGAGTTTATCCGACAGTCCCCGATCACTGGGAGTTTATCCGGAGAGTCCCCAATCACTGGGAGGTTATCCGACAGTCCCCGATCACTGGGAGTATTTCCGACAGTCCCCGATCACTGGGAGTTTATCCGACAGTCCCCGATCCCTGGCAGTTTATCCGACAGTCCCCGATCACCGGGAGTTTATCCGACAGTCCCCGATCACTGGGAGTTGATCCGAAAGTCCCCGATCACTGGGAGTTTATCCGACAGTCCCCGATCACTGGGAGTTTATCCGGTGAGGCCCCGATCACTGGGAGTTTATCCAACAGTCCCCGATCACTGGGAGTTTATCCGACAGTCCCCGATCACTGGGAGTTTATCCGGTGAGGCCCCGATCACTTGGAGTTTATCCGACAGTCCCCGATCACTGGGAGTTTATCCAACAGTCCCCGATCACTGGGAGTTTATCTGACAGTCCCCGCTCACTGGGAGTTTATCCGACAGTCCCCGATCACTCGGAGTTTATCCGAGAGTCCCCGATCACTGGGAGTTTATCCGGAAAGTCCCCGATCACTGGGAGTTTATCCGACAGTCCCCGATCACTGGGAGTTTATCCGGAGAGTCCCCGATCACTGGGAGTTTATCCGACATATCCCCGATCACTGGGAATTTATCCGACTGTCCCAATTCACTGGGAGTTTATCCCACAGTCCCCGATCACTGGGAGTTTATCCGACAGTTCCCGATCACTGGGAGTTTATCCGGAGAGTCCCCGATCTCTGGGAGTTTATCCGACAGTCCCCGATCACTGGGAGTTTATCCGAGATTCCCCTATCACCGGGAGTTTATCCGACAGTCCCCGATCACTGTGAGTTTATCCGACAGTCCCCGATCACTGGAAGTTTATCCGGAGAGTCCCCGATCACTGGGAGTTTATCCGACAGTCTCTGATCACTGGGATTTTATCCGACAGTCCCAATTCACTGGGAGTTTATCCCACAGTCCCCGATCACTGGGAGTTTATCCGGAGAGACCCCGATCACTGGGAGTTTATCCGACAGTCCCCGATCCCTGGGAATTTATCCAACAGTCCCTGATCACTGGGAGTTTATCCGACAGTCCCCGATCCCTGGGAGTTTATCCGACAGTCTCTGATCACTGGGAGTTTATCCGACAGTCCCCGATCACTGGGAGTTTATCCGACAGTTCCCGATCACTGGGAGTTTATCCGGCAGTCCCCGATCACTGGGAGTTTATCCGGAGAGGCCCCGATCACTGGGAGTTTATCCGACAGTCCCCGATCACTGGGAGTTTATCCGGAGAGTCCCCGATCACTGGGAGTTTATCCGACAGTCCCCGATCACTGGGAGTTTATCCGACAGTCCCCGATCACTGGGAGTTTATCCGGAGAGGCCCCGATCACTGGGAGTTTATCCGACAGTCCCCGATCACTGGGAGTTTATCCGGAGAGTCCCCGATCACTGGGAGTTTATCCGACGGTCCCCGATCACTGGGAGTTTATCCGACAGTCCCCGATCACTGGGAGTTTATCCGGAGAGTCCCCGATCACTGGGAGTTTATCCGACAGTCCCCAATCACTGGGAGTTTATCCGACAGTTCTCGTCCACTGGGAGTTAATCCGGAGAGTCCCCGATCACTGGGAGTTTATCCGACAGTCCCCGATCACTGGGAGTTTATCCGACAGTCCCCGATCACTGGGAGTTTATCCGACAGTCCCCGATCACTGGGAGTTTATCCGACAGTTCCCGATCACTGGGAGTTTATCCTAATGTCCCCGATCACTGGGAGTTTATCCGACAGTGCCCGATCCCTGGGAGTTTATCCGACAGTCCCCGATCCCTGGGAATTTATCCAACAGTCCCTGATCACTGGGAGTTTATCCGACAGTCCCCGATCCCTGGGAGTTTATCCGACAGTCTCTGATCACTGGGAGTTTATCCGACAGTCCCCGATCACTGGGAGTTTATCCGGCAGTCCCCGATCACTGGGAGTTTATCCGGAGAGGCCCCGATCACTGGGAGTTTATCCGACAGTCCCCGATCACTGGGAGTTTATCCGGAGAGTCCCCGATCACTGGGAGTTTATCCGACAGTCCCCGATCACTGGGAGTTTATCCGACAGTCCCCGATCACTGGGAGTTTATCCGGAGAGGCCCCGATCACTGGGAGTTTATCCGACAGTCCCCGATCACTGGGAGTTTATCCGGAGAGTCCCCGATCACTGGGAGTTTATCCGACGGTCCCCGATCACTGGGAGTTTATCCGACAGTCCCCGATCACTGGGAGTTTATCCGACAGTCCCCGATCCCTGGGAGTTTATCCGACATATCCCCGATCACTGGGAGTTTATCCGACAGTCCCAATTCACTGGGATTTTATCCCACAGTGCCCGATCACTGGGAGTTTATCCGACAGTCCCCGATCACTGGGAGTTTATCCGACAGTCCCCGATCACTGGGAGTTTATCCGGAGAGTCACCGATCACTGGGAGTTTATCCGACAGTCCCCGATCACTGAGAGTTTATCCCACAGTCCCCAATCACTGGGAGTTTATCCGACATTCCCCTATCACCGGGAGCTTATCCGACAGTCCCCGATCACTGGGAGTTTATCCGACAGTCCCCGATCACTGTGAGTTTATCTGACAGTCCCCGATCACTGGAAGTTTATCCGGAGAGTCCCCGATCACTGGGAGTTTATCCGACAGTCTCTGATCACTGGGAGATTATCCGACGGGCCCCGATCACTGGGAGTTTATCCGACAGTCCCCGATCACTGGGAGTTTATCCAACAGTCCCCGATCACTGGGAGATTATCCGACAGTCCCCGATCACTGGGAGTTTATCCGACAGTCCCCGATCACTGGGAGTTTATCCGACAGTCTCTGATCACTGGGAGATTTTCCGACGGCCCCCGATCACTGGGAGTTTATCCGACAGTCCCCGATCACTGGTAGTTTATCCGACAGTCCCCGATCACTGGTAGTTTATCCGACAGTCCACGGTCACTGGGAATTTATCCGACAGTCCCCGATCACTGGGAGTTTATCCGACATATCCCCGATCACTGGGAGTTTATCCGACAGTCCCCGATCACGGGGAGTTTATCCGACAGTCCCCGTTCACTGGGAGTTTATCCGACAGTCCCCGATCACTGGGAGTTTATCCGACAGTCCCCGATCACTGGGAGTTTATCCGACAGTCCCCGATCACTGGAAGTTTATCCGACAGTCCCCGATCACTGGGAGTTTATCCGACATTCCCCTATCACTGGGAGTTTATCCGACAGTCCCCGATCACTGGGAGTTTATCCGACAGTCCCCGATCACTGGGAGTTTATCCGACAGTCCCCGATCACTGCGATTTTATCCGACTGTCCCCGATCACTGGGAGTTTATCCGACAGTCCCCGATCACTGGGAGTTTATCCGACAGTCCCCGATCACTGGGAGTTTATCCGACAGTCCCCGATCACTGGGAGTTTATCCGACAGTCCCCGATCACTGGGAGTTTATCCGACAGTCCCCGATCACTGGGAGTTTATCCGACAGTCCCCGATCACTGGGAGTTTATCCGACAGTCCCCGATCACTGGGAGTTTATCCGACAGTCCCCGATCACTGGGAGTTTATCCGACAGTCCCCGATCACTGGGAGTTTATCCGACAGTCCCCGATCACTGGGAGTTTATCCGACAGTCCCCGATCACTGGGAGTTTATCCGACAGTCCCCGATCACTGGGAGTTTATCCGACAGTCCCCGATCACTGGGAGTTTATCCGACAGTCCCCGATCACTGGGAGTTTATCCGGAGAGTCCCCAATCACTGGGAGTTTATCCGACAGTCCCCGATCACTGGGAGTATTTCTGACAGTCCCCGATCACTGGGAGTTTATCCGACAGTCCCCGATCACTGGGAGTTTATCCGACAGTCCCCGATCACTGGGAGTATTTCCGACAGTCCCCGATCACTGGGAGTATTTCCGACAGTCCCCGTTCACTGGGAGTTTATCCGACGGTCCCCGATCACTGGGAGTTTATCCGACAGTCCCCGATCACTGGGAGTTTATCCGACAGTCCCCGATCACTGGGAGTTTATCCGACAGTCCCAATTCACTGGGATTTTATCCCACAGTGCCCGATCACTGGGAGTTTATCCGACAGTCCCCGATCACTGGGAGTTTATCCGACAGTCCCCGATCACTGGGAGTTTATCCGGAGAGTCACCGATCACTGGGAGTTTATCCGACAGTCCCCGATCACTGGGAGTTTATCCGACAGTCCCCGATCACTGGGAGTTTATCCGACAGTCCCCGATCACTGGGAGTTTATCCGACAGTCCCCGATCACTGGGAGTTTATCCGACAGTCCCCGATCACTGGGAGTTTATCCGACAGTCCCCGATCACTGGGAGTTTATCCGACAGTCCCCGATCACTGGGAGTTTATCCGACAGTCCCCGATCACTGGGAGTTTATCCGACAGTCCCCGATCACTGGGAGTTTATCCGACAGTCCCCGATCACTGGGAGTTTATCCGACAGTCCCCAATCACTGGGAATTTACCCGAAAGTCCCCTATCACTGGGAGTTTATCCGACAGTCCCCGATCACTGGGAGTTTATCCGACAGTCCCCGATCACTGGGAGTTTATCCGACAGTCCCCGATCACTGCGATTTTATCCGACTGTCCCCGATCACTGGGAGTTTATCCGACAGTCCCCGATCACTGGGAGTTTATCCGAAAGTCCCCGATCACTGGGAGTTTATCCGACAGTCCCCGAGCACTGGGAGTTTATCCGACAGTCCCCGATCACTGTGAGTTTATCTGACAGTCCCCGATCACTGGGAGTTTATCCGACGGGCCCCGATCACTGGGAGTTTATCCGACAGTCCCCGATCACTGGGAGTTTATCCAACAGTCCCCGATCACTGGGAGATTATCCGACAGTCCCCGATCACTGGGAGTTTATCCGACAGTCCCCGATCACTGGGAGTTTATCCGACAGTCTCTGATCACTGGGAGATTTTCCGACGGCCCCCGATCACTGGGAGTTTATCCGACAGTCCCCGATCACTGGTAGTTTATCCGACAGTCCACGGTCACTGGGAGTTTATCCGACAGTCCCCGATCACTGGGAGTTTATCCGACATATCCCCGATCACTGGGAGTTTTTCCGACAGTCCCCGATCACGGGGAGTTTATCCGACAGTCCCCGTTCACTGGGAGTTTATCCGACAGTCCCCGATCACTGGGAGTTTATCCGACAGTCCCCGATCACTGGGAGTTTATCCGACAGTCCCCGATCACTGGAAGTTTATCCGACAGTCCCCGATCACTGGGAGTTTATCCGACAGTCCCCGATCACTGGGAGTTTATCCGACAGTCCCCGATCACTGGAAGTTTATCCGACAGTCCCCGATCACTGGGAGTTTATCCGACAGTCCCCGATCACTGGGAGTTTATCCGACAGTCCCCGATCACTGGGAGTTTATCCGACAGTCCCCGATCACTGGGAGTTTATCCGGAGAGTCCCCAATCACTGGGAGTTTATCCGACAGTCCCCGATCACTGGGAGTTTATCCGACAGTCCCCGATCACTGGGAGTTTATCCGACAGTCCCCGATCACTGGGAGTTTATCCGGAGAGTCCCCAATCACAGGGAGTATTTCCGACAGTCCCCGATCACTGGGAGTTTATCCGACAGTCCCCGATCACTGGGAGTTTATCCGACAGTCCCCGATCACTGGGAGTATTTCCGACAGTCCCCGATCACTGGGAGTATTTCCGACAGTCCCCGTTCACTGGGAGTTTATCCGACAGTCCCCGATCACTGGGAGTTTATCCGACAGTCCCCGATCACTGGGAGTTTATCCGACAGTCCCCGATCACTGGGAGTTTATCCGACAGTCGCCGATCACTGGGAGTTTATCCGGAGAGGCCCCGATCACTGGGAGTTTATCCGAAAGTCCCCGATCACTGAGAGATTATCCGACAGTCCCCGATCACTGGGAGTTTATCCGACCGTCCCCGATCACTGGGAGTTAATCCGACAGTCCCCGATCACTGGGAGTTTATCCGACAGTCCCCGATCACTGGGAGTTTATCCGACAGTGCCCGATCACTGGGAGTTTATCCGAGAGTCCCCGATCACTGGGAGTTTATCCGGAGAGACCCCGATCACTGGGAATTTATCTGACAGTCCCCGATCACTGGGAATTTATCTGACAGTCCCCAATCACTGGGAGTTTATCCGACATATCCCCGATCACTGGGAATTTATCCGACTGTCCCAATTCACTGGGAGTTTATCCGACAGTCCCCGATCACTGGGAGTTTATCCGACATTCCGCTATCACCGGGAGTTTATCCGACAGTCCCCGATCACTGGGAGTTTATCCGACAGTCCCCGATCACTGGGAGTTTATCGGACGGTCCCCGATCACTGGGAGCTTATCCGACAGTCCCCGATCACTGGGAGTTTATCCGACAGTCCGCGATCCCTGGGAGTTTATCCGACAGTCCCCGATCACTGGGAGTTTATCCGACAGTCGCCGATCAGTGGGAGTTTATCCGGAGAGGCCCCGATCACTGGGAGTTTATCCGACAGTCCCCGATCACTGGGAGTTTATCCGACAGTCCCCGATCACTGGGAGTTTATCCGGAGAGGCCCCGATCACTGGGAGTTTATCCGACAGTCCCCGATCACTCGGAGATTATCAGACAGTCCCCGATCACTGGGAGTTAATCCGACAGTCCCCGATCACTGGGAGTTTATCCGACAGTCCCCGATCACTGGGAGTTTATCCGGAGAGTCCCCAATCACTGGGAGGTTATCCGACAGTCCCCGATCACTGGGAGTATTTCCGACAGTCCCCGATCACTGGGAGTTTATCCGACAGTCCCCGATCCCTGGCAGTTTATCCGACAGTCCCCGATCACCGGGAGTTTATCCGACAGTCCCCGATCACTGGGAGTTGATCCGAAAGTCCCCGATCACTGGGAGTTTATCCGACAGTCCCCGATCACTGGGAGTTTATCCGGTGAGGCCCCGATCACTGGGAGTTTATCCAACAGTCCCCGATCACTGGGAGTTTATCCGACAGTCCCCGATCACTGGGAGTTTATCCGGTGAGGCCCCGATCACTTGGAGTTTATCCGACAGTCCCCGATCACTGGGAGTTTATCCAACAGTCCCCGATCACTGGGAGTTTATCTGACAGTCCCCGCTCACTGGGAGTTTATCCGACAGTCCCCGATCACTCGGAGTTTATCCGAGAGTCCCCGATCACTGGGAGTTTATCCGGAAAGTCCCCGATCACTGGGAGTTTATCCGACAGTCCCCGATCACTGGGAGTTTATCCGGAGAGTCCCCGATCACTGGGAGTTTATCCGACATATCCCCGATCACTGGGAATTTATCCGACTGTCCCAATTCACTGGGAGTTTATCCCACAGTCCCCGATCACTGGGAGTTTATCCGACAGTTCCCGATCACTGGGAGTTTATCCGGAGAGTCCCCGATCTCTGGGAGTTTATCCGACAGTCCCCGATCACTGGGAGTTTATCCGAGATTCCCCTATCACCGGGAGTTTATCCGACAGTCCCCGATCACTGTGAGTTTATCCGACAGTCCCCGATCACTGGAAGTTTATCCGGAGAGTCCCCGATCACTGGGAGTTTATCCGACAGTCTCTGATCACTGGGATTTTATCCGACAGTCCCAATTCACTGGGAGTTTATCCCACAGTCCCCGATCACTGGGAGTTTATCCGGAGAGACCCCGATCACTGGGAGTTTATCCGACAGTCCCCGATCACTGGGAGTTTATCCGACAGTCCCCGTTCACTGGGAGTTTATCCGACGGTCCCCGATCACTGGGAA
This sequence comes from Somniosus microcephalus, assembly GCF_052327205.1. Lineage (NCBI taxonomy): Eukaryota > Metazoa > Chordata > Chondrichthyes > Squaliformes > Somniosidae > Somniosus > Somniosus microcephalus. The sequence continues at coordinate 71,604,833 of NC_141009.1, forward strand.
TTTATCCGACAGTCCCCGATCACTGGGAGTTTATCCGACAGTCCCCGATCACTGGGAGTTTATCCGACATATCCCCGATCACTGGGAGTTTATCCGACAGTCCCAATTCACTCGGATTTTATCCCACAGTGCCCGATCACTGGGAGTTTATCCGACAGTCCCCGATCACTGGGAGTTTATCCGACAGTCCCCGATCAGTGGGAGTTTATCCGGAGAGTCACCGATCACTGGGAATTTATCCGACAGTCCCCGATCACTGGGAGTTTATCCGACAGTCCCCAATCACTGGGAGTTTATCCGATAGTCCCCGATCACTGGGAGTTTATCCCACAGTCCCCGATCACTGGGAGTTTATCCGACATTCCCCTATCACCGGGAGTTTATCCGACAGTCCCCGATCACTAGGAGTTTATCCGACAGTCCCCGATCACTGGGAGTTTATCCTAATGTCCCCGATCACTGGGAGTTTATCCGACAATCCCCGATCCCTGGGAGTTGATCCGACAGTCCCCGATCCCTGGGAATTTATCCGACAGTCCCCGATCACTGGGAGTTTATCCGACAGTCCCCGATCACTGGGAGTTTATCCGACAGTCCCCGATCACTGGGAGTTTATCCGACAGTCCCCGATCACTGGGAGTTTATCCGGAGAGTCCCCGATCACTGGGAGTTTATCCGGAGTGTCCCCGATCACTGGGAGTTTATCAGACAGTCCCCGATCACTGGGAGTTTATCCGAAAGTCCCCGATCACTGGGAGTTTATCCGATAGTCCCCGATCACTGGGAGTTTATCTGACAGTCCCAGATCACTGGGAGTTTATCCGGAGAGTCCCCGTTCACTGGGAGTTTATCCGACAGTCCCCGATCACTGGGAGTTTATCCGACAGTCCCCGATCACTGGGAGTTTATCCCACAGTCCCCGATCACTGGGAGTTTATCCGACAGTCCCCGATCACTGGGAGTTAAACCGACAGTCCCCGATCACTGGGAGTTAATCCGACAGTCCCCGATCACTGGGAGTTTATCCGACAGTCCCAGATCACTGGGAGTTTATCCGACAGTCCCCGATCACTGGGAGTTTATCCGACAGTCCCCGACCACTGGGAGTTTATCCGACAGTCCCCGATCACTGGGAGTTTATCCGACATTCCCCGATCACTGGGAGTTTATCCGACAGTCCCCGATCACTGGGAGTTTATCCGACAGTCCCAGATCACTGGGAGTTTATCCGACAGTCCCCGATCACTGGGAGTTTATCCGACAGTCCCTGATCACTGGGAGTTTATCCGACAGTCCCCGATCACTGGGAGTTTATCCGGAGAGTCCCCGATCACTGGGAGTTTATCCGACAGTCCCCGATCACTGGGAGTTTATCCGACAGTCCCCGATCACTGGGAGTTTATCCGACAGTCCCCGATCACTGGGAGTTTATCCGACAGTCCCTGATCACTGGGAGTTTATCCGACAGTCCCCGATCACTGGGAGTTTATCCGACAGTCCCCAATCACTGGGAGTTTATCCGACAGTCCCCGATCACTGGGAGTTTATCCGACAGTCCCCGATCACTGGGAGTTTATCCGACAGTCCCCGATCACTGGGAGTTTATCCGACAGTCCCCGATTCCTGGGAGTTTATCCGACAGTCCCCGATCACTGGGAGTTTATCCGACAGTCCCCGTTCACTGGGACTTTATCCGACAGTCCCCGCTAACTGGGAGTTTATCCGACATTCCCGGATCACTGGGAGTTTATCCGACAGTCCCCGATCACTGGGAGTTTATCCGACAGTCCCCGATCACTGGGAGTTTATCCGACAGTCCCCAATCACTGGGAGTTTATCCGGAGAGTCCCCGGTCACTGGGAGTTTATCCGGAGAGTCCCCGATCACTGGGAGTTTATCCGACAGTCCCCAATCACTGGGAGTTTATCCGACAGTTCTCGTCCACTGGGAGTTAATCCGGAGAGTCCCCGATCACTGGGAGTTTATCCGACAGTGCCCGATCCCTGGGAGTTTATCCGACAGTCCCCGATCCCTGGGAATTTATCCAACAGTCCCCGATCACTGGGAGTTTATCCGACAGTCCCCGATCCCTGGGAGTTTATCCGACAGTCTCTGATCACTGGGACTTTATCCGACAGTCCCCGATCCCAGGGAGTTTATCCGACAGTCCCCGATCACTGGGAGTTTATCCGACAGTCCCCGTTCACTGGGACTTTATCCGACAGTCCCCGCTAACTGGGAGTTTATCCGACATTCCCGGATCACTGGGAGTTTATCCGACAGTCCCCGATCACTGGGAGTTTATCCGACAGTCCCCGATCACTGGGAGTTTATCCGACAGTCCCCAATCACTGGGAGTTTATCCGGAGAGTCCCCGGTCACTGGGAGTTTATCCGGAGAGTCCCCGATCACCGGGAGTTTATCCGACAGTCCCCAATCACTGGGAGTTTATCCGACAGTTCTCGTCCACTGGGAGTTAATCCGGAGAGTCCCCGATCACTGGGAGTTTATCCGACAGTCCCCGATCACTGGGAGTTTATCCGACAGTCCCCGATCACTGGGAGTTTATCCGACAGTCCCCGATCACTGGGAGTTTATCCGACAGTTCCCGATCACTGGGAGTTTATCCTAATGTCCCCGATCACTGGGAGTTTATCCGACAGTGCCCGATCCCTGGGAGTTTATCCGACAGTCCCCGATCCCTGGGAATTTATCCAACAGTCCCCGATCACTGGGAGTTTATCCGACAGTCCCCGATCCCTGGGAGTTTATCCGACAGTCTCTGATCACTGGGAGTTTTTCCGACAGTCCCCGATCACTGGGAGTTTATCCGACAATTCCCGATCACTGGGAGTTTATCCGACAGTCCCCGATCACTGGGAGTTTATCCGGAGAGGCCCCGATCACTGGGAGTTTATCCGACAGTCCCCGATCACTGGGAGTTTATCCGGAGAGTCCCCGATCACTGGGAGTTTATCCGACAGTCCCCGATCACTGGGAGTTTATCCGACAGTCCCCGATCACTGGGAGTTTATCCGGAGAGGCCCCGATCACTGGGAGTTTATCCGACAGTCCCCGATCACTGGGAGTTTATCCGGAGAGTCCCCGATCACTGGGAGTTTATCCGACAGTCCCCGATCACTGGGAGTTTATCCGACGGTCCCCGATCACTGGGAGTTTATCCGACAGTCCCCGATCACTGGGAGTTTATCCGACAGTCCCCGATACCTGGGAGTTTATCCGACATATCCCCGATCACTGGGAGTTTATCCGACAGTCCCAATTCACTGGGATTTTATCCCACAGTGCCCGATCACTGGGAGTTTATCCGACAGTCCCCGATCACTGGGAGTTTATCCGACAGTCCCCGATCACTGGGAGTTTATCCGGAGAGTCACCGATCACTGGGAGTTTATCCGACAGTCCCCGATCACTGGGAATTTACCCGAAAGTCCCCAATCACTGGGAGTTTATCTGACAGTCCCCGATCACTGAGAGTTTATCCCACAGTCCCCAATCACTGGGAGTTTATCCGACATTCCCCTATCACCGGGAGTTTATCCGACAGTCCACGATCACTGGGAGTTTATCCGACACTCCCCGAGCACTGGGAGTTTATCCAGAGAGTCCCCGATCACTGGGAGTTTATCCGACAGTCCCCGATCACTGGGAGTTTATCCGACAGTCCCCGAGCACTGGGAGCTTATCCGACAGTCCCCGATCACTGGGAGTTTATCCGACAGTCCCCGATCACTGTGAGTTTATCTGACAGTCCCCGATCACTGGAAGTTTATCCGGAGAGTCCCCGATCACTGGGAGTTTATCCGACAGTCTCTGATCACTGGGAGATTATCCGACGGGCCCCGATCACTGGGAGTTTATCCGACAGTCCCCGATCACTGGGAGTTTATCCAACAGTCCCCGATCACTGGGAGATTATCCGACAGTCCCCGATCACTGGGAGTTTATCCGACAGTCCCCGATCACTGGGAGTTTATCCGACAGTCTCTGATCACTGGGAGATTTTCCGACGGCCCCCGATCACTGGGAGTTTATCCAACAGTCCCCGATCACTGGGAGTTTATCCGACAGTCCCCGATCACTGGTAGTTTATCCGACAGTCCCCGATCACTGGTAGTTTATCCGACAGTCCACGGTCACTGGGAGTTTATCCGACAGTCCCCGATCACTGGGAGTTTATCCGACATATCCCCGATCACTGGGAGTTTATCCGACAGTCCCCGATCACGGGGAGTTTATCCGACAGTCCCCGTTCACTGGGAGTTTATCCGACAGTCCCCGATCACTGGGAGTTTATCCGACAGTCCCCGATCACTGGGAGTTTATCCAACAGTCCCCGATCACTGGAAGTTTATCCGACAGTCCCCGATCACTGGGAGTTTATCCGACATTCCCCTATCACTGGGAGTTTATCCGACAGTCCCCGATCACTGGGAGTTTATCCGACAGTCCCCGATCACTGCGATTTTATCCGACTGTCCCCGATCACTGGGAGTTTATCCGACAGTCCCCGATCACTGGGAGTTTATCCGACAGTCCCCGATCACTGGGAGTTTATCCGACAGTCCCCGATCACTGGGAGTTTATCCGACAGTCCCCGATCACGGGGAGTTTATCCGACAGTCCCCGATCACTGGGAGTTTATCCGGAGAGTCCCCAATCACTGGGAGTTTATCCGACAGTCCCCGATCACTGGGAGTATTTCCGACAGTCCCCGATCACTGGGAGTTTATCCGAAAGTCCCCGATCACTGGGAGTTTATCCGACAGTCCCCGATCACTGGGAGTATTTCCGACAGTTCTCGTCCACTGGGAGTTAATCCGGAGAGTCCCCGATCACTGGGAGTTTATCCGACAGTCCCCGATCACTGGGAGTTTATCCGACAGTCCCCGATCACTGGGAGTTTATCCGACAGTCCCCGATCACTGGGAGTTTATCCGACAGTTCCCGATCACTGGGAGTTTATCCTAATGTCCCCGATCACTGGGAGTTTATCCGACAGTGCCCGATCCCTGGGAGTTTATCCGACAGTCCCCGATCCCTGGGAATTTATCCAACAGTCCCCGATCACTGGGAGTTTATCCGACAGTCCCCGATCCCTGGGAGTTTATCCGACAGTCTCTGATCACTGGGAGTTTATCCGACAGTCCCCGATCCCTGGGAGTTTATCCGACAGTCCCCGATCACTGGGAGTTTATCCGACAGTCCCCGTTCACTGGGACTTTATCCGACAGTCCCCGCTAACTGGGAGTTTATCCGACATTCCCGGATCACTGGGAGTTTATCCGACAGTCCCCGATCACTGGGAGTTTATCCGACAGTCCCCGATCACTGGGAGTTTATCCGACAGTCCCCAATCACTGGGAGTTTATCCGGAGAGTCCCCGGTCACTGGGAGTTTATCCGGAGAGTCCCCGATCACTGGGAGTTTATCCGACAGTCCCCAATCACTGGGAGTTTATCCGACAGTTCTCGTCCACTGGGAGTTTATCCAGAGAGTCCCCGATCACTGGGAGTTTATCCGACAGTCCCCGATCACTGGGAGTTTATCCGACAGTCCCCGATCACTGGGAGTTTATCCGACAGTCCCCGATCACTGGGAGTTTATCCGACAGTTCCCGATCACTGGGAGTTTATCCTAATGTCCCCGATCACTGGGAGTTTATCCGACAGTGCCCGATCCCTGGGAGTTTATCCGACAGTCCCCGATCCCTGGGAATTTATCCAACAGTCCCCGATCACTGGGTGTTTATCCGACAGTCCCCGATCCCTGGGAGTTTATCCGACAGTCTCTGATCACTGGGAGTTTATCCGACAGTCCCCGATCACTGGGAGTTTATCCGACAGTTCCCGATCACTGGGAGTTTATCCGACAGTCCCCGATCACTGGAAGTTTATCCGGAGAGGCCCCGATCACTGGGAGTTTATCCGACAGTCCCCGATCACTGGGAGTTTATCCGGAGAGTCCCCGATCACTGGGAGTTTATCCGACAGTCCCCGATCACTGGGAGTTTATCCGACAGTCCCCGATCACTGGGAGTTTATCCGGAGAGGCCCCGATCACTGGGAGTTTATCCGACAGTCCCCGATCACTGGGAGTTTATCCGGAGAGTCCCCGATCACTGGGAGTTTATCCGACAGTCCCCGATCACTGGGAGTTTATCCGACGGTCCCCGATCACTGGGAGTTTATCCGACAGTCCCCGATCACTGGGAGTTTATCCGACAGTCCCCGATCCCTGGGAGTTTATCCGACATATCCCCGATCACTGGGAGTTTATCCGACAGTCCCCGATCACTGGGAGTTTATCCGACAGTCCCCGATCACTGGGAGTTTATCCGGAGAGTCACCGATCACTGGGAGTTTATCCGACAGTCCCCGATCACTGGGAATTTACCCGAAAGTCCCCAATCACTGGGAGTTTATCTGACAGTCCCCGATCACTGAGAGTTTATCCCACAGTCCCCAATCACTGGGAGTTTATCCGACATTCCCCTATCACCGGGAGTTTATCCGACAGTCCACGATCACTGGGAGTTTATCCGACACTCCCCGAGCACTGGGAGTTTATCCAGAGAGTCCCCGATCACTGGGAGTTTATCCGACAGTCCCCGATCACTGGGAGTTTATCCGACAGTCCCCGAGCACTGGGAGCTTATCCGACAGTCCCCGATCACTGGGAGTTTATCCGACAGTCCCCGATCACTGTGAGTTTATCTGACAGTCCCCGATCACTGGAAGTTTATCCGGAGAGTCCCCGATCACTGGGAGTTTATCCGACAGTCTCTGATCACTGGGAGATTATCCGACGGGCCCCGATCACTGGGAGTTTATCCGACAGTCCCCGATCACTGGGAGTTTATCCAACAGTCCCCGATCACTGGGAGATTATCCGACAGTCCCCGATCACTGGGAGTTTATCCGACAGTCCCCGATCACTGGGAGTTTATCCGACAGTCTCTGATCACTGGGAGATTTTCCGACGGCCCCCGATCACTGGGAGTTTATCCAACAGTCCCCGATCACTGGGAGTTTATCCGACAGTCCCCGATCACTGGTAGTTTATCCGACAGTCCCCGATCACTGGTAGTTTATCCGACAGTCCACGGTCACTGGGAGTTTATCCGACAGTCCCCGATCACTGGGAGTTTATCCGACATATCCCCGATCACTGGGAGTTTATCCGACAGTCCCCGATCACGGGGAGTTTATCCGACAGTCCCCGTTCACTGGGAGTTTATCCGACAGTCCCCGATCACTGGGAGTTTATCCGACAGTCCCCGATCACTGGGAGTTTATCCAACAGTCCCCGATCACTGGAAGTTTATCCGACAGTCCCCGATCACTGGGAGTTTATCCGACATTCCCCTATCACTGGGAGTTTATCCGACAGTCCCCGATCACTGGGAGTTTATCCGACAGTCCCCGATCACTGCGATTTTATCCGACTGTCCCCGATCACTGGGAGTTTATCCGACAGTCCCCGATCACTGGGAGTTTATCCGACAGTCCCCGATCACTGGGAGTTTATCCGACAGTCCCCGATCACTGGGAGTTTATCCGACAGTCCCCGATCACGGGGAGTTTATCCGACAGTCCCCGATCACTGGGAGTTTATCCGGAGAGTCCCCAATCACTGGGAGTTTATCCGACAGTCCCCGATCACTGGGAGTATTTCCGACAGTCCCCGATCACTGGGAGTTTATCCGAAAGTCCCCGATCACTGGGAGTTTATCCGACAGTCCCCGATCACTGGGAGTATTTCCGACAGTTCTCGTCCACTGGGAGTTAATCCGGAGAGTCCCCGATCACTGGGAGTTTATCCGACAGTCCCCGATCACTGGGAGTTTATCCGACAGTCCCCGATCACTGGGAGTTTATCCGACAGTCCCCGATCACTGGGAGTTTATCCGACAGTTCCCGATCACTGGGAGTTTATCCTAATGTCCCCGATCACTGGGAGTTTATCCGACAGTGCCCGATCCCTGGGAGTTTATCCGACAGTCCCCGATCCCTGGGAATTTATCCAACAGTCCCCGATCACTGGGAGTTTATCCGACAGTCCCCGATCCCTGGGAGTTTATCCGACAGTCTCTGATCACTGGGAGTTTATCCGACAGTCCCCGATCCCTGGGAGTTTATCCGACAGTCCCCGATCACTGGGAGTTTATCCGACAGTCCCCGTTCACTGGGACTTTATCCGACAGTCCCCGCTAACTGGGAGTTTATCCGACATTCCCGGATCACTGGGAGTTTATCCGACAGTCCCCGATCACTGGGAGTTTATCCGACAGTCCCCGATCACTGGGAGTTTATCCGACAGTCCCCAATCACTGGGAGTTTATCCGGAGAGTCCCCGGTCACTGGGAGTTTATCCGGAGAGTCCCCGATCACTGGGAGTTTATCCGACAGTCCCCAATCACTGGGAGTTTATCCGACAGTTCTCGTCCACTGGGAGTTTATCCAGAGAGTCCCCGATCACTGGGAGTTTATCCGACAGTCCCCGATCACTGGGAGTTTATCCGACAGTCCCCGATCACTGGGAGTTTATCCGACAGTCCCCGATCACTGGGAGTTTATCCGACAGTTCCCGATCACTGGGAGTTTATCCTAATGTCCCCGATCACTGGGAGTTTATCCGACAGTGCCCGATCCCTGGGAGTTTATCCGACAGTCCCCGATCCCTGGGAATTTATCCAACAGTCCCCGATCACTGGGTGTTTATCCGACAGTCCCCGATCCCTGGGAGTTTATCCGACAGTCTCTGATCACTGGGAGTTTATCCGACAGTCCCCGATCACTGGGAGTTTATCCGACAGTTCCCGATCACTGGGAGTTTATCCGACAGTCCCCGATCACTGGAAGTTTATCCGGAGAGGCCCCGATCACTGGGAGTTTATCCGACAGTCCCCGATCACTGGGAGTTTATCCGGAGAGTCCCCGATCACTGGGAGTTTATCCGACAGTCCCCGATCACTGGGAGTTTATCCGACAGTCCCCGATCACTGGGAGTTTATCCGGAGAGGCCCCGATCACTGGGAGTTTATCCGACAGTCCCCGATCACTGGGAGTTTATCCGGAGAGTCCCCGATCACTGGGAGTTTATCCGACAGTCCCCGATCACTGGGAGTTTATCCGACGGTCCCCGATCACTGGGAGTTTATCCGACAGTCCCCGATCACTGGGAGTTTATCCGACAGTCCCCGATCCCTGGGAGTTTATCCGACATATCCCCGATCACTGGGAGTTTATCCGACAGTCCCAATTCACTGGGATTTTATCCCACAGTGCCCGATCACTGGGAGTTTATCCGACAGTCCCCGATCACTGGGAGTTTATCCGACAGTCCCCGATCACTGGGAGATTATCCGGAGAGTCACCGATCACTGGGAGTTTATCCGACAGTCCCCGATCACTGGGAATTTACCCGAAAGTCCCCAATCACTGGGAGTTTATCCGACATTCCCCTATCACCGGGAGTTTATCCGACAGTCCACGATCACTGGGAGTTTATCCGACACTCCCCGAGCACTGGGAGTTTATCCGGAAAGTCCCCGATCACTGGGAGTTTATCCGACAGTCCCCGATCACTGGGAGTTTATCCGACAGTCCCCGAGCACTGGGAGCTTATCCGACAGTCCCCGATCACTGGGAGTTTATCCGACAGTCCCCGATCACTGTGAGTTTATCTGACAGTCCCCGATCACTGGAAGTTTATCCGGAGAGTCCCCGATCACTGGGAGTTTATCCGACAGTCTCTGATCACTGGGAGATTATCCGACGGGCCCCGATCACTGGGAGTTTATCCGACAGTCCCCGATCACTGGGAGTTTATCCAACAGTCCCCGATCACTGGGAGATTATCCGACAGTCCCCGATCAATGGGAGTTTATCCGACAGTCCCCGATCACTGGGAGTTTATCCGACAGTCTCTGATCACTGGGAGATTTTCCGACGGCCCCCTTTCACTGGGAGATTATCCGACAGTCCCCGATCACTGGTAGTTTATCCGACAGTCCCCGATCACTGGTAGTTTATCCGACAGTCCACGGTCACTGGGAGTTTATCCGACAGTCCCCGATCACTGGGAGTTTATCCGACATATCCCCGATCACTGGGAGTTTATCCGACAGTCCCCGATCACGGGGAGTTTATCCGACAGTCCCCGTTCACTGGGAGTTTATCCGACAGTCCCCGTTCACTGGGAGTTTATCCGACAGTCCCCGATCACTGGGAGTTTATCCGACAGTCCCCGATCACTGGAAGTTTATCCGACAGTCCCCGTTCACTGGGAGTTTATCCGACATTCCCCTATCACTGGGAGTTTATCCGACAGTCCCCGATCACTGGGAGTTTATCCGACAGTCCCCGATCACTGGGAGTTTATCCGACAGTCCCCGATCACTGCGATTTTATCCGACTGTCCCCGATCACTGGGAGTTTATCCGACAGTCCCCGATCACTGGGAGTTTATCCGACAGTCCCCGATCACTGGGAGTTTATCCGACAGTCCCCGATCACTGGGAGTTTATCCGACAGTCCCCGATCACTGGGAGTTTATCCGACAGTCCCCGATCACTGGGAGTTTATCCGACAGTCCCCGATCACTGGGAGTTTATCCGGAGAGTCCCCAATCACTGGGAGTTTATCCGACAGTCCCCGATCACTGGGAGTATTTCCGACAGTCCCCGATCACTGGGAGTTTATCCGACAGTCCCCGATCACTGGGAGTTTATCCGACAGTCCCCGATCACTGGGAGTATTTCCGACAGTCCCCGATCACTGGGAGTATTTCCGACAGTCCCCGTTCACTGGGAGTTTATCCGACGGTCCCCGATCACTGGGAGTTTATCCGACAGTCCCCGATCACTGGGAGTTTATCCGACAGTCCCCGATCCCTGGGAGTTTATCCGACATATCCCCGATCACTGGGAGTTTATCCGACAGTCCCAATTCACTGGGATTTTATCCCACAGTGCCCGATCACTGGGAGTTTATCCGACAGTCCCCGATCACTGGGAGTTTATCCGACAGTCCCCGATCACTGGGAGTTTATCCGGAGAGTCACCGATCACTGGGAGTTTATCCGACAGTCCCCGATCACTGGGAATTTACCCGAAAGTCCCCAATCACTGGGAGTTTATCCGACAGTCCCCGATCACTGAGAGTTTATCCCACAGTCCCCAATCACTGGGAGTTTATCCGACATTCCCCTATCACCGGGAGTTTATCCGACAGTCCACGATCACTGGGAGTTTATCCGACACTCCCCGAGCACAGGGAGTTTATCCGGAGAGTCCCCGATCACTGGGAGTTTATCCGACAGTCCCCGATCACTGGGAGTTTATCCGACAGTCCCCGAGCACTGGGAGCTTATCCGACAGTCCCCGATCACTGGGAGTTTATCCGACAGTCCCCGATCACTGTGAGTTTATCTGACAGTCCCCGATCACTGGGAGTTTATCCGACGGGCCCCGATCACTGGGAGTTTATCCGACGGGCCCCGATCACTGGGAGATTATCCGACAGTCCCCGATCACTGGGAGTTTATCCGACAGTCCCCGATCACTGGGAGTTTATCCGACAGTCTCTGATCACTGGGAGATTTTCCGACGGCCCCCGATCACTGGGAGTTTATCCGACAGTCCCCGATCACTGGGAGTTTATCCGACAGTCCCCGATCACTGGGAGTTTATCCGACATATCCCCGATCACTGGGAGTTTATCCGACAGTCCCCGATCACGGGCAGTTTATCCGACAGTCCCCGTTCACTGGGAGTTTATCCGACAGTCCCCGATCACTGGGAGTTTATCCGACAGTCCCCGATCACTGGGAGTTTATCCGACAGTCCCCGATCACTGGGAGTTTATCCGAGAGTCCCCGATCACTGGGAGTTTATCCGACAGTCCCCGATCACGGGGAGTTTATCCGACAGTCCCCGATCACTGGGAGTTTATCCGACAGTCCCCGATCACTGGGAGTTTATCCGACATTCCCCTATCACTGGGAGTTTATCCGACAGTCCCCGATCACTGGGAGTTTATCCGACAGTCCCCGATCACTGGGAGTTTATCCGACAGTCCCCGATCACTGGGAGTTTATCCGACAGTCCCCGATCACTGGGAGTTTATCCGACAGTCCCCGATCACTGGGAGTTTATCCGACAGTCCCCGATCACTGGGAGTTTATCCGACAGTCCCCGATCACTGGGAGTTTATCCGACTGTCCCCGATCACTGGGAGTTTATCCGACAGTCCCCGATCACTGGGAGTTTATCCGACAGTCCCCGATCACTGGGAGTTTATCCGACAGTCCCCGATCACTGGGAGTTTATCCGACAGTCCCCGATCACTGGGAGTTTATCCGACAGTCCCCGATCACTGGGAGTTTATCCGACAGTCCCCGGTCACTGGGAGTTTATCCGACTGTCCCCGATCACTGGGAGTTTATCCGACATATCCCCGATCACTGGGAGTTTATCCGACAGTCCCCGATCACTGGGAGTTTATCCGACAGTCCCCGATCACTGGGAGTTTATCCGACAGTCCCCGATCACTGGGAGTTTATCCGACAGTCCCCGATCACTGGGAGTTTATCCGACAGTCCCCGATCACTGGGAGTTTATCCGACAGTCCCCGATCACTGGGAGTTTATCCGACAGTCCCCGATCACTGGGAGTTTATCCGGAGAGTCCCCAATCACTGGGAGTTTATCCGACAGTCCCCGATCACTGGGAGTATTTCCGACAGTCCCCGATCACTGGGAGTTTATCCGACAGTCCCCGATCACTGGGAGTTTATCCGACAGTCCCCGATCACTGGGAGTATTTCCGACAGTCCCCGATCACTGGGAGTATTTCCGACAGTCCCCGTTCACTGGGAGTTTATCCGACAGTCCCCGATCACTGGGAGTTTATCCGACAGTCCCCGATCACTGGGAGTTTATCCGACAGTCCCCGATCACTGGGAGTTTATCCGACAGTCGCCGATCACTGGGAGTTTATCCGGAGAGGCCCCGATCACTGGGAGTTTATCCGAAAGTCCCCGATCACTGAGAGATTATCCGACAGTCCCCGATCACTGGGAGTTTATCCGACAGTCCCCGATCAATGGGAGTTTATCCGACAGTCCCCGATCACTGGGAGTTTATCCGACATTCCCCGATCACTGGGAATTTATCCGACAGTCCCCGATCACTGGGAATTTATCTGACAGTCCCCAATCACTGGGAGTTTATCCGACATATCCCCGATCGCTGGGAATTTATCCGACTGTCCCAATTCACTGGGAGTTTAACCCACAGTCCCCGATCACTGGGAGTTTATCCGACAGTCCCCGATCACTGGGAGTTTATCCGGAGAGGCCCCGATCACTGGGAGTTTATCCGACAGTCCGCGATCACTGGGAGTTTATCCGACAGTCCCCGATCACTGGGAGTTTATCCGACAGTCCCCGATCACTGGGAGTTTATCCGACATACCGCTATCACCGGGAGTTTATCCGACAGTCCCCGATCACTGGGAGTTTATCCGACAGTCCCCGATCACTGGGGGTTTATCCGACGGTCCCCGATCACTGGGAGCTTATCCGACAGTCCCCGATCACTGGGAGTTTATCCGACAGTCCGCGATCCCTGGGAGTTTATCCGACAGTCCCCGGTCACTGGGAGTTTATCCGACAGTCGCCGATCAGTGGGAGTTTATCCGGAGAGGCCCCGATCACTGGGAGTTTATCCGACAGTCCCCGATCACTGGCAGTTTATCCGACAATCCCCGATCACTGGGAGTTTATCCGACAGTCCCCGATCACTGGGAGTTTATCCGGAGAGGCCCCGATCACTGGGACTTTATCCGACAGTCCCCGATCACTCGGAGATTATCAGACAGTCCCCGATCACTGGGAGTTAATCCGACAGTCCCCGATCACTGGGAGTTTATCCGACAGTCCCCGATCACTGGGAGTTTATCCGGAGAGTCCCCAATCACTGGGAGGTTATCCGACAGTCCCCGATCACTGGGAGTGTTTCCGACAGTCCCCGATCACTGGGAGTTTATCCGACAGTCCCCGATCCCTGGCAGTTTATCCGACAGTCCCCGATCACCGGGAGTTTATCCGACAGTCCCCGATCACTGGGAGTTGATCCGAAAGTCCCCGATCACTGGGAGTTTATCCGACAGTCCCCGATCACTGGGAGTTTATCCGGAGAGTCCCCGATCACTGGGAGTTTATCCGACATATCCCCGATCACTGGGAATTTATCCGACTGTCCCAATTCACTGGGAGTTTATCCCACAGTCCCCGATCACTGCGAGTTTATCCGACAGTTCCCGATCACTGGGAGTTTATCCGGAGAGTCCCCGATCTCTGGGAGTTTATCCGACAGTCCCCGATCACTGGGAGTTTATCCGAGATTCCCCTATCACCGGGAGTTTATCCGACAGTCCCCGATCACTGTGAGTTTATCCGACAGTCCCCGATCACTGGAAGTTTATCCGGAGAGTTCCCGATCACTGGGAGTTTATCCGACAGTCTCTGATCACTGGGATTTTATCCGACAGTCCCAATTCACTGGGAGTTTATCCCACAGTCCCCGATCACTGGGAGTTTATCCGGAGAGTCCCCGATCACTGGGAGTTTATCCGACAGTCCCCGATCACTGGGAGTTTATCCGACAGTCCCCGTTCACTGGGAGTTTATCCGACGGTCCCCGATCACTGGGAATTTATCCGACAGTCCCCGATCACTGGGAGTTTATCCGACAGTCCCCGATCACTGGGAGTTTATCCGACATATCCCCGATCACTGGGAGTTTATCCGACAGTCCCAATTCACTCGGATTTTATCCCACAGTGCCCGATCACTGGGAGATTATCCGACAGTCCCCGATCAGTGGGAATTTATCCGGAGAGTCACCGATCACTGGGAATTTATCCGACAGTCCCCGATCACTGGGAGTTTATCCGACAGTCCCCAATCACTGGGAGTTTATCCGATAGTCCCCGATCACTGGGAGTTTATCCCACAGTCCCCGATCACTGGGAGTTTATCCGACATTCCCCTGTCACCGGGAGTTTATCCGACAGTCCCCGATCACTGGGAGTTTATCCGATACTCCCCGAGCACTGGGAGTTTATCCGACAGTCCCCGATCACTGGGAGTTTATCCGACAGTCCCCGGTCACTGTGAGTTTATCCGACAGTCCCCGATCACTGGAAGTTTATCCGGAGAGTCCCCGATCACTGGGAGTTTATCCGACAGTCTCTGATCAGTGGGAGATTATCCGACGGGTCCCCGATCACTGGGAGTTTATCCGGAGAGTCCCCGATCACTGGGAGTTTATCCGACAGTCCCCGATCACTGGGAGATAATCCGACATTCCCCGATCACTGGGAGTTTATCCGACAGTCCCCGATCACTGGGAGTTTATCCGACAGTCCCCGATCACTGGGAGTTTATCCGACAGTCCCCGATCACTGGGAGTTTATCCGACAGTCCCCGATCACTGGGAGTTTATCCTAATGTCCCCGATCACTGGGAGTTTGTCCGACAATCCCCGATCCCTGGGAGTTGATCCGACAGTCCCCGATCCCTGGGAATTTATCCGACAGTCCGCGAACACTGGGAGTTTATCCGACAGTCCCCAATCACTGGGAGTTTATCCGACAGTCCCCGATCACTGGGAGTTTATCCGACAGTCCCCGATCACTGGGAGTTTATCCGGAGAGCCCCGATCACTGGGAGTTTATCCGGAGAGTCCCCGATCACTGGGAGTTTATCCGACAGTCCCCGATCACTGGGAGTTTATCCGAAAGTCCCCGATCACTGGGAGTTTATCCCATGGTCCCCGATCACTGGGAGTTTATCTGACAGTCCCAGATCACTGGGAGTTTATCCGGAGAGTCACCGTTCACTGGGAGTGTATCCGACAGTCCCCGATCACTGGGAGTTAAACCGACAGTCCCCGATCACTGGGAGTTAATCCGACAGTCCCCGATCACTGGGAGTTTATCCGACAGTCCCAGATCACTGGGAGTTTATCCGACAGTCCCCGATCACTGGGAGTTTATCCGACAGTCCCCGATCACTGGGAGTTTATCCGACATTCCCCGATCACTGGGAGTTTATCCGACAGTCCCCGATCACTGGGAGTTTATCCGACAGTCCCCGATCACTGGGAGTCGATCCGACAGTCCGCGATCACTGGGAGTTTATCCGACAGTCCCCGATCACTGGGAGTTTATCCGACAGTCCCCGATCACTGGGAGTTTATCCGGCAGTCCCCGATCACTGGGAGTTTATCCGACAGTCCCCGATCACTGGGAGTTTATCGCACAGTCCCCGATCACTGGGAGTTTATCCGACAGTCTCTGATCACTGTGAGTTTATCCGACAGTCCCCGATCACTGGGAGTTTATCCGAGAGTCCCCGGTCACTGGGAGTTTATCCGACAGTCCCCGATCACTGGGAGTTTATCCGACAGTCCCCGATCACTGGGAGTTTATCCGACAGTCCCCGATCACTGGGAGTTTATCCGACAGTCCCCGATCACTGGGAGTTTATCCGGATAGTCCCCGATCACTGGGAGTTTATCCGACAGTCCCCGATCACTGGGAGTTTATCCGACAGTCCCCGATCACTGGGAGTTTATCCGGAGAGGCCCCGATCACTGGGAGTTTATCCGACAGACCCCGATCACTGGGAGATTATCCGGAGAGTCCCCGATCACTGGTAGTTTATCCGACAGTCCCCGATCACTGGGAGTTTATCCGACAGTCCCCGATCACTGGGAGTTTATCCGACGGTCCCCGATCACTGGGAGTTTATCCGACAGTCCCCGATCACTGGGAGTTTATCCGACGGTCCCCGATCACTGGGAGTTTATCCGACATATCCCCGATCACTGGGAGTTTATCCGACAGTCCCAATTCACTGGGATTTTATCCCACAGTGCCCGATCACTGGGAGTTTATCCGACAGTTCCCGATCACTGGGAGTTTATCCGACAGTCCCCGATCACTGAGAGTTCATCCGGAGAGTCACCGAACACTGGGAGTTTATCCGACTGTCCCCGATCACTGGGAGTTTCTCCGACAGTCCCCAATCACTGGGAGTTTATCCGACAGTCCCAGATCACTGGGAGTTTATCCCACAGTCCCCGATCACTGGGAGTTTATCCGACATTCCCCTATCACCGGGAGTTTATCCGACAGTCCCCGATCCCTGGGAGTTTATCCGACACTCCCCGAGCACTGGGAGTTTATCCGGAGAGTCCCGATCACTGGGAGTTTATCCGACAGTCCCCGATCACTGGGAGTTTATCCGACAGTCCCCGAGCACTGGGAGCCTATCCGACAGTCCCCGATCACTGGGAGTTTATCCGACAGTCCCCGGTCACTGTGAGTTTATCCGACAGTCCCCGATCACTGGAAGTATATCCGACAGTCCCCGATCACTGGAAGTTTATCCGACAGTCCCCGATCACTGGGAGTTTATCAGACAGTCCCCGATCACTGGGAGTATTTCCGACAGTCCCCGATCACTGGGAGTTTATCCGACAGTCCCCGATCACTGGGAGTTTATCCGACAGTCCCCGATCACTGGGAGTATTTCCGACAGTCCCCGATCACTGGGAGTTTTTCCGACAGTCCCCGATCACTGGGAGTATTTCCGACAGTCCCCGATCACTGGGAGTATTTCCGACAGTCCCCGATCACTGGGAGTTTATCCGACAGTCCCCGATCACTGGGAGTTTATCCGACAGTCCCCGATCACTGGGAGTTTATCCGACAGTCTCTGATTACTGGGAGATTATCCGACGGTCCCCGATCACTGGGAGTTTATCCGACATATCCCCGATCACTGGGAGTTTATCCGACAGTCCCAATTCACTGGGAGTTCATCCCACAGTCCCCGATCACTGGGAGTTTATCCGGAGACTCCCCGATCACTGGGAGTTTATCCGACAGTCCCCGATCACTGGGAGTTTATCCGACAGTCCCCGTTCACTGGGAGTTTATCCGACAGTCCCCGATCACTGGGAGTTTATCCGACAGTCCCCGATCACTGGGAGTTTATCCGACAGTCCCCGATCACTGGGAGTTTATCCGACAGTCCCCGATCACTGGGAGTTTATCCGAAAGTCCCCGATCACTGGGAGTTTATCCGACAGTCCCCGATCACTGGGAGTTTATCCGACAGTCCCCGATCACTGGGAGTTTATCCGACAGTCCCCGATCCCTGGGAGTTTATCCGACAGTCCCCGATCACTGGGAGTTTATCCGACAGTCCCCGTTCACTGGGACTTTATCCGACAGTCCCCGCTCACTGGGAGTTTATCCGACATTCCCCGATCACTGGGAGTTTATCCGACAGTCCCCGATCACTGGGAGCTTATCCGACAGTCCCCGATCACTGGGAGTTTATCCGACAGTCCCCGATCACTGGGAGTTTATCCGACAGTCCCCGATCACTGGGAGTTAATCCGACAGTCCCCGATCACTGGGAGTTTATCCGGAGAGTCCCCGATCACTGGGAGATTATCCGACAGTCCCCAATCACTGGGAGTTTATCCGACAGTTCCCAACCACTGGGAGTTAATCCGGAGAGTCCCCGATCACTGGGAGTTTATCCGACAGTCCCTGATCACTGGGAGTTTATCCGACAGTCCCCGATCACTGGGAGTTTATCCGACAGTCCCAGATCACTGGGAGTTTATCCTAATGTCCCCGATCACTGGGAGATTATCCGACAATCCCCGATCCCGGGGAGTTGATCCGACAGTCCTCGATCCCTGGGAATTTATCCGACAGTCCCCGATCACTGGGAGTTTATCCGACAGTCCCCGATCACTGGGAGTTTATCCGACAGTCCCCGATCACTGGGACTTTATCCGACAGTCCCCGATCACTGGGAGTTTATCTGACAGTCCCCGATCACTGGGAATTTATCTGACAGTCCCCGATCACTGGGTGTTTATCCGATAGTCCCCGATCACTGGGAGTTTATCTGACAGTCCCCGATCACTGGGAGTTTATCCGGAGAGTCCCCGTTCACTGGGAGTGTATCCGACAGTCCCCGATCACTGGGAGTTAATCCGACAGTCCCCGATCACTGGGAGTTAATCCGACAGTCCCCGATCACTGGGAGTTTATCCGACAGTCCCAGATCACTGGGAGTTTATCCGACAGTCCCCGATCACTGGAGTTTATCCGACAGTCCCCGACCACTGGGAGTTTATCCGACAGTCCCCGATCACTGGGAGATTATCCGACATTCCCCGATCACTGGGAGTTTATCCGACAGTCCCCGATCACTGGGAGTTTATCCGACAGTCCCCGATCACTGGGAGTTTATCCGACAGTCCCCGATCACTGGGAGTTTATCCGACAGTCCCCGATCACTGGGAGTTTATCCGACAGTCCCCGATCACTGGGAGTTTATCCGGCAGTCCCCGATCACTGGGAGTTTATCCGACAGTCACCGATCACTGGGAGTTTATCCCACAGTCCCCGATCACTGGGAGTTTATCCGACAGTCTCTGATCACTGGGAGTTTATCCGACAGTCCCCGATCACTGGGAGTTTATCCGACAGTCCCCGATCACTGGGAGTTTATCCGATGTCCCCGATCACTGGGAGTTTATCCGACAGTCCCCGATCGCTGGGAGTTTATCCGACAGTCCCCGATCACTGGGAGTTTATCCGACAGTCCCCGATCACTGGGAGTTTATCCGACAGTCCCCGATCACTGGGAGTTTATCCGACAGTCCCCGATCACTCGGAGTTTATCCGGAGAGTCCCCGATCACTGGGAGTTTATCCGACAGTCCCCGATCACTGGGAGTTTATCCGACAGTCCCCGATCACTGGGAGTTTATCCGGAGAGGCCCCGATCACTGGGAGTTTATCCGACAGTCCCCGATCACTGGGAGTTTATCCGGAGAGTCCCCGATCACTGGGAGTTTATCCGACAGTCCCCGATCACTGGGAGTTTATCCGACGGTCCCCGATCACTGGGATTTTATCCGACAGTCCCCGATCACTGGGAGTTTATCCAACGGTCCCCGATCACTGGGAGTTTATCCGACATATCCCCGATCACTGGGAGTTTATCCGACAGTCCCAATTCACTGGGATTTTATCCCACAGTGCCCGATCACTGGGAGTTTATCCGACAGTCCCCGATCACTGGGAGTTTATCCGACAGTCCCCGATCACTGGGAGTTTATCCGGATAGTCACCGATCACTGGGAGTTTATCCGACAGTCCCCGATCACTGGGAGTTTATCCGACAGTCCCCAATCACTGGGAGTTTATCCGACAGTCCCCGATCACTGGGAGTTTATCCCACAGTCCCCGATCACTGGGAGTTTATCCGACATTCCCCTATCACCGGGAGTTTATCCGACAGTCCCCGATCACTGTGAGTTTATCCGACACTCCCCGAGCACTGCGAGTTTATCCGGAGAGTCCCCGATCACTGGGAGTTTATCCGACAGTCCCCGATCACTGGGAGTTTATCCGACAGTCCCCGAGCACTGGGAGCTTATCCGACAGTCCCCGATCACTGAGAGTTTATTCGACAGTCCCCGGTCACTGTGAGTTTATCCGACAGTCCCCGATCACTGGAAGTATATCCGACAGTCCCCGATCACTGGGAGTTTATCCGACAGTTCCCGATCACTGGGAGTTTATCCGACAGTCCCCGATCACTGGGAGTTTATCCGGAGAGTCCCCAATCACTGGGAGTTTATCCGACAGTCCCCGATCACTGGGAGTTTATCTGACAGTCCCCGATCACTGGGAGTTTATCCGACAGTCCCCGATCACTGGGAGTTTATCCGGCAGTCCCCGATCACTGGGAGTTTATCCGACAGTCACCGATCACTGGGAGTTTATCCCACAGTCCCCGATCACTGGGAGATTATCCGACATTCCCCGATCACTGGGAGTTTATCCGACAGTCCCCGATCACTGGGAGTTTATCCGACAGTCCCCGATCACTGGGAGTTTATCCGACAGTCCCCGATCACTGGGAGTTTATCCGACAGTCCCCAATCACTGGGAGTTTATCCGACAGTCCCCGATCACTGGGAGTATATCCGGCAGTCCCCGATCACTGGGAGTTTATCCGACAGTCACCGATCACTGGGAGTTTATCCCACAGTCCCCGATCACTGGGAGTTTATCCGACAGTCTCTGATCACTGGGAGATTATCCGACAGTCCCCGATCACTGGGAGTTTATCCGACAGTCCCCGATCACTGGGAGTTTATCCGATGTCCCCGATCACTGGGAGTTTATCCGACAGTCCCCGATCACTGGGAGTTTATCCGACAGTCCCCGATCACTGGGAGTTTATCCGACAGTCCCCGATCACTGGGAGTTTATCCGACAGTCCCCGATCACTGGGAGTTTATCCGACAGTCCCCGATCACTCGGAGTTTATCCGGAGAGTCCCCGATCACTGGGAGTTTATCCGACAGTCCCCGATCACTGGGAGTTTATCCGACAGACCCCGATCACTGGGAGTTTATCCGACAGTCCCCGATCACTGGGAGTTTATCTGACAGTCCCCGATCACTGGGAGTTTATCCGACAGTCCCCGATCACTGGGAGTTTATCCGGCAGTCCCCGATCACTGGGAGTTTATCCGACAGTCCCCGATCACTGGGAGTTTATCGCACAGTCCCCGATCACTGGGAGTTTATCCGACAGTCTCTGATCACTGTGAGTTTATCCGACAGTCCCCGATCACTGGGAGTTTATCAGAGAGTCCCCGGTCACTGGGAGTTTATCCGACAGTCCCCGATCACTGGGAGTTTATCCGACAGTCCCCGATCACTGGGAGTTTATCCGACAGTCCCCGATCACTGGGAGTTTATCCGACAGTCCCCGATCACTGGGAGTTTATCCGGATAGTCCCCGATCACTGGGAGTTTATCCGACAGTCCCCGATCACTGGGAGTTTATCCGACAGTCCCCGATCACTGGGAGTTTATCCGGAGAGGCCCCGATCACTGGGAGTTTATCCGACAGACCCCGATCACTGGGAGATTATCCGGAGAGTCCCCGATCACTGGTAGTTTATCCGACAGTCCCCGATCACTGGGAGTTTATCCGACAGTCCCCGATCACTGGGAGTTTATCCGACGGTCCCCGATCACTGGGAGTTTATCCGACAGTCCCCGATCACTGGGAGTTTATCCGACGGTCCCCGATCACTGGGAGTTTATCCGACATATCCCCGATCACTGGGAGTTTATCCGACAGTCCCAATTCACTGGGATTTTATCCCACAGTGCCCGATCACTGGGAGTTTATCCGACAGTTCCCGATCACTGGGAGTTTATCCGACAGTCCCCGATCACTGAGAGTTCATCCGGAGAGTCACCGAACACTGGGAGTTTATCCGACTGTCCCCGATCACTGGGAGTTTCTCCGACAGTCCCCAATCACTGGGAGTTTATCCGACAGTCCCAGATCACTGGGAGTTTATCCCACAGTCCCCGATCACTGGGAGTTTATCCGACATTCCCCTATCACCGGGAGTTTATCCGACAGTCCCCGATCCCTGGGAGTTTATCCGACACTCCCCGAGCACTGGGAGTTTATCCGGAGAGTCCCGATCACTGGGAGTTTATCCGACAGTCCCCGATCACTGGGAGTTTATCCGACAGTCCCCGAGCACTGGGAGCCTATCCGACAGTCCCCGATCACTGGGAGTTTATCCGACAGTCCCCGGTCACTGTGAGTTTATCCGACAGTCCCCGATCACTGGAAGTATATCCGACAGTCCCCGATCACTGGAAGTTTATCCGACAGTCCCCGATCACTGGGAGTTTATCCGACAGTCCCCGATCACTGGGAGTTTATCCGGAGAGTCCCCAATCACTGGGAGTTTATCAGACAGTCCCCGATCACTGGGAGTATTTCCGACAGTCGCCGATCACTGTGAGTTTATCCGACAGTCCCCGATCACTGGGAGTTTATCCGACAGTCCCCGATCACTGGGAGTATTTCCGACAGTCCCCGATCACTGGGAGTTTTTCCGACAGTCCCCGATCACTGGGAGTATTTCCGACAGTCCCCGATCACTGGGAGCATTTCCGACAGTCCCCGATCACTGGGAGTTTATCCGACAGTCCCCGATCACTGGGAGTTTATCCGACAGTCCCCGATCACTGGGAGTTTATCCGACAGTCTCTGATTACTGGGAGATTATCCGACGGTCCCCGATCACTGGGAGTTTATCCGACATATCCCCGATCACTGGGAGTTTATCCGACAGTCCCAATTCACTGGGAGTTCATCCCACAGTCCCCGATCACTGGGAGTTTATCCGGAGACTCCCCGATCACTGGGAGTTTATCCGACAGTCCCCGATCACTGGGAGTTTATCCGACAGTCCCCGTTCACTGGGAGTTTATCCGACAGTCCCCGATCACTGGGAGTTTATCCGACAGTCCCCGATCACTGGGAGTTTATCCGACAGTCCCCGATCACTGGGAGTTTATCCGACAGTCCCCGATCACTGGGAGTTTATCCGAAAGTCCCCGATCACTGGGAGTTTATCCGACAGTCCCCGATCACTGGGAGTTTATCCGACAGTCCCCGATCACTGGGAGTTTATCCGACAGTCCCCGATCCCTGGGAGTTTATCCGACAGTCCCCGATCACTGGGAGTTTATCCGACAGTCCCCGTTCACTGGGACTTTATCCGACAGTCCCCGCTCACTGGGAGTTTATCCGACATTCCCCGATCACTGGGAGTTTATCCGACAGTCCCCGATCACTGGGAGCTTATCCGACAGTCCCCGATCACTGGGAGTTTATCCGACAGTCCCCGATCACTGGGAGTTTATCCGACAGTCCCCGATCACTGGGAGTTAATCCGACAGTCCCCGATCACTGGGAGTTTATCCGGAGAGTCCCCGATCACTGGGAGATTATCCGACAGTCCCCAATCACTGGGAGTTTATCCGACAGTTCCCAACCACTGGGAGTTAATCCGGAGAGTCCCCGATCACTGGGAGTTTATCCGACAGTCCCTGATCACTGGGAGTTTATCCGACAGTCCCCGATCACTGGGAGTTTATCCGACAGTCCCCGATCACTGGGAGTTTATCCTAATGTCCCCGATCACTGGGAGATTATCCGACAATCCCCGATCCCGGGGAGTTGATCCGACAGTCCCCGATCCCTGGGAATTTATCCGACAGTCCCCGATCACTGGGAGTTTATCCGACAGTCCCCGATCACTGGGAGTTTATCCGACAGTCCCCGATCACTGGGAGTTTATCCGACAGTCCCCGATCACTGGGAGTTTATCCGGAGAGTCCCCGATCACTGGGAGTTTATCCGGAGAGTCCCCGATCACTGGGAGTTTATCCGACAGTCCCCGATCACTGGGAATTTATCCGACAGTCCCCGATCACTGGGTGTTTATCCGATAGTCCCCGATCACTGGGAGTTTATCTGACAGTCCCCGATCACTGGGAGTTTATCCGGAGAGTCCCCGTTCACTGGGAGTGTATCCGACAGTCCCCGATCACTGGGAGTTAATCCGACAGTCCCCGATCACTGGGAGTTAATCCGACAGTCCCCGATCACTGGGAGTTTATCCGACAGTCCCAGATCACTGGGAGTTTATCCGACAGTCCCCGATCACTGGAGTTTATCCGACAGTCCCCGACCACTGGGAGTTTATCCGACAGTCCCCGATCACTGGGAGATTATCCGACATTCCCCGATCACTGGGAGTTTATCCGACAGTCCCCGATCACTGGGAGTTTATCCGACAGTCCCCGATCACTGGGAGTTTATCCGACAGTCCCCGATCACTGGGAGTTTATCCGACAGTCCCCGATCACTGGGAGTTTATCCGACAGTCCCCGATCACTGGGAGTTTATCCGGCAGTCCCCGATCACTGGGAGTTTATCCGACAGTCACCGATCACTGGGAGTTTATCCCACAGTCCCCGATCACTGGGAGTTTATCCGACAGTCTCTGATCACTGGGAGTTTATCCGACAGTCCCCGATCACTGGGAGTTTATCCGACAGTCCCCGATCACTGGGAGTTTATCCTATGTCCCCGATCACTGGGAGTTTATCCGACAGTCCCCGATCGCTGGGAGTTTATCCGACAGTCCCCGATCACTGGGAGTTTATCCGACAGTCCCCGATCACTGGGAGTTTATCCGACAGTCCCCGATCACTGGGAGTTTATCCGACAGTCCCCGATCACTCGGAGTTTATCCGGAGAGTCCCCGATCACTGGGAGTTTATCCGACAGTCCCCGATCACTGGGAGTTTATCCGACAGTCCCCGATCACTGGGAGTTTATCCGGAGAGGCCCCGATCACTGGGAGTTTATCCGACAGTCCCCGATCACTGGGAGTTTATCCGGAGAGTCCCCGATCACTGGGAGTTTATCCGACAGTCCCCGATCACTGGGAGTTTATCCGACGGTCCCCGATCACTGGGATTTTATCCGACAGTCCCCGATCACTGGGAGTTTATCCAACGGTCCCCGATCACTGGGAGTTTATCCGACATATCCCCGATCACTGGGAGTTTATCCGACAGTCCCAATTCACTGGGATTTTATCCCACAGTGCCCGATCACTGGGAGTTTATCCGACAGTCCCCGATCACTGGGAGTTTATCCGACAGTCCCCGATCACTGGGAGTTTATCCGGATAGTCACCGATCACTGGGAGTTTATCCGACAGTCCCCGATCACTGGGAGTTTATCCGACAGTCCCCAATCACTGGGAGTTTATCCGACAGTCCCCGATCACTGGGAGTTTATCCCACAGTCCCCGATCACTGGGAGTTTATCCGACATTCCCCTATCACCGGGAGTTTATCCGACAGTCCCCGATCACTGTGAGTTTATCCGACACTCCCCGAGCACTGGGAGTTTATCCGGAGAGTCCCCGATCACTGGGAGTTTATCCGACAGTCCCCGATCACTGGGAGTTTATCCGACAGTCCCCGAGCACTGGGAGCTTATCCGACATATCCCCGATCACTGGGAGTTTATCCGACAGTCCCAATTCACTGGGATTTTATCCCACAGTGCCCGATCACTGGGAGTTTATCCGACAGTCCCCGATCACTGGGAGTTTATCCGACAGTCCCCGAGCACTGGGAGCTTATCCGACAGTCCCCGATCACTGAGAGTTTATTCGACAGTCCCCGGTCACTGTGAGTTTATCCGACAGTCCCCGATCACTGGAAGTATATCCGACAGTCCCCGATCACTGGGAGTTTATCCGACAGTTCCCGATCACTGGGAGTTTATCCGACAGTCCCCGATCACTGGGAGTTTATCCGGAGAGTCCCCAATCACTGGGAGTTTATCCGACAGTCCCCGATCACTGGGAGTTTATCTGACAGTCCCCGATCACTGGGAGTTTATCCGACAGTCCCCGATCACTGGGAGTTTATCCGGCAGTCCCCGATCACTGGGAGTTTATCCGACAGTCACCGATCACTGGGAGTTTATCCCACAGTCCCCGATCACTGGGAGATTATCCGACATTCCCCGATCACTGGGAGTTTATCCGACAGTCCCCGATCACTGGGAGTTTATCCGACAGTCCCCGATCACTGGGAGTTTATCCGACAGTCCCCGATCACTGGGAGTTTATCCGACAGTCCCCAATCACTGGGAGTTTATCCGACAGTCCCCGATCACTGGGAGTATATCCGGCAGTCCCCGATCACTGGGAGTTTATCCGACAGTCACCGATCACTGGGAGTTTATCCCACAGTCCCCGATCACTGGGAGTTTATCCGACAGTCTCTGATCACTGGGAGTTTATCCGACAGTCCCCGATCACTGGGAGTTTATCCGACAGTCCCCGATCACTGGGAGTTTATCCGATGTCCCCGATCACTGGGAGTTTATCCGACAGTCCCCGATCACTGGGAGTTTATCCGACAGTCCCCGATCACTGGGAGTTTATCCGACAGTCCCCGATCACTGGGAGTTTATCCGACAGTCCCCGATCACTGGGAGTTTATCCGACAGTCCCCGATCACTCGGAGTTTATCCGGAGAGTCCCCGATCACTGGGAGTTTATCCGACAGTCCCCGATCACTGGGAGTTTATCCGACAGTCCCCGATCACTGGGAGTTTATCCGACAGTCCCCGATCACTGGGAGTTTATCCGACAGTCCCCGATCACTGGGAGTTTATCCGACAGTCCCCGATCACTGGGAGTTTATCCGGCAGTCCCCGATCACTGGGAGTTTATCCGACAGTCCCCGATCACTGGGAGTTTATCGCACAGTCCCCGATCACTGGGAGTTTATCCGACAGTCTCTGATCACTGTGAGTTTATCCGACAGTCCCCGATCACTGGGAGTTTATCAGAGAGTCCCCGGTCACTGGGAGTTTATCCAACAGTCCCCGATCACTGGGAGTTTATCCGACAGTCCCCGATCACTGGGAGTTTATCCGACAGTCCCCGATCACTGGGAGTTTATCCGACAGTCCCCGATCACTGGGAGTTTATCCGGATAGTCCCCGATCACTGGGAGTTTATCCGACAGTCCCCGATCACTGGGAGTTTATCCGACAGTCCCCGATCACTGGGAGTTTATCCGGAGAGGCCCCGATCACTGGGAGTTTATCCGACAGACCCCGATCACTGGGAGATTATCCGGAGAGTCCCCGATCACTGGTAGTTTATCCGACAGTCCCCGATCACTGGGAGTTTATCCGACAGTCCCCGATCACTGGGAGTTTATCCGACGGTCCCCGATCACTGGGAGTTTATCCGACAGTCCCCGATCACTGGGAGTTTATCCGACGGTCCCCGATCACTGGGAGTTTATCCGACATATCCCCGATCACTGGGAGTTTATCCGACAGTCCCAATTCACTGGGATTTTATCCCACAGTGCCCGATCACTGGGAGTTTATCCGACAGTTCCCGATCACTGGGAGTTTATCCGACAGTCCCCGATCACTGAGAGTTCATCCGGAGAGTCACCGAACACTGGGAGTTTATCCGACTGTCCCCGATCACTGGGAGTTTCTCCGACAGTCCCCAATCACTGGGAGTTTATCCGACAGTCCCAGATCACTGGGAGTTTATCCCACAGTCCCCGATCACTGGGAGTTTATCCGACATTCCCCTATCACCGGGAGTTTATCCGACAGTCCCCGATCCCTGGGAGTTTATCCGACACTCCCCGAGCACTGGGAGTTTATCCGGAGAGTCCCGATCACTGGGAGTTTATCCGACAGTCCCCGATCACTGGGAGTTTATCCGACAGTCCCCGAGCACTGGGAGCCTATCCGACAGTCCCCGATCACTGGGAGTTTATCCGACAGTCCCCGGTCACTGTGAGTTTATCCGACAGTCCCCGATCACTGGAAGTATATCCGACAGTCCCCGATCACTGGAAGTTTATCCGACAGTCCCCGATCACTGGGAGTTTATCCGACAGTCCCCGATCACTGGGAGTTTATCCGGAGAGTCCCCAATCACTGGGAGTTTATCAGACAGTCCCCGATCACTGGGAGTATTTCCGACAGTCCCCGATCACTGGGAGTTTATCCGACAGTCCCCGATCACTGGGAGTTTATCCGACAGTCCCCGATCACTGGGAGTATTTCCGACAGTCCCCGATCACTGGGAGTTTTTCCGACAGTCCCCGATCACTGGGAGTATTTCCGACAGTCCCCGATCACTGGGAGTATTTCCGACAGTCCCCGATCACTGGGAGTTTATCCGACAGTCCCCGATCACTGGGAGTTTATCCGACAGTCCCCGATCACTGGGAGTTTATCCGACAGTCCCCGATCACTCGGAGTTTATCCGGAGAGTCCCCGATCACTGGGAGTTTATCCGACAGTCCCCGATCACTGGGAGTTTATCCGACAGTCCCCGATCACTGGGAGTTTATCCGGAGAGGCCCCGATCACTGGGAGTTTATCCGACAGTCCCCGATCACTGGGAGTTTATCCGGAGAGTCCCCGATCACTGGGAGTTTATCCGACAGTCCCCGATCACTGGGAGTTTATCCGACGGTCCCCGATCACTGGGAGTTTATCCGACAGTCCCCGATCACTGGGAGTTTATCCAACGGTCCCCGATCACTGGGAGTTTATCCGACATATCCCCGATCACTGGGAGTTTATCCGACAGTCCCAATTCACTGGGATTTTATCCCACAGTGCCCGATCACTGGGAGTTTATCCGACAGTCCCCGATCACTGGGAGTTTATCCGACAGTCCCCGATCACTGGGAGTTTATCCGGAGAGTCACCGATCACTGGGAGTTTATCCGACAGTCCCCGATCACTGGGAGTTTATCCGACAGCCCCAATCACTGGGAGTTTATCAGACAGTCCCCGATCACTGGGAGTATTTCCGACAGTCCCCGATCACTGGGAGTTTACCCGACAGTCCCCGATCACTGGGAGTTTATCCGATAGTCCCCGATCACTGGGAGTATTTCCGACAGTCCCCGATCACTGGGAGTATTTCCGACAGTCCCCTATCACTGGGAGTATTTCCGACAGTCCCCGATCACTGGGAGTTTATCCGACAGTCCCCGATCACTGGGAGTTTATCCGGAGAGGCCCCGATCACTGGGAGTTTATCCGACAGTCTCTGATTACTGGGAGATTATCCGACGGTCCCAGATCACTGGGAGTTTATCCGACATATCCCCGATCACTGGGAGTTTATCCGACAGTCCCAATTCACTGGGAGTTTATCCCAGAGTCCCCGATCACTGGGAGTTTATCCGGAGACTCCCCGATCACTGGGAGTTTATCCGACAGTCTCCGATCACTGGGAGTTTATCCGACTGTCCCCGTTCACTGGGAGTTTATCCGACAGTCCCCGATCACTGGGAGTTTATCCGACAGTGCCCGATCACTGGGAGTTTATCCGACAGTCCCCGATCACTGGGAGTTTATCCGACAGTCCCCGATCACTGGGAGCTTATCCGACAGTCCCCGATCACTGGGAGTTTATCCGACAGTCCCCGATCACTGGGAGTTTATCCGACAGTCCCCGATCACTGGGAGTTTAGCCGACAGTCCCCGATCCCTGGGAGTTTATCCGACAGTCCCCGATCACTGGGAGTTTATCCGACAGTCTCCGTTCACTGGGACTTTATCCGACAGTCCCCGCTCACTGGGAGTTTATCCGACATTCCCCGATCACTGGGAGTTTATCCGACAGTCCGCGATCACTGGGAGCTTATCCGACAGTCCCCGATCACTGGGAGTTTATCCGACAGTCCCCGATCACTGGGAGTTTATCCGACAGTCCCCGATCACTGGGAGTTAATCCGACAGTCCCCGATCACTGGGAGTTTATCCGGAGATTCCCCGATCACTGGGAGATTATCCGACAGTCCCCAATCACTGGGAGTTTATCCGACAGTTCCCGACCACTGGGAGTTAATCCGGAGAGTCCCCGATCACTGGGAGTTTATCCGACAGTCCCCGATCACTGGGAGTTTATCCGACAGTCCCCGATCACTGGGAGTTTATCCGACAGTCCCCGTACTGGGAGTTTATCCTAATGTCCCCGATCACTGGGAGATTATCCGACAATCCCCGATCCCTGGGAGTTGATCCGACAGTCCCCGATCCCTGGGAATTTATCCGACAGTCCCCGATCACTGGGAGTTTATCCGACAGTCCCCGATCACTGGGAGTTTATCCGACAGTCCCCGATCACTGGGAGTTTATCCGACAGTCCCCGATCACTGGGAGATTATCCGGAGAGTTCCCGATCACTGGGAGTTTATCCGGAGAGTCCCCGATCACTGGGAGTTTATCCGACAGTCCCCGATCACTGGGAATTTATCCGACAGTCCCCGATCACTGGGAGTTTATCCGATAGTCCCCGATCACTGGGAGTTTATCTGACAGTCCCCGATCACTGGGAGTTTATCCGGAGAGTCCCCATTCACTGGGAGTGTATCCGACAGTCCCCGATCACTGGGAGTTAATCCGACAGGCCCCAATCACTGGGAGTTAATCCGACAGTCCCCGATCACTGGGAGTTTATCCGACAGTCCCAGATCACTGGGAGTTTATCCGACAGTCCCCGATCACTGGGAGTTTATCCGACAGTCCCAGATCACTGGGAGTTTATCCGACAGTCCCCGATCACTGGAGTTTATCCGACAGTCCCCGACCACTGGGAGTTTATCCGACAGTCCCCGATCACTGGGAGATTATCCGACATTCCCCGATCACTGGGAGTTTATCCGACAGTCCCCGATCACTGGGAGTTTATCCGACAGTCCCCGATCACTGGGAGTTTATCCGACAGTCCCCGATCACTGGGAGTTTATCCGACAGTCCCCGATCACTGGGAGTTTATCCGACAGTCCCCGATCACTGCGAGTTTATCCGGCAGTCCCCGATCACTGGGAGTTTATCCGACAGTCACCGATCACTGGGAGTTTATCCCACAGTCCCCGATCACTGGGAGTTTATCCGACAGTCTCTGATCACTGGGAGTTTATCCGACAGTCCCCGATCACTGGGAGTATATCCGACAGTCCCCGATCACTGGGAGTTTATCCGATGTCCCCGATCACTGGGACTTTATCCGACAGTCCCCGATCGCTGGGAGTTTATCCGACAGTCCCCGATCACTGGGAGTTTATCCGACAGTCCCCGATCACTGGGAGTTTATCCGACAGTCCCCGATCACTGGGAGTTTATCCGACAGTCCCCGATCACTCGGAGTTTATCCGGAGAGTCCCCGATCACTGGGAGTTTATCCGACAGTCCCCGATCACTGGGAGTTTATCCGACAGTCCCCGATCACTGGGAGTTTATCCGGAGAGGCCCCGATCACTGGGAGTTTATCCGACAGTCCCCGATCACTGGGAGTTTATCCGGAGAGTCCCCGATCACTGGGAGTTTATCCGACAGTCCCCGATCACTGGGAGTTTATCCGACGGTCCCCGATCACTGGGATTTTATCCGACAGTCCCCGATCACTGGGAGTTTATCCAACGGTCCCCGATCACTGGGAGTTTATCCGACATATCCCCGATCACTGGGAGTTTATCCGACAGTCCCAATTCACTGGGATTTTATCCCACAGTGCCCGATCACTGGGAGTTTATCCGACAGTCCCCGATCACTGGGAGTTTATCCGACAGTCCCCGATCACTGGGAGTTTATCCGGATAGTCACCGATCACTGGGAGTTTATCCGACAGTCCCCGATCACTGGGAGTTTATCCGACAGTCCCCAATCACTGGGAGTTTATCCGACAGTCCCCGATCACTGGGAGTTTATCCCACAGTCCCCGATCACTGGGAGTTTATCCGACATTCCCCTATCACCGGGAGTTTATCCGACAGTCCCCGATCACTGTGAGTTTATCCGACACTCCCCGAGCACTGGGAGTTTATCCGGAGAGTCCCCGATCACTGGGAGTTTATCCGACAGTCCCCGATCACTGGGAGTTTATCCGACAGTCCCCGAGCACTGGGAGCTTATCCGACATATCCCCGATCACTGGGAGTTTATCCGACAGTCCCAATTCACTGGGATTTTATCCCACAGTGCCCGATCACTGGGAGTTTATCCGACAGTCCCCGATCACTGGGAGTTTATCCGACAGTCCCCGAGCACTGGGAGCTTATCCGACAGTCCCCGATCACTGAGAGTTTATTCGACAGTCCCCGGTCACTGTGAGTTTATCCGACAGTCCCCGATCACTGGAAGTATATCCGACAGTCCCCGATCACTGGGAGTTTATCCGACAGTTCCCGATCACTGGGAGTTTATCCGACAGTCCCCGATCACTGGGAGTTTATCCGGAGAGTCCCCAATCACTGGGAGTTTATCCGACAGTCCCCGATCACTGGGAGTTTATCTGACAGTCCCCGATCACTGGGAGTTTATCCGACAGTCCCCGATCACTGGGAGTTTATCCGGCAGTCCCCGATCACTGGGAGTTTATCCGACAGTCACCGATCACTGGGAGTTTATCCCACAGTCCCCGATCACTGGGAGATTATCCGACATTCCCCGATCACTGGGAGTTTATCCGACAGTCCCCGATCACTGGGAGTTTATCCGACAGTCCCCGATCACTGGGAGTTTATCCGACAGTCCCCGATCACTGGGAGTTTATCCGACAGTCCCCAATCACTGGGAGTTTATCCGACAGTCCCCGATCACTGGGAGTATATCCGGCAGTCCCCGATCACTGGGAGTTTATCCGACAGTCACCGATCACTGGGAGTTTATCCCACAGTCCCCGATCACTGGGAGTTTATCCGACAGTCTCTGATCACTGGGAGTTTATCCGACAGTCCCCGATCACTGGGAGTTTATCCGACAGTCCCCGATCACTGGGAGTTTATCCGATGTCCCCGATCACTGGGAGTTTATCCGACAGTCCCCGATCACTGGGAGTTTATCCGACAGTCCCCGATCACTGGGAGTTTATCCGACAGTCCCCGATCACTGGGAGTTTATCCGACAGTCCCCGATCACTGGGAGTTTATCCGACAGTCCCCGATCACTCGGAGTTTATCCGGAGAGTCCCCGATCACTGGGAGTTTATCCGACAGTCCCCGATCACTGGGAGTTTATCCGACAGTCCCCGATCACTGGGAGTTTATCCGACAGTCCCCGATCACTGGGAGTTTATCCGACAGTCCCCGATCACTGGGAGTTTATCCGACAGTCCCCGATCACTGGGAGTTTATCCGGCAGTCCCCGATCACTGGGAGTTTATCCGACAGTCCCCGATCACTGGGAGTTTATCGCACAGTCCCCGATCACTGGGAGTTTATCCGACAGTCTCTGATCACTGTGAGTTTATCCGACAGTCCCCGATCACTGGGAGTTTATCAGAGAGTCCCCGGTCACTGGGAGTTTATCCGACAGTCCCCGATCACTGGGAGTTTATCCGACAGTCCCCGATCACTGGGAGTTTATCCGACAGTCCCCGATCACTGGGAGTTTATCCGACAGTCCCCGATCACTGGGAGTTTATCCGGATAGTCCCCGATCACTGGGAGTTTATCCGACAGTCCCCGATCACTGGGAGTTTATCCGACAGTCCCCGATCACTGGGAGTTTATCCGGAGAGGCCCCGATCACTGGGAGTTTATCCGACAGACCCCGATCACTGGGAGATTATCCGGAGAGTCCCCGATCACTGGTAGTTTATCCGACAGTCCCCGATCACTGGGAGTTTATCCGACAGTCCCCGATCACTGGGAGTTTATCCGACGGTCCCCGATCACTGGGAGTTTATCCGACAGTCCCCGATCACTGGGAGTTTATCCGACGGTCCCCGATCACTGGGAGTTTATCCGACATATCCCCGATCACTGGGAGTTTATCCGACAGTCCCAATTCACTGGGATTTTATCCCACAGTGCCCGATCACTGGGAGTTTATCCGACAGTTCCCGATCACTGGGAGTTTATCCGACAGTCCCCGATCACTGAGAGTTCATCCGGAGAGTCACCGAACACTGGGAGTTTATCCGACTGTCCCCGATCACTGGGAGTTTCTCCGACAGTCCCCAATCACTGGGAGTTTATCCGACAGTCCCAGATCACTGGGAGTTTATCCCACAGTCCCCGATCACTGGGAGTTTATCCGACATTCCCCTATCACCGGGAGTTTATCCGACAGTCCCCGATCCCTGGGAGTTTATCCGACACTCCCCGAGCACTGGGAGTTTATCCGGAGAGTCCCGATCACTGGGAGTTTATCCGACAGTCCCCGATCACTGGGAGTTTATCCGACAGTCCCCGAGCACTGGGAGCCTATCCGACAGTCCCCGATCACTGGGAGTTTATCCGACAGTCCCCGGTCACTGTGAGTTTATCCGACAGTCCCCGATCACTGGAAGTATATCCGACAGTCCCCGATCACTGGAAGTTTATCCGACAGTCCCCGATCACTGGGAGTTTATCCGACAGTCCCCGATCACTGGGAGTTTATCCGGAGAGTCCCCAATCACTGGGAGTTTATCAGACAGTCCCCAATCACTGGGAGTATTTCCGACAGTCCCCGATCACTGGGAGTTTATCCGACAGTCCCCGATCACTGGGAGTTTATCCGACAGTCCCCGATCACTGGGAGTATTTCCGACAGTCCCCGATCACTGGGAGTTTTTCCGACAGTCCCCGATCACTGGGAGTATTTCCGACAGTCCCCGATCACTGGGAGTATTTCCGACAGTCCCCGATCACTGGGAGTTTATCCGACAGTCCCCGATCACTGGGAGTTTATCCGACAGTCCCCGATCACTGGGAGTTTATCCGACAGTCCCCGATCACTCGGAGTTTATCCGGAGAGTCCCCGATCACTGGGAGTTTATCCGACAGTCCCCGATCACTGGGAGTTTATCCGACAGTCCCCGATCACTGGGAGTTTATCCGGAGAGGCCCCGATCACTGGGAGTTTATCCGACAGTCCCCGATCACTGGGAGTTTATCCGGAGAGTCCCCGATCACTGGGAGTTTATCCGACAGTCCCCGATCACTGGGAGTTTATCCGACGGTCCCCGATCACTGGGAGTTTATCCGACAGTCCCCGATCACTGGGAGTTTATCCAACGGTCCCCGATCACTGGGAGTTTATCCGACATATCCCCGATCACTGGGAGTTTATCCGACAGTCCCAATTCACTGGGATTTTATCCCACAGTGCCCGATCACTGGGAGTTTATCCGACAGTCCCCGATCACTGGGAGTTTATCCGACAGTCCCCGATCACTGGGAGTTTATCCGGAGAGTCACCGATCACTGGGAGTTTATCCGACAGTCCCCGATCACTGGGAGTTTATCTGACAGCCCCAATCACTGGGAGTTTATCAGACAGTCCCCGATCACTGGGAGTATTTCCGACAGTCCCCGATCACTGGGAGTTTACCCGACAGTCCCCGATCACTGGGAGTTTATCAGATAGTCCCCGATCACTGGGAGTATTTCCGACAGTCCCCGATCACTGGGAGTATTTCCGACAGTCCCCTATCACTGGGAGTATTTCCGACAGTCCCCGATCACTGGGAGTTTATCCGACAGTCCCCGATCACTGGGAGTTTATCCGGAGAGGCCCCGATCACTGGGAGTTTATCCGACAGTCTCTGATTACTGGGAGATTATCCGACGGTCCCAGATCACTGGGAGTTTATCCGACATATCCCCGATCACTGGGAGTTTATCCGACAGTCCCAATTCACTGGGAGTTTATCCCAGAGTCCCCGATCACTGGGAGTTTATCCGGAGACTCCCCGATCACTGGGAGTTTATCCGACAGTCTCCAATCACTGGGAGTTTATCCGACTGTCCCCGTTCACTGGGAGTTTATCCGACAGTCCCCGATCACTGGGAGTTTATCCGACAGTGCCCGATCACTGGGAGTTTATCCGACAGTCCCCGATCACTGGGAGTTTATCCGACAGTCCCCGATCACTGGGAGCTTATCCGACAGTCCCCGATCACTGGGAGTTTATCCGACAGTCCCCGATCACTGGGAGTTTATCCGACAGTCCCCGATCACTGGGAGTTTAGCCGACAGTCCCCGATCCCTGGGAGTTTATCCGACAGTCCCCGATCACTGGGAGTTTATCCGACAGTCTCCGTTCACTGGGACTTTATCCGACAGTCCCCGCTCACTGGGAGTTTATCCGACATTCCCCGATCAC
Organism: Somniosus microcephalus; assembly: GCF_052327205.1. NCBI lineage: Eukaryota > Metazoa > Chordata > Chondrichthyes > Squaliformes > Somniosidae > Somniosus > Somniosus microcephalus. The sequence goes on from NC_141009.1 coordinate 71,641,539, forward strand.
TGGGAGTTTATCCGACAGTCCGCGATCACTGGGAGCTTATCCGACAGTCCCCGATCACTGGGAGTTTATCCGACAGTCCCCGATCACTGGGAGTTTATCCGACAGTCCCCGATCACTGGGAGTTAATCCGACAGTCCCCGATCACTGGGAGTTTATCCGGAGATTCCCCGATCACTGGGAGATTATCCGACAGTCCCCAATCACTGGGAGTTTATCCGACAGTCCCCGTACTGGGAGTTTATCCTAATGTCCCCGATCACTGGGAGATTATCCGACAATCCCCGATCCCTGGGAGTTGATCCGACAGTCCCCGATCCCTGGGAATTTATCCGACAGTCCCCGATCACTGGGAGTTTATCCGACAGTCCCCGATCACTGGGAGTTTATCCGACAGTCCCCGATCACTGGGAGTTTATCCGACAGTCCCCGATCACTGGGAGATTATCCGGAGAGTTCCCGATCACTGGGAGTTTATCCGGAGAGTCCCCGATCACTGGGAGTTTATCCGACAGTCCCCGATCACTGGGAATTTATCCGACAGTCCCCGATCACTGGGAGTTTATCCGATAGTCCCCGATCACTGGGAGTTTATCTGACAGTCCCCGATCACTGGGAGTTTATCCGGAGAGTCCCCATTCACTGGGAGTGTATCCGACAGTCCCCGATCACTGGGAGTTAATCCGACAGGCCCCAATCACTGGGAGTTAATCCGACAGTCCCCGATCACTGGGAGTTTATCCGACAGTCCCAGATCACTGGGAGTTTATCCGACAGTCCCCGATCACTGGGAATTTATCCGACAGTCCCCGACCACTGGGAGTTTATCCGACGGTCCACGATCACTGGGAGATTATCCGACATTCCCCGATCACTGGGAGTTTATCCGACAGTCCCCGATCACTGGGAGCTTATCCGACAGTCCCCGATCACTGGGAGTTTATCCGACAGTCCCCGATCACTGGGAGTTTATCCGACAGTCCCCGGTCACTGTGAGTTTATCCGACAGTCCCCGATCACTGGAAGTATATCCGACAGTCCCCGATCACTGGGAGTTTATCCGACAGTCCCCGATCACTGGGAGTTTATCCGACAGTCCCCGATCAATGGGAGTTTATCCGGAGAGTCCGCAATCACTGGGAGTTTATCCGACAGTCCCCGATCACTGGGAGTTTATCCGACAGTCCCCGATCACTGGGAGTTTATCCGACAGTCCCCGATCACTGGGAGTTTATCCGGCAGTCCCCGATCACTGGGAGTTTATCCGACAGTCACCGATCACTGGGAGTTTATCCCACAGTCCCCGATCACTGGGAGTTTATCCGACAGTCTCTGATCACTGGGAGTTTATCTGACAGTCCCCGATCACTGGGAGTTTATCCGACAGTCCCCGATCACTGGGAGTTTATCCGATGTCCCCGATCACTGGGAGTTTATCCGACAGTCCCCGATCACTGGGAGTTTATCCGACAGTCCCCGATCACTGGGAGTTTATCCGACAGTCCCCGATCACTGGGAGTTTATCCGACAGTCCCCGATCACTGGGAGTTTATCCGACAGTCCCCGATCACTCGGAGTTTTTCCGGAGAGTCCCCGATCACTGGGAGTTTATCCGACAGTCCCCGATCACTGGGAGTTTATCCGACAGTCCCCGATCACTGGGAGTTTATCCGGAGAGGCCCCGATCACTGGGAGTTTATCCGACAGTCCCCGATCACTGGGAGTTTATCCGGAGAGTCCCCGATCACTGGGAGTTTATCCGACAGTCCCCGATCACTGGGAGTTTATCCGACAGTCCCCGATCACTGGGAGTTTATCCGGAGAGGCCCCGATCACTGGGAGTTTATCCGACGGTCCCCGATCACTGGGAGTTTATCCGGAGAGTCCCCGATCACTGGGAGTTTATCCGACAGTCCCCGATCACTGGGAGTTTATCCGACAGTCCCCGATCACTGGGAGTTTATCCGACAGTCCCCGATCACTGGGAGTTTATCCGACAGTCCCCGATCACTGGGAGTTTATCCGACAGTCCCCGATCACTCGGAGTTTATCCGGAGAGTCCCCGATCACTGGGAGTTTATCCGACAGTCCCCGATCACTGGGAGTTTATCCGACAGTCCCCGATCACTGGGAGTTTATCCGACAGTCCCCGATCACTGGGAGTTTATCCGACAGTCCCCGATCACTGGGAGTTTATCCGACAGTCCCCGATCACTGGGAGTTTATCCGGCAGTCCCCGATCACTGGGAGTTTATCCGACAGTCCCCGATCACTGGGAGTTTATCGCACAGTCCCCGATCACTGGGAGTTTATCCGACAGTCTCTGATCACTGTGAGTTTATCCGACAGTCCCCGATCACTGGGAGTTTATCAGAGAGTCCCCGGTCACTGGGAGTTTATCCGACAGTCCCCGATCACTGGGAGTTTATCCGACAGTCCCCGATCACTGGGAGTTTATCCGACAGTCCCCGATCACTGGGAGTTTATCCGACAGTCCCCGATCACTGGGAGTTTATCCGGATAGTCCCCGATCACTGGGAGTTTATCCGACAGTCCCCGATCACTGGGAGTTTATCCGACAGTCCCCGATCACTGGGAGTTTATCCGGAGAGGCCCCGATCACTGGGAGTTTATCCGACAGACCCCGATCACTGGGAGATTATCCGGAGAGTCCCCGATCACTGGTAGTTTATCCGACAGTCCCCGATCACTGGGAGTTTATCCGACAGTCCCCGATCACTGGGAGTTTATCCGACGGTCCCCGATCACTGGGAGTTTATCCGACAGTCCCCGATCACTGGGAGTTTATCCGACGGTCCCCGATCACTGGGAGTTTATCCGACATATCCCCGATCACTGGGAGTTTATCCGACAGTCCCAATTCACTGGGATTTTATCCCACAGTGCCCGATCACTGGGAGTTTATCCGACAGTTCCCGATCACTGGGAGTTTATCCGACAGTCCCCGATCACTGAGAGTTCATCCGGAGAGTCACCGAACACTGGGAGTTTATCCGACTGTCCCCGATCACTGGGAGTTTCTCCGACAGTCCCCAATCACTGGGAGTTTATCCGACAGTCCCAGATCACTGGGAGTTTATCCCACAGTCCCCGATCACTGGGAGTTTATCCGACATTCCCCTATCACCGGGAGTTTATCCGACAGTCCCCGATCCCTGGGAGTTTATCCGACACTCCCCGAGCACTGGGAGTTTATCCGGAGAGTCCCGATCACTGGGAGTTTATCCGACAGTCCCCGATCACTGGGAGTTTATCCGACAGTCCCCGAGCACTGGGAGCCTATCCGACAGTCCCCGATCACTGGGAGTTTATCCGACAGTCCCCGGTCACTGTGAGTTTATCCGACAGTCCCCGATCACTGGAAGTATATCCGACAGTCCCCGATCACTGGAAGTTTATCCGACAGTCCCCGATCACTGGGAGTTTATCCGACAGTCCCCGATCACTGGGAGTTTATCCGGAGAGTCCCCAATCACTGGGAGTTTATCAGACAGTCCCCAATCACTGGGAGTATTTCCGACAGTCCCCGATCACTGGGAGTTTATCCGACAGTCCCCGATCACTGGGAGTTTATCCGACAGTCCCCGATCACTGGGAGTATTTCCGACAGTCCCCGATCACTGGGAGTTTTTCCGACAGTCCCCGATCACTGGGAGTATTTCCGACAGTCCCCGATCACTGGGAGTATTTCCGACAGTCCCCGATCACTGGGAGTTTATCCGACAGTCCCCGATCACTGGGAGTTTATCCGACAGTCCCCGATCACTGGGAGTTTATCCGACAGTCCCCGATCACTCGGAGTTTATCCGGAGAGTCCCCGATCACTGGGAGTTTATCCGACAGTCCCCGATCACTGGGAGTTTATCCGGAGAGGCCCCGATCACTGGGAGTTTATCCGACAGTCCCCGATCACTGGGAGTTTATCCGGAGAGTCCCCGATCACTGGGAGTTTATCCGACAGTCCCCGATCACTGGGAGTTTATCCGACGGTCCCCGATCACTGGGAGTTTATCCGACAGTCCCCGATCACTGGGAGTTTATCCAACGGTCCCCGATCACTGGGAGTTTATCCGACATATCCCCGATCACTGGGAGTTTATCCGACAGTCCCAATTCACTGGGATTTTATCCCACAGTGCCCGATCACTGGGAGTTTATCCGACAGTCCCCGATCACTGGGAGTTTATCCGACAGTCCCCGATCACTGGGAGTTTATCCGGAGAGTCACCGATCACTGGGAGTTTATCCGACAGTCCCCGATCACTGGGAGTTTATCTGACAGCCCCAATCACTGGGAGTTTATCAGACAGTCCCCGATCACTGGGAGTATTTCCGACAGTCCCCGATCACTGGGAGTTTACCCGACAGTCCCCGATCACTGGGAGTTTATCAGATAGTCCCCGATCACTGGGAGTATTTCCGACAGTCCCCGATCACTGGGAGTATTTCCGACAGTCCCCTATCACTGGGAGTATTTCCGACAGTCCCCGATCACTGGGAGTTTATCCGACAGTCCCCGATCACTGGGAGTTTATCCGGAGAGGCCCCGATCACTGGGAGTTTATCCGACAGTCTCTGATTACTGGGAGATTATCCGACGGTCCCAGATCACTGGGAGTTTATCCGACATATCCCCGATCACTGGGAGTTTATCCGACAGTCCCAATTCACTGGGAGTTTATCCCAGAGTCCCCGATCACTGGGAGTTTATCCGGAGACTCCCCGATCACTGGGAGTTTATCCGACAGTCTCCAATCACTGGGAGTTTATCCGACTGTCCCCGTTCACTGGGAGTTTATCCGACAGTCCCCGATCACTGGGAGTTTATCCGACAGTGCCCGATCACTGGGAGTTTATCCGACAGTCCCCGATCACTGGGAGTTTATCCGACAGTCCCCGATCACTGGGAGCTTATCCGACAGTCCCCGATCACTGGGAGTTTATCCGACAGTCCCCGATCACTGGGAGTTTATCCGACAGTCCCCGATCACTGGGAGTTTAGCCGACAGTCCCCGATCCCTGGGAGTTTATCCGACAGTCCCCGATCACTGGGAGTTTATCCGACAGTCTCCGTTCACTGGGACTTTATCCGACAGTCCCCGCTCACTGGGAGTTTATCCGACATTCCCCGATCACTGGGAGTTTATCCGACAGTCCGCGATCACTGGGAGCTTATCCGACAGTCCCCGATCACTGGGAGTTTATCCGACAGTCCCCGATCACTGGGAGTTTATCCGACAGTCCCCGATCACTGGGAGTTAATCCGACAGTCCCCGATCACTGGGAGTTTATCCGGAGATTCCCCGATCACTGGGAGATTATCCGACAGTCCCCAATCACTGGGAGTTTATCCGACAGTCCCCGTACTGGGAGTTTATCCTAATGTCCCCGATCACTGGGAGATTATCCGACAATCCCCGATCCCTGGGAGTTGATCCGACAGTCCCCGATCCCTGGGAATTTATCCGACAGTCCCCGATCACTGGGAGTTTATCCGACAGTCCCCGATCACTGGGAGTTTATCCGACAGTCCCCGATCACTGGGAGTTTATCCGACAGTCCCCGATCACTGGGAGATTATCCGGAGAGTTCCCGATCACTGGGAGTTTATCCGGAGAGTCCCCGATCACTGGGAGTTTATCCGACAGTCCCCGATCACTGGGAATTTATCCGACAGTCCCCGATCACTGGGAGTTTATCCGATAGTCCCCGATCACTGGGAGTTTATCTGACAGTCCCCGATCACTGGGAGTTTATCCGGAGAGTCCCCATTCACTGGGAGTGTATCCGACAGTCCCCGATCACTGGGAGTTAATCCGACAGGCCCCAATCACTGGGAGTTAATCCGACAGTCCCCGATCACTGGGAGTTTATCCGACAGTCCCAGATCACTGGGAGTTTATCCGACAGTCCCCGATCACTGGGAATTTATCCGACAGTCCCCGACCACTGGGAGTTTATCCGACGGTCCACGATCACTGGGAGATTATCCGACATTCCCCGATCACTGGGAGTTTATCCGACAGTCCCCGATCACTGGGAGCTTATCCGACAGTCCCCGATCACTGGGAGTTTATCCGACAGTCCCCGATCACTGGGAGTTTATCCGACAGTCCCCGGTCACTGTGAGTTTATCCGACAGTCCCCGATCACTGGAAGTATATCCGACAGTCCCCGATCACTGGGAGTTTATCCGACAGTCCCCGATCACTGGGAGTTTATCCGACAGTCCCCGATCAATGGGAGTTTATCCGGAGAGTCCGCAATCACTGGGAGTTTATCCGACAGTCCCCGATCACTGGGAGTTTATCCGACAGTCCCCGATCACTGGGAGTTTATCCGACAGTCCCCGATCACTGGGAGTTTATCCGGCAGTCCCCGATCACTGGGAGTTTATCCGACAGTCACCGATCACTGGGAGTTTATCCCACAGTCCCCGATCACTGGGAGTTTATCCGACAGTCTCTGATCACTGGGAGTTTATCTGACAGTCCCCGATCACTGGGAGTTTATCCGACAGTCCCCGATCACTGGGAGTTTATCCGATGTCCCCGATCACTGGGAGTTTATCCGACAGTCCCCGATCACTGGGAGTTTATCCGACAGTCCCCGATCACTGGGAGTTTATCCGACAGTCCCCGATCACTGGGAGTTTATCCGACAGTCCCCGATCACTGGGAGTTTATCCGACAGTCCCCGATCACTCGGAGTTTTTCCGGAGAGTCCCCGATCACTGGGAGTTTATCCGACAGTCCCCGATCACTGGGAGTTTATCCGACAGTCCCCGATCACTGGGAGTTTATCCGGAGAGGCCCCGATCACTGGGAGTTTATCCGACAGTCCCCGATCACTGGGAGTTTATCCGGAGAGTCCCCGATCACTGGGAGTTTATCCGACAGTCCCCGATCACTGGGAGTTTATCCGACGGTCCCCGATCACTGGGAGTTTATCCGACAGTCCCTGATCACTGGGAGTTTATCCGACGGTCCCCGATCACTGGGAGTTTATCCGACATATCCCCGATCACTGGGAGTTTATCCGACAGTCCCAATTCACTGGGATTTTATCCCACAGTGCCCGGTCACTGGGAGTTTATCCGACAGTCCCCGATCACTGGGAGTTTATCCGACAGTCCCCGATCACTGGGAGTTTATCCGGAGAGTCACCGTTCACTGGGAGTTTATCCGACAGTCCCCGATCACTGGGAGTTTATCCGACAGTCCCCAATCACTGGGAGTTTATCCGACAGTCCCCGATCACTGGGAGTTTATCCCACAGTCCCCGATCACTGGGTTTTTTTCCGACATTCCCCTATCACCGGGAGTTTATCCGACAGTCCCCGATCTCTGGGAGTTTATCCGACACTCCCCGAGCACTGGGAGTTTATCCGGAGAGTCCCCGATCAGTGGGAGTTTATCCGACAGTCCCCGATCACTGGGAGTTTATCCGACAGTCCCCGAGCACTGGGAGCTTATCCGACAGTCCCCGATCACTGGGAGTTTATCCGACAGTCCCCGATCACTGGGAGTTTATCCGACAGTCCCCGATCACTGGGAGTTTATCCGACAGTCCCCGATCACTGGGAGTATTTCCGACAGTCCCCGATCACTGGGAGTATTTCCGACAGTCCCCGATCACTGGGAGTATTTCCGACAGTCCCCGATCACTGGGAGTTTATCCGACAGTCCCCGATCACTGGGAGTTTATCCGACAGTCCCCGATCACTGGGAGTTTATCCGACAGTCCCCGATCACTGGGAGTTTATCCGGAGAGGCCCCGATCACTGGGAGTTTATCCGACAGTCTCTGATTACTGGGAGATTATCCGACGGTCCCCGATCACTGGGAGTTTATCCGACATATCCCCGATCACTGGGAGTTTATCCCACAGTCCCCGATCACTGGGAGTTTATCCGGAGACTCCCCGATCACTGGGAGTTTATCCGACAGTCCCCGATCACTGGGAGTTTATCCGACAGTCCCCGTTCACTGGGAGTTTATCCGACAGTCCCCGATCACTGGGAGTTTATCCGACAGTCCCCGATCACTGGGAGTTTATCCGACAGTCCCCGATCACTGGGAGTTTATCCGACAGTCCCCGATCACTGGGAGTATTTCCGACAGTCCCCGATCACTGGGAGTTTATCCGACAGTCCCCGATCACTGGGAGTTTATCCGACTGTCCCCGATCACTGGGAGTTTATCCGACAGTCCCCGATCACTGGGAGTTTATCCGACAGTCCCCGATTCCTGGGAGTTTTTCCGACAGTCCCCGATCACTGGGAGTTTATCCGACAGTCCCCGTTCACTGGGACTTTATCCGACAGTCCCCGCTCACTGGGAGTTTATCCGACATTCCCCGATCACTGGGAGTTTATCCGACAGTCCCCGATCACTGGGAGCTTATCCGACAGTCCCCGATCACTGGGAGTTTATCCGACAGTCCCCGATCACTGGGAGTTTATCCGACAGTCCCCGATCACTGGGAGTTAATCCGACAGTCCCCGATCACTGGGAGTTTATCCGGAGAGTCCCCGATCACTGGGAGATTATCCGACAGTCCCCAATCACTGGGAGATTATCCGACAGTTCCCGACCACTGGGAGTTAATCCGGAGAGTCCCCGATCACTGGGAGTTTATCCGACAGTCCCCGATCACTGGGAGTTTATCCGACAGTCCCCGATCACTGGGAGTTTATCCGACAGTCCCCGATCACTGGGAGTTTATCCTAATGTCCCCGATCACTGGGAGATTATCCGACAATCCCCGATCCCTGGGAGTTGATCCGACAGTCCCCGATCCCTGGGAATTTATCCGACAGTCCCCGATCACTGGGAGTTTATCCGGAGAGTCCCCGATCACTGGGAGGTTATCCGACAGTCCCCGATCAGTGGGAGTATTTCCGACAGTCCCCGATCACTGGGAGTTTATCCGACAGTCCCCGATCCCTGGGAGTTTATCAGACAGTCCCCGATCACTGGGAGTTTATCCGACAGTCCCCGATCACTGGGAGTTGATCCGACAGTCCCCGATCACTGGGAGTTTATCCGACTGTCCCCGATCTCTGGGAGTTTATCCGACAGTCCCCGATCACTGGGAGTTTATCCGACAGTTCCCGATCACTGGGAGTTTATCCGACAGTCCCCGATCACTGGGAGTTTATCCGACAGTCCCCGATCACTGGGAGTATTTCAGACAGTCCCCAATCACTGGGAGTATTTCCGACAGTCCCCGATCACTGGGAGTATTTCCGACAGTCCCCGATCACTGGGAGTTTATCCGACAGTCCCCGATCACTGGGAGTTTATCCGACAGTCCCCGATCACTGGGAGTTTATCCGACAGTCCCCGATCACTGGGAGTTTATCCGGAGAGGCCCCGATCACTGGGAGTTTATCCGACAGTCTCTGATTACTGGGAGATTATCCGACGGTCCCCGATCACTGGGAGTTTATCCGACATATCCCCGATCACTGGGAGTTTATCCGACAGTCCCAATTCACTGGGAGTTTATCCCACAGTCCCCGATCACTGGGAGTTTATCCGGAGACTCCCCGATCACTGGGAGTTTATCCGACAGTCCCCAATCACTGGGAGTTTATCCGACAGTCCCCGTTCACTGGGAGTTTATCCGACAGTCCCCGATCACTGGGAGTTTATCCGACAGTCCCCGATCACTGGGAGTTTATCCGACAGTCCCCTATCACTGGGAGTTTATCCGACAGTCCCCGATCACTGGGAGTTTATCCGACAGTCCCCGATCACTGGGAGTTTATCCGACAGTCCCCGATCACTGGGAGTTTATCCGACAGTCCCCGATCACTGGGAGTTTATCCGACAGTCCCCGATCCCTGGGAGTTTATCCGACAGTCCCCGATCACTGGGAGTTTATCCGACAGTCCCCGTTCACTGGGACTTTATCCGACAGTCCCCGCTCACTGGGAGTTTATCCGACATTCCCCGATCACTGGGAGTTTATCCGACAGTCCCCGATCACTGGGAGCTTATCCGACAGTCCCCGATCACTGGGAGTTTATCCGACAGTCCCCGATCACTGGGAGTTTATCCGACAGTCCCCGATCACTGGCAGTTAATCCGACAGTCCCCGATCACTGGGAGTTTATCCGGAGAGTCCCCGATCACTGGGAGATTATCCGACAGTCCCCAATCACTGGGAGTTTATCCGACAGTTCCCGACCACTGGGAGTTAATCCGGACAGTCCCCGATCACTGGGAGTTTATCCGACAGTCCCCGATCACTGGGAGTTTATCCGACAGTCCCCGATCACTGGGAGTTTATCCGACAGTCCCCGATCACTGGGAGTTTATCCTAATGTCCCCGATCACTGGGAGATTATCCGACAATCCCCGATCCCTGGGAGTTGATCCGACAGTCCCCGATCCCTGGGAATTTATCCGACAGTCCCCGATCACTGGGAGTTTATCCGACAGTCCCCGATCACTGGGAGTTTATCCGACAGTCCCCGATCACTGGGAGTTTATCCGACAGTCCCCGATCACTGGGAGTTTATCCGGAGAGTCCCCGATCACTGGGAGTTTATCCGGAGTGTCCCCGATCACTGGGAGTTTATCCGACAGTCCCCGATCACTGGGAATTTATCCGACAGTCCCCGATCACTGGGAGTTTATCCGATAGTCCCCGATCACTGGGAGTTTATCTGACAGTCCCCGATCACTGGGAGTTTATCCGGAGAGTCCCCGTTCACTGGGAGTGTATCCGGCAGTCCCCGATCACTGGGAGTTAATCCGACAGTCCCCGATCACTGGGAGTTAATCCGACAGTCCCCGATCACTGGGAGTTTATCCGACAGTCCCAGATCACTGGGAGTTTATCCGACAGTCCCCGATCACTGGAGTTTATCCGACAGTCCCCGACCACTGGGAGTTTATCTGACAGTCCCCGATCACTGGGAGATTATCCGACATTCCCCGATCACTGGGAGTTTATCCGACAGTCCCCGATCACTGGGAGTTTATCCGACAGTCCCCGATGACTGGGAGTTTATCCGACAGTCCCCGATCACTGGGAGTTTATCCGACAGTCCCCGATCACTGGGAGTTTATCCGACAGTCCCCGATCACTGGGAGTTTATCCGGCAGTCCCCGATCACTGGGAGTTTATCCGACAGTCACCGATCACTGGGAGTTTATCCCACAGTCCCCGATCACTGGGAGTTTATCCGACAGTCTCTGATCACTGGGAGTTTATCCGACAGTCCCCGATCACTGGGAGTTTATCCGACAGTCCCCGATCACTGGGAGTTTATCCGATGTCCCCGATCACTGGGAGTTTATCCGACAGTCCCCGATCGCTGGGAGTTTATCCGACAGTCCCCGATCACTGGGAGTTTATCCGACAGTCCCCGATCACTGGGAGTTTATCCGACAGTCCCCGATCACTGGGAGTTTATCCGACAGTCCCCGATCACTCGGAGTTTATCCGGAGAGTCCCCGATCACTGGGAGTTTATCCGACAGTCCCCGATCACTGGGAGTTTATCCGACAGTCCCCGATCACTGGGAGTTTATCCGGAGAGTCCCCATTCACTGGGAGTTTATCCGACAGTCCCCGATCACTGGGAGTTTATCCGGAGAGTCCCCGATCACTGGGAGTTTATCCGACGGTCCCCGATCACTGGGAGTTTATCCGACGTTCCCCGATCACTGGGAGTTTATCCGACAGTCCCCGATCACTGGGAGTTTATCCAACGGTCCCCGATCACTGGGAGTTTATCTGACATATCCCCGATCACTGGGAGTTTATCCGACTGTCCCAATTCACTGGGAATTTATCCCACAGTGCCCGATCAGTGGGAGTTTATCCGACAGTCCCCGATCACTGGGAGTTTATCCGACAGTCCCCGATCACTGGGAGTTTATCCGGAGAGTCACCGATCACTGGGAGTTTATCCGACAGTCCCCGATAACTGGGAGTTTATCCGACAGTCCCCGATCACTGGGAGTTTATCCCACAGTCCCCGATCACTGGGAGTTTATCCGGAGACTCCCCGATCACTGGGAGTTTATCCGACAGTCTCTGATTACTGGGAGATTATCCGACGGTCCCCGATCACTGGGAGTTTATCCGACATATCCCCGATCACTGGGAGTTTATCCGACAGTCCCAATTCACTGGGAGTTTATTCCACAGTCCCCGATCACTGGGAGTTTATCCGGAGACTCCCCGATCACTGGGAGTTTATCCGACAGTCCCCGATCACTGGGAGTTTATCCGACAGTCCCCTATCACTGGGAGTTTATCCGACAGTCCCCGATCACTGGGAGTTTATCCGACAGTCCCCGATCACTGGGAGTTTATCCGACAGTCCCCGATCACTGGGAGTTTATCCGACAGTCCCCGATCACTGGGAGTTTATCCGACAGTCCCCGATCCCTGGGAGTTTATCCGACAGTCCCCGATCACTGGGAGTTTATCCGACAGTCCCCGTTCACTGGGACTTTATCCGACAGTCCCCGCTCACTGGGAGTTTATCCGACATTCCCCGATCACTGGGAGTTTATCCGACAGTCCCCGATCACTGGGAGCTTATCCGACAGTCCCCGATCACTGGGAGTTTATCCGACAGTCCCCGATCACTGGGAGTTTATCCGACAGTCCCCGATCACTGGGAGTTAATCCGACAGTCCCCGATCACTGGGAGTTTATCCGGAGAGTCCCCGATCACTGGGAGATTATCCGACAGTCCCCAATCACTGGGAGTTTATCCGACAGTTCCCGACCACTGGGAGTTAATCCGGACAGTCCCCGATCACTGGGAGTTTATCCGACAGTCCCCGATCACTGGGAGTTTATCCGACAGTCCCCGATCACTGGGAGTTTATCCGACAGTCCCCGATCACTGGGAGTTTATCCTAATGTCCCCGATCACTGGGAGATTGTCCGACAATCCCCGATCCCTGGGAGTTGATCCGACAGTCCCCGATCCCTGGGAATTTATCCGACAGTCCCCGATCACTGGGAGTTTATCCGACAGTCCCCGATCACTGGGAGTTTATCCGACAGTCCCCGATCACTGGGAGTTTATCCGACAGTCCCCGATCACTGGGAGTTTATCCGGAGAGTCCCCGATCACTGGGAGTTTATCCGGAGTGTCCCCGATCACTGGGAGTTTATCCGACAGTCCCCGATCACTGGGAATTTATCCGACAGTCCCCGATCACTGGGAGTTTATCCGATAGTCCCCGATCACTGGGAGTTTATCTGACAGTCCCCGATCACTGGGAGTTTATCCGGAGAGTCCCCGTTCACTGGGAGTGTATCCGACAGTCCCCGATCACTGGGAGTTAATCCGACAGTCCCCGATCACTGGGAGTTAATCCGACAGTCCCCGATCACTGGGAGTTTATCCGACAGTCCCAGATCACTGGGCGTTTATCCGACAGTCCCCGATCACTGGAGTTTATCCGACAGTCCCCGACCACTGGGAGTTTATCTGACAGTCCCCGATCACTGGGAGATTATCCGACATTCCCCGATCACTGGGAGTTTATCCGACAGTCCCCGATCACTGGGAGTTTATCCGACAGTCCCCGATGACTGGGAGTTTATCCGACAGTCCCCGATCACTGGGAGTTTATCCGACAGTCCCCGATCACTGGGAGTTTATCCGACAGTCCCCGATCACTGGGAGTTTATCCGGCAGTCCCCGATCACTGGGAGTTTAACCGACAGTCACCGATCACTGGGAGTTTATCCCACAGTCCCCGATCACTGGGAGTTTATCCGACAGTCTCTGATCACTGGGAGTTTATCCGACAGTCCCCGATCACTGGGAGTTTATCCGACAGTCCCCGATCACTGGGAGTTTATCCGATGTCCCCGATCACTGGGAGTTTATCCGACAGTCCCCGATCGCTGGGAGTTTATCCGACAGTCCCCGATCACTGGGAGTTTATCCGACAGTCCCCGATCACTGGGAGTTTATCCGACAGTCCCCGATCACTGGGAGTTTATCCGACAGTCCCCGATCACTCGGAGTTTATCCGGAGAGTCCCCGATCACTGGGAGTTTATCCGACAGTCCCCGATCACTGGGAGTTTATCCGACAGTCCCCGCTCACTGGGAGTTTATCCGGAGAGGCCCCGATCACTGGGAGTTTATCCGACAGTCCCCGATCACTGGGAGTTTATCCGACGGTCCCCGATCACTGTGAGTTTATCCGACAGTCCCCGATCACTGGGAGTTTATCCAACGGTCCCCGATCACTGGGAGTTTATCTGACATATCCCCGATCACTGGGAGTTTATCCGACTGTCCCAATTCACTGGGAATTTATCCCACAGTGCCCGATCACTGGGAGTTTATCCGACAGTCCCCGATCACTGGGAGTTTATCCGACAGTCCCCGATCACTGGGAGTTTATCCGGAGAGTCACCGATCACTGGGAGTTTATCCGACAGTCCCCGATAACTGGGAGTTTATCCGACAGTCCCCGATCACTGGGAGTTTATCCCACAGTCCCCGATCACTGGGAGTTTATCCGGAGACTCCCCGATCACTGGGAGTTTATCCGACAGTCTCTGATTACTGGGAGATTATCCGACGGTCCCCGATCACTGGGAGTTTATCCGACATATCCCCGATCACTGGGAGTTTATCCGACAGTCCCAATTCACTGGGAGTTTATCCCACAGTCCCCGATCACTGGGAGTTTATCCGGAGACTCCCCGATCACTGGGAGTTTATCCGACAGTCCCCGATCACTGGGAGTTTATCCGACAGTCCCCGTTCACTGGGAGTTTATCCGACAGTCCCCGATCACTGGGAGTTTATCCGACAGTCCCCGATCACTGGGAGTTTATCCGACAGTCCCCGATCACTGGGAGTTTATCCGACAGTCCCCGATCACTGGGACTTTATCCGACAGTCCCCGATCACTGGGAGTTTATCCGACAGTCCCCGATCACTGGGAGTTTATCCGACAGTCCCCGATCACTGGGAGTTTAGCCGACAGTCCCCGATCCCTGGGAGTTTATCCGACAGTCCCCGATCACTGGGAGTTTATCCGACAGTCCCCGTTCACTGGGACTTTATCCGACAGTCCCCGCTCACTGGGAGTTTATCCGACATTCCCCGATCACTGGGAGTTTATCCGACAGTCCGCGATCACTGGGAGCTTATCCGACAGTCCCCGATCACTGGGAGTTTATCCGACAGTCCCCGATCACTGGGAGTTTTTCCGACAGTCCCCGATCACTGGGAGTTAATCCGACAGTCCCCGATCACTGGGAGTTTATCCGGAGATTCCCCGATCACTGGGAGATTATCCGACAGTCCCCAATCACTGGGAGTTTATCCGACAGTTCCCGACCACTGGGAGTTAATCCGGAGAGTCCCCGTTCACTGGGAGTTTATCCGACAGTCCCCGATCACTGGGAGTTTATCCGACAGTCCCCGATCACTGGGAGTATATCCGACAGTCCCCGATCACTGGGAGTTTATCCTAATGTCCCCGATCACTGGGAGATTATCCGACAATCCCCGATCCCTGGGAGTTGATCCGACAGTCCCCGATCCATGGGAATTTATCCGACAGTCCCCGATCACTGGGAGTTTATCCGACAGTCCCCGATCACTGGGAGTTTATCCGACAGTCCCCGATCTCTGGGAGTTTATCCGACAGTCCCCGATCACTGGGAGTTTATCCGGAGAGTCCCCGATCACTGGGAGTTTATCCGGAGAGTCCCCGATCACTGGGAGTTTATCCGACAGTCCCCGATCACTGGGAATTTATCCGACGGTCCCCGATCACTGGGAGTTTATCCGACAGTCCCCGATCACTGGGAGTTTATCCAACGGTCCCCGATCACTGGGAGTTTATCCGACATATCCCCGATCACTGGGAGTTTATCCGGAGAGTCCCCGATCACTGGGAGTTTATCCGACAGTCCCCGATCACTGGGAGTTTATCCGACGGTCCCCGATCACTGGGAGTTTATCCGACAGTCCCCGATCACTGGGAGTTTATCCAACGGTCCCCGATCACTGGGAGTTTATCCGACATATCCCTGATCACTGGGAGTTTATCCGACAGTCCTAATTCACTGGGATTTTATCCCACAGTGCCCGATCACTGGGAGTTTATCCGACAGTCCCCGATCACTGGGAGTTTATCCGACAGTCCCCGATCACTGGGAGTTTATCCGGAGAGTCACCGATCACTGGGAGTTTAACTGACAGTCCCCGATCACTGGGAGTTTATCCGACAGTCCCCGATCACTGGGAGTTTATCCGACAGTCCCCGATCACTGGGAGTTTATCCGACAGTCCCCGATCACTGGGAGTTTATCCGACAGTCCCCGATCACTGGGAGTTTATCCCACAGTCCCCGATCACTGGGAGTTTATCCGACATTCCCCTATCACCGGGAGTTTATGCGACAGTCCCCGATCACTGGGAATTTATCCGGAGAGTCCCCGATCACTGGGAGTTCATCCGACAGTCCCCGATCACTGGGAGTTTATCCGACAGTCCCCGAGCACTGGGAGCTTATCCGACAGTCCCCGATCACTGGGAGTTTATCCGACAGTCCCCGGTCACTGTGAGTTTATCCGACAGTCCCCGATCACTGGAAGTATATCCGACAGTCCCCGATCACTGGGAGTTTATCCGACATTCCCCGATCACTGGGAGTTTATCCGACAGTCCCCGATCACTGGGAGTTTATCCGACAGTCCCCGATCACTGGGAGTTTATCAGGCAGTCCCCGATCACTGGGAGTTTATCCGACAGTCACCGATCACTGGGAGTTTATCCCACAGTCCCCGATCAATGGGAGTTTATCCGACAGTCTCTGATCACTGGGAGTTTATCTGACAGTCCCCGATCACTGGGAGTTTATCCGACAGTCCCCGATCACTGGGAGTTTATCCGATGTCCCCGATCACTGGGAGTTTATCCGACAGTCCCCGATCACTGGGAGTTTATCCGACAGTCCCCGATCACTGGGAGTTTATCCGACAGTCCCCGATCACTGGGAGTTTATCCGACAGTCCCCGATCACTGGGAGTTTATCCGACAGTCCCCGATCACTGGGAGTTTATCCGACGGTCCCCGATCACTGGGAGTTTATCCGACAGTCCCCGATCACTGGGAGTTTATCCAACGGTCCCCGATCACTGGGAATTTATCCGACATATCCCCGATCACTGGGAGTTTATCCGGAGAGTCCCCGATCACTGGGAGTTTATCCGACAGTCCCCGATCACTGGGAGTTTATCCGACGGTCCCCGATCACTGGGAGTTTATCCGACAGTCCCCGATCACTGGGAGTTTATCCAACGGTCCCCGATCACTGGGAGTTTATCCGACATATCCCCGATCACTGGGAGTTTATCCGACTGTCCTAATTCACTGGGATTTTATCCCACAGTGCCCGATCACTGGGAGTTTATCCGACAGTCCCAGATCACTGGGAGTTTATCCGACAGTCCCCGATCACTGGGAGTTTATCCGGAGAGTCACCGATCACTGGGAGTTTATCTGACAGTCCCCGATCACTGGGAGTTTATCCGACAGTCCCCAATCACTGGGAGTTTATCCGACATTCCCCTATCACCGGGAGTTTATCCGACAGTCCCCGATCACTGGGAATTTATCCGGAGAGTCCCCAATCACTGGGAATTTATCCGAAAGTCCCCGATCACTGGGAGTTTATCCTACAGTCCCCGAGCACTGGGAGCTTATCCGACAGTCCCCGATCACTGGGAGTTTATCCGACAGTCCCCGGTCACTGTGAGTTTATCCGACAGTCCCCGATCACTGGAAGTATATCCGACAGTCCCCGATCACTGGGAGTTTATCCGACAGTCCCCGATCACTGGGAGTTTATCCGACAGTCCCCGATCACTGGGAGTTTATCCAGAGAGTCCGCAATCACTGGGAGTTTATTTAACAGTCCCCGATCACTGGGAGTTTATCCGACAGTCCCCGATCACTGGGAGTTTATCCGACAGTCCCCGATCACTGGGAGTTTATCCGGCAGTCCCCGATCACTGGGAGTTTATCCGACAGTCACCGATCACTGGGAGTTTATCCCACAGTCCCCGATCACTGGGAGTTTATCCGACAGTCTCTGATCACTGGGAGTTTATCTGACAGTCCCCGATCACTGGGAGTTTATCCGACAGTCCCCGATCACTGGGAGTTTATCCGATGTCCCCGATCACTGGGAGTTTATCCGACAGTCCCCGATCACTGGGAGTTTATCCGACAGTCCCTGATCACTGGGAGTTTATCCGACAGTCCCCGATCACTGGGAGTTTATCCGACAGTCCCCGATCACTGGGAGTTTATCCGACAGTCCCCGATCACTCGGAGTTTTTCCGGAGAGTCCCCGATCACTGGGAGTTTATCCGACAGTCCCCTATCACTGGGAGTTTATCCGACAGTCCCCGATCACTGGGAGTTTATCCGGAGAGGCCCCGATCACTGGGAGTTTATCCGACAGTCCCCGATCACTGGGAGTTTATCCGGAGAGTCCCCGATCACTGGGAGTTTATCCGACAGTCCCCGATCACTGGGAGTTTATCCGACGGTCCCCGATCACTGGGAGTTTATCCGACAGTCCCCGATCACTGGGAGTTTATCCGACAGTCCCCGATCACTGGGAGTTTATCCCACAGTCCCCGATCACTGGGAGTTTATCCGACATTCCCCTATCACCGGGAGTTTATCCGACAGTCCCCGATCACTGGGAATTTATCCGGAGAGTCCCCGATCACTGGGAGTTTATCCGACAGTCCCCGATCACTGGGACTTTATCCGACAGTCCCCGAGCACTGGGAGCTTATCCGACAGTCCCCGATCACTGGGAGTTTATCCGACAGTCCCCGGTCACTGTGAGTTTATCCGACAGTCCCCGATCACTGGAAGTATATCCGACAGTCCCCGATCACTGGGAGTTTATCCGACAGTCCCCGATCACTGGGAGTTTATCCGACAGTCCCCGATCACTGGGAGTTTATCCGACAGTCCCCGATCACTGGGAGTTTATCAGGCAGTCCCCGATCACTGGGAGTTTATCCGACAGTCACCGATCACTGGGAGTTTATCCCACAGTCCCCGATCAATGGGAGTTTATCCGACAGTCTCTGATCACTGGGAGTTTATCTGACAGTCCCCGATCACTGGGAGTTTATCCGACAGTCCCCGATCACTGGGAGTTTATCAGATGTCCCCGATCACTGGGAGTTTATCCGACAGTCCCCGATCACTGGGAGTTTATCCGACAGTCCCCGATCACTGGGAGTTTATCCGACAGTCCCCGATCACTGGGAGTTTATCCGACAGTTCCCGATCACTGGGAGTTTATCCGACAGTCCCCGATCACTGGGAGTTTATCCGACGGTCCCCGATCACTGGGAGTTTATCCGACAGTCCCCGATCACTGGGAGTTTATCCAACGGTCCCCGATCACTGGGAATTTATCCGACATATCCCCGATCACTGGGAGTTTATCCGGAGAGTCCCCGATCACTGGGAGTTTATCCGACAGTCCCCGATCACTGGGAGTTTATCCGACGGTCCCCGATCACTGGGAGTTTATCCGACAGTCCCCGATCACTGGGAGTTTATCCAACGGTCCCCGATCACTGGGAGTTTATCCGACATATCCCCGATCACTGGGAGTTTATCCGACTGTCCTAATTCACTGGGATTTTATCCCACAGTGCCCGATCACTGGGAGTTTATCCGACAGTCCCCGATCACTGGGAGTTTATCCGACAGTCCCCGATCACTGGGAGTTTATCCGGAGAGTCACCGATCACTGGGAGTTTATCTGACAGTCCCCGATCACTGGGAGTTTATCCGACAGTCCCCAATCACTGGGAGTTTATCCGACAGTCCCCGATCACTGGGAGTTTATCCCACAGTCCCCGACCACTGGGAGTTTATCCGACATTCCCCTATCACCGGGAGTTTATCCGACAGTCCCCGATCACTGGGAATTTATCCGGAGAGTCCCCAATCACTGGGAATTTATCCGAAAGTCCCCGATCACTGGGAGTTTGTCCTACAGTCCCCGAGCACTGGGAGCTTATCCGACAGTCCCCGATCACTGGGAGTTTATCCGACAGTCCCCGGTCACTGTGAGTTTATCCGACAGTCCCCGATCACTGGAAGTATATCCGACAGTCCCCGATCACTGGGAGTTTATCCGACAGTCCCCGATCACTGGGAGTTTATCCGACAGTCCCCGATCACTGGGAGTTTATCCGGAGAGTCCCCGTTCACTGGGAGTTTATCCGACAGTCCCCGATCACTGGGAGTTTATCCGACAGTCCCCGATCACTGGGAGTTTATCCGACAGTCCCCGATCACTGGGAGTTTATCCGGCAGTCCCCGATCACTGGGAGTTTATCCGACAGTCACCGATCACTGGGAGTTTATCCCACAGTCCCCGATCACTGGGAGTTTATCCGACAGTCTCTGATCACTGGGAGTTTATCTGACAGTCCCCGATCACTGGGAGTTTATCCGACAGTCCCCGATCACTGGGAGTTTATCCGATGTCCCCGATCACTGGGAGTTTATCCGACAGTCCCCGATCACTGGGAGTTTATCCGACAGTCCCCGATCACTGGGAGTTTATCCGACAGTCCCCGATCACTGGGAGTTTATCCGACAGTCCCCGATCACTGGGAGTTTATCCGACAGTCCCCGATCACTCGGAGTTTTTCCGGAGAGTCCCCGATCACTGGGAGTTTATCCGACAGTCCCCTATCACTGGGAGTTTATCCGACAGTCCCCGATCACTGGGAGTTTATCCGGAGAGGCCCCGATCACTGGGAGTTTATCCGACAGTCCCCGATCACTGGGAGTTTATCCGGAGAGTCCCCGATCACTGGGAGTTTATCCGACAGTCCCCGATCACTGGGAGTTTATCCGACGGTCCCCGATCACTGGGAGTTTATCCGACAGTCCCCGATCACTGGGAGTTTATCCGACTGTCCCCGATCACTGGGAGATTATCCGACATATCCCCGATCACTGGGAGTTTATCCGACAGTCCCAATTCACTGGGATTTTATCCCACAGTGCCCGGTCACTGGGAGTTTATCCGACAGTCCCCGATCACTGGGAGTTTATCCGACAGTCCCCGATCACTGGGAGTTTATCCGGAGAGTCACCGATCACTGGGAGTTTATCCGACAGTCTCTGATTACTGGGAGATTATCCGACGGTCCCCGATCACTGGGAGTTTATCCGACATATCCCCGATCACTGGGAGTTTATCCGACAGTCCCAATTCACTGGGAGTTTATCCCACAGTCCCCGATCACTGGGAGTTTATCCGGAGACTCCCCGATCACTGGGAGTTTATCCGACAGTCCCCGATCACTGGGAGTTTATCCGACAGTCCCCGTTCACTGGGAGTTTATCCGACAGTCCCCGATCACTGGGAGTTTATCCGACAGTCCCCGATCACTGGGAGTTTATCCGACAGTCCCCGATCACTGGGAGTTTATCCGACAGTCCCCGATCACTGGGAGTTTATCCGACAGTCCCCGATCACTGGGAGTTTATCCGACAGTCCCCGATCACTGGGAGTTTATCCGACAGTCCCCGATCACTGGGAGTTTAGCCGACAGTCCCCGATCCCTGGGAGTTTATCCGACAGTCCCCGATCACTGGGAGTTTATCCGACAGTCCCCGTTCACTGGGACTTTATCCGACAGTCCCCGCTCACTGGGAGTTTATCCGACATTCCCCGATCACTGGGAGCTTATCCGACAGTCCGCGATCACTGGGAGCTTATCCGACAATCCCCGATCACTGGGAGTTTATCCGACAGTCCCCGGTCACTCGGAGTTTATCCGACAGTCCCCGATCACTGGGAGTTAATCCGACAGTCCCCGATCACTGGGAGTTTATCCGGAGATTCCCCGATCACTGGGAGATTATCCGACAGTCCCCAATCACTGGGAGTTTATCCGACAGTTCCCGACCACTGGGAGTTAATCCGGAGAGTCCCCGTTCACTGGGAGTTTATCCGACAGTCCCCGATCACTGGGAGTTTATCCGACAGTCCCCGATCACTGGGAGTATATCCGACAGTCCCCGATCACTGGGAGTTTATCCTCATGTCCCCGATCACTGGGAGATTATCCGACAATCCCCGATCCCTGGGAGTTGATCCGACAGTCCCCGATCCCTGGGAATTTATCCGACAGTCCCCGATCGCAGGGAGTTTATCCGACAGTCCCCGATCACTGGGAGTTTATCCGACAGTCCCCGATCTCTGGGAGTTTATCCGACAGTCCCCGATCACTGGGAGTTTATCCGGAGAGTCCCCGATCACTGGGAGTTTATCCGGAGAGTCCCCGATCACTGGGAGTTTATCCGACAGTCCCCGATCACTGGGAATTTATCCGACGGTCCCCGATCACTGGGAGTTTATCCGACAGTCCCCGATCACTGGGAGTTTATCCAACGGTCCCCGATCACTGGGAGTTTATCAGACATATCCCCGATCACTGGGAGTTTATCCGGAGAGTCCCCGATCACTGGGAGTTTACCCGACAGTCCCCGATCACTGGGAGTTTATCCGACGGTCCCCGATCACTGGGAGTTTATCCGACAGTCCCCGATCACTGGGAGTTTATCCAACGGTCCCCGATCACTGGGAGTTTATCCGACATATCCCCGATCACTGGGAGTTTATCCGACAGTCCTAATTCACTGGGATTTTATCCCACAGTGCCCGATCACTGGGAGTTTATCCGACAGTCCCCGATCACTGGGAGTTTATCCGACAGTCCCCGATCACTGGGAGTTTATCCGGAGAGTCACCGATCACTGGGAGTTTATCTGACAGTCCCCGATCACTGGGAGTTTATCCGACAGTCCCCAATCACTGGGAGTTTATCCGACATATCCCCGATCACTGGGAGTTTATCCGACAGTCCTAATTCACTGGGATTTTATCCCACAGTGCCCGATCACTGGGAGTTTATCCGACAGTCCCCGATCACTGGGAGTTTATCCGACAGTCCCCGATCACTGGGAGTTTATCCGGAGAGTCACCGATCACTGGGAGTTTATCTGACAGTCGCCGATCACTGGGAGTTTATCCGACAGTCCCCAATCACTGGGAGTTTATCCGACAGTCCCCGATCACTGGGAGTTTATCCCACAGTCCCCGATCACTGGGAGTTTATCCGACATTCCCCTATCACCGGGAGTTTATCCGACAGTCCCCGATCACTGGGAATTTATCCGGAGAGTCCCCGATCACTGGGAGTTTATCCGACAGTCCCCGATCACTGGGAGTTTATCCGACAGTCCCCGGTCACTGTGAGTTTATCCGACAGGCCCCGATCACTGGAAGTATATCCGACAGTCCCCGATCACTGGGAGTTTATCCGACAGTCCCCGATCACTGGGAGTTTATCCGACAGTCCCCGATCACTGGGAGTTTATCCGGAGAGTCCGCAATCACTGGGAGTTTATTTAACAGTCCCCGATCACTGGGAGTTTATCCGACAGTCCCCGATCACTGGGAGTTTATCCGACAGTCCCCGATCACTGGGAGTTTATCAGGCAGTCCCCGATCACTGGGAGTTTATCCGACAGTCACCGATCACTGGGAGTTTATCCCACAGTCCCCGATCAATGGGAGTTTATCCGACAGTCTATGATCACTGGGAGTTTATCTGACAGTCCCCGATCACTGGGAGTTTATCCGACAGCCCCGATCACTGGGAGTTTATCCGATGTCCCCGATCACTGGGAGTTTATCCGACAGTCCCCGATCACTGGGAGTTTATCCGACAGTCCCCGATCACTGGGAGTTTATCCGACAGTCCCCGATCACTGGGAGTTTAGCCGACAGTCCCCGATCTCTGGGAGTTTATCCGACAGTCCCCGATCACTCGGAGTTTATCCGACAGTCCCCGATCACTGGGAGTTTATCCGACGGTCCCCGATCACTGGGAGTTTATCCGACAGACCCCGATCACTGGGAGTTTATCCAACGGTCCCCGATCACTGGGAGTTTATCCGACATATCCCCGATCACTGGGAGTTTATCCGGAGAGTCCCCGATCACTGGGAGTTTATCCGACAGTCCCCGATCACTGGGAGTTTATCCAACGGTCCCCGATCACTGGGAGTTTATCCGACATATCCCCGATCACTGGGAGTTTATCCGACTGTCCTAATTCACTGGGAGATTATCAGACAGTCCCCGATCACTGGGAGTTTATCCGACAGTCCCCGATCACTGGGAGTTTATCCGACAGTCCCCGATCACTGGGAGTTTATCCGGAGAGTCACCGATCACTGGGAGTTTATCTGACAGTCCCCGATCACTGGGAGTTTATCCGACAGTCCCCAATCACTGGGAGTTTATCCGACAGTCCCCGATCACTGGGAGTTTATCCCACAGTCACCGATCACTGGGAGTTTATCCGACATTCCCCTATCACCGGGAGTTTATCCGACAGTCCCCGATCACTGGGAATTTATCCGGAGAGTCCCCGATCACTGGGAGTTTATCCGACAGTCCCCGAGCACTGGGAGCTTATCCGACAGTCCCCGATCACTGGGAGTTTATCCGACAGTCCCCGGTCACTGTGAGTTTATCCGACAGTCCCCGATCACTGGAAGTATATCCGACAGTCCCCGATCACTGGGAGTTTATCCGACAGTCCCCGATCACTGGGAGTTTATCCGACATTCCCCGATCACTAGGAGTTTATCCGACAGTCCCCGATCACTGGGAGTTTATCCGACAGTCCCCGATCACTGGGAGTTTATCCGGCAGTCCCCGATCACTGGGAGTTTATCCGACAGTCACCGATCACTGGGAGTTCATCCCACAGTCCCCGATCACTGGGAGTTTATCCGACAGTCTCTGATCACTGGGAGTTTATCTGACAGTCCCCGATCACTGGGAGTTTATCCGACAGTCCCCGATCACTGGGAGTTTATCCGATGTCCCCGATCACTGGGAGTTTATCCGACAGTCCCCGATCACTGGGAGTTTATCCGACAGTCCCCGATCACTGGGAGTTTATCCGACAGTCCCCGATCACTGGGAGTTTATCCGACAGTCCCCGATCACTGGGAGTTTATCCGACAGTCCCCGATCACTCGGAGTTTTTCCGGAGAGTCCCCGATCACTGGGAGTTTATCCGACAGTCCCCTATCACTGGGAGTTTATCCGAAAGTCCCCGATCACTGGGAGTTTATCCGGAGAGGCCCCGATCACTGGGAGTTTATCCGACAGTCCCCGATCACTGGGAGTTTATCCGGAGAGTCCCCGATCACTGGGAGTTTATCCGACAGTCCCCGATCACTGGGAGTTTATCCGACGGTCCCCGATCACTGGGAGTTTATCCGACAGTCCCCGATCACTGGGAGTTTATCCGACGGTCCCCGATCACTGGGAGATTATCCGACATATCCCCGATCACTGGGAGTTTATCCGACAGTCCCAATTCACTGGGATTTTATCCCACAGTGCCCGGTCACTGGGAGTTTATCCGACAGTCCCCGATCACTGGGAGTTTATCCGACAGTCCCCGATCACTGGGAGTTTATCCGGAGAGTCACCGATCACTGGGAGTTTATCCGACAGTCTCTGATTACTGGGAGATTATCCGACGGTCCCCGATCACTGGGAGTTTATCCGACATATCCCCGATCACTGGGAGTTTATCCGACAGTCCCAATTCACTGGGAGTTTATCCCACAGTCCCCGATCACTGGGAGTTTATCCGGAGACTCCCCGATCACTGGGAGTTTATCCGACAGTCCCCGATCACTGGGAGTTTATCCGACAGTCCCCGTTCACTGGGAGTTTATCCGACAGTCCCCGATCACTGGGAGTTTATCCGACAGTCCCCGATCACTGGGAGTTTATCCGACAGTCCACGATCACTGGGAGTTTATCCGACAGTCCCCGATCACTGGGAGTTTATCCGACAGTCCCCGATCACTGGGAGTTTATCCGACAGTCCCCGATCACTGGGAGTTTATCCGACAGTCCCCGATCACTGGGAGTTTAGCCGACAGTCCCCGATCCCTGGGAGTTTATCCGACAGTCCCCGATCACTGGGAGTTTATCCGACAGTCCCCGTTCACTGGGACTTTATCCGACAGTCCCCGCTCACTGGGAGTTTATCCGACATTCCCCGATCACTGGGAGCTTATCCGACAGTCCGCGATCACTGGGAGCTTATCCGACAGTCCCCGATCACTGGGAGTTTATCCGACAGTCCCCGATCACTGGGAGTTTATCCGACAGTCCCCGATCACTGGGAGTTAATCCGACAGTCCCCAATCACTGGGAGTTTATCCGGAGATTCCCCGATCACTGGGAGATTATCCGACAGTCCCCAATCACTGGGAGTTTATCCGACAGTTCCCGACCACTGGGAGTTAATCCGGAGAGTCCCCGTTCACTGGGAGTTTATCCGACAGTCCCCGATCACTGGGAGTTTATCCGACAGTCCCCGATCACTGGGAGTATATCCGACAGTCCCCGATCACTGGGAGTTTATCCTAATGTCCCCGATCACTGGGAGATTATCCGACAATCCCCGATCCCTGGGAGTTGATCCGACAGTCCCCGATCCCTGGGAATTAATCCGACAGTCCCCGATCACTGGGATTTTATCCGACAGTCCCCGATCACTGGGAGTTTATCCGACAGTCCCCGATCTCTGGGAGTTTATCCGACAGTCCCCGATCACTGGGAGTTTATCCGGAGAGTCCCCGATCACTGGGAGTTTATCCGGAGAGTCCCCGATCACTGGGAGTTTATCCAACGGTCCCCGATCACTGGGAGTTTATCCGACATATCCCCGATCACTGGGAGTTTATCCGGAGAGTCCCCGATCACTGGGAGTTTATCCGACAGTCCCCGATCACTGGGAGTTTATCCGACGGTCCCCGATCACTGGGAGTTTATCCGACAGTCCCCGATCACTGGGAGTTTATCCAACGGTCCCCGATCACTGGGAGTTTATCCGACATATCCCCGATCACTGGGAGTTTATCCGACAGTCCTAATTCACTGGGATTTTATCCCACAGTGCCCGATCACTGGGAGTTTATCCGACAGTCCCCGATCACTGGGAGTTTATCCGACAGTCCCCGATCACTGGGAGTTTATCCGGAGAGTCACCGATCACTGGGAGTTTATCTGACAGTCCCCGATCACTGGGAGTTTATCCGACAGTCCCCAATCACTGGGAGTTTATCCGACAGTCCCCGATCACTGGGAGTTTATCCCACAGTCCCCGATCACTGGGAGTTTATCCGACATTCCCCTATCACCCGGAGTTTATCCGACAGTCCCCGATCACTGGGAATTTATCCGGAGAGTCCCCGATCACTGGGAGTTTATCCGACAGTCCCCGATCACTGGGAGTTTATCCGACAGTCCCCGAGCACTGGGAGCTTATCCGACAGTCCCCGATCACTGGGAGTTTATCCGACAGTCCCCGGTCACTGTGAGTTTATCCGACAGTCCCCGATCACTGGAAGTATATCCGACAGTCCCCGATCACTGGGAGTTTATCCGACAGTCCCCGATCACTGGGAGTTTATCCGACAGTCCCCGATCACTGGGAGCTTATCCGACAGTCCCCGATCACTGGGAGTTTATCCGACAGTCCCCGATCACTGGGACTTTATCCGACAGTCCCCGATCACTGGGAGTTTATCCGGCAGTCCCCGATCACTGGGAGTTTATCCGACAGTAACCGATCACTGGGAGTTTATCCCACAGTCCCCGATCACTGGGAGTTTATCCGACAGTCTCTGATCACTGGGAGTTTATCTGACAGTCCCCGATCACTGGGAGTTTATCCGACAGTCCCCGATCACTGGGAGTTTATCCGGAGAGTCCCCGATCACTGGGAGTTTATCCGACAGTCCCCGATCACTGGGAGTTTATCCGACAGTCCCCGATCACTGGGAGTTTATCCGACAGTCCCCGATCACTGGGAGTTTATCCGACAGTCCCCGATCACTGGGAGTTTATCCGACAGTCCCCGATCACTCGGCGTTTTTCCGGAGAGTCCCCGATCACTGGGAGTTTATCCGACAGTCCCCGATCACTGGGAGTTTATCCGACAGTCCCCGATCACTGGGAGTTTATCCGGAGAGGCCCCGATCACTGGGAGTTTATCCGACAGTCCCCGATCACTGGGAGTTTATCCGGAGAGTCCCCGATCACTGGGAGTTTATCCGACAGTCCCCGATCACTGGGAGTTTATCTGACGGTCCCCGATCACTGGGAGTTTATCCGACAGTCCCCGATCACTGGGAGTTTATCCGACGGTCCCCGATCACTGGGAGATTATCCGACATATCCCCGATCACTGGGAGTTTATCCGACAGTCCCAATTCACTGGGATTTTATCCCACAGTGCCCGGTCACTGGGAGTTTATCCGACATTCCCCTATCACCGGGAGTTTATCCGACAGTCCCCGATCACTGGGAGTTTATCCGACACTCCCCGAGCACTGGGAGTTTATCCGGAGAGTCCCCGATCAGTGGGAGTTTATCCGACAGTCCCCGATCACTGGGAGTTTATCCGACAGTCCCCGAGCACTGGGAGCTTATCCGACAGTCCCCGATCACTGGGAGTTTATCCGACAGTCCCCGGTCACTGTGAGTTTATCCGACATTCCCCGATCACTGGAAGTATATCCGACAGTCCCCGATCTCTGGGAGTTTATCCGACAGTCCCCGATCACTGGGAGTTTATCCGACAGTCCCCGATCACTGGGAGTTTATCCGGAGAGTCCCCAATCACTGGGAGTTTATCAGACAGTCCCCGATCACTGGGAGTATTTCCGACAGTCCCCGATCACTGGGAGTTTATCCGACAGTCCCCGAGCACTGGGAGTTTATCCGACAGTCCCCGATCACTGGGAGTATTTCCGACAGTCCCCGATCACTGGGAGTTTATCCGACAGTCCCCGATCACTGGGAGTTTATCCGACAGTCCCCGATCACTGGGAGTTTATCCGATAGTCCCCGATCACTGGGAGTTTATCCGACATATCCCCGATCACTGGGAATTTATCCGACTGCCCCAATTCACTGGGAGTTCATCCGACAGTCCCCGATCACTGGGAGTTTATCCGGAGAGTCCCCGATCACTGGGAGTTTATCCGACTGTCCCCGATCATTGGGAGTTTATCCGACATTCCAGTATCACTGGGAGTTTATCCGACAGTCCCCGATCACTGGCTGTTTATCCGGCAGTCCCCGGTTACTGGGAGTTTATCCGACAGTCCCCGAGCACTGGGAGTTTATCCGACAGTCCCGGATCACTGGGAGTTTATCCGACAGTCCCCGATCACTGTGAGTTTATCCGACAGTCCCCGATCACTGGAAGTTTATCCGGAGAGTCCCCGATCACTGGGAGTTTATCCGACAGTCACCGATCACTGGGAGTTTATCCCACAGTCCCCGATCACTGGGAGTTTATCCGACAGTCTCTGATCACTGGGAGTTTATCCGACAGTCCCCGATCACTGGGAGTTTATCCGACAGTCCCCGATCACTGGGAGTTTATCCGATGTCCCCGATCACTGGGAGTTTATCCGACAGTCCCCAATCACTGGGAGTTTATCCGACAGTCCCCGATCACTGGGAGTTTATCCGACAGTGCCCGATCACTGGGAGTTTATCCGACAGTCCCCGATCACTGGGAGTTTATCCGACAGTCCCCGATCACTCGGAGTTTATCCGGAGAGTCCCCGATCACTGGGAGTTTATCCGACAGTCCCCGATCACTGGGAGTTTATCCGACAGTCCCCGATCACTGGGAGTTTATCCGGAGAGGCCCCGATCACTGGGAGTTTATCCGACAGTCCCCGATCACTGGGAGTTTATCCGGAGAGTCCCCGATCACTGGGAGTTTATCCGACAGTCCCCGATCACTGGGGGTTTATCCAACGGTCCCCGATCACTGGGAGTTTATCCGACATATCCCCGATCACTGGGAGTTTATCCGACAGTCCCAATTCACTGGGATTTTATCCCACAGTGCCCGATCATTGGGACTTTATCCGACAGTCCCCGATCACTGGGAGTTTATCCGACAGTCCCCGATCACTGGGAGTTTATCCGGAGAGTCACCGATCACTGGGAGTTTATCCGACAGTCCCCGATCACTGGGAGTTTATCCGACAGCCCCAATCACTGGGAGTTTATCAGACAGTCCCCGATCCCTGGGAGTATTTCGGACAGTCCCCGATCACTGGGAGTTTATCCGACAGTCCCCGATCACTGGGAGTTTATCCGACAGTCCCCGATCACTGGGAGTATTTCCGACAGTATCTGATCACTGGGAGTATTTCCGACAGTCCCCGATCACTGGGAGTATTTCCGACAGTCCCCGATCACTGGGAGTTTATCCGACAGTCCCCGATCACGGGGAGTTTATCCGACAGTCCCAGATCACTGGGAGTTTATCCGACAGTCCCCGATCACTGGGAGTTTATCCGGAGAGGCCCCGATCACTGGGAGTTTATCCGACAGTCTCTGATTACTGGGAGATTATCCGACGGTCCCCGATCACTGGGAGTTTATCCGACATATCCCCGATCACTGGGAGTTTATCCGACAGTCCCAATTGACTGGGAGTTTATCCCACAGTCCCCGATCACTGGGAGTTTATCCGGAGACTCCCTGATCACTGGGAGTTTATCCGACAGTCCCCGATCACTGGGAGTTTATCCGACAGTCCCCGTTCACTGGGAGTTTATCCGACAGTCCCCGATCACTGGGAGTTTATCCGACAGTCCCCGATCACTGGGAGTTTATCCGACAGTCCCCGATCACTGGGAGTTTATCCGACAGTCCCCGATCACTGGGAGTTTATCCGACAGTCCCCGATCACTGGGAGTTTATCCGACAGTCCCCGATCACTGGGAGTTTATCCGACAGTCCCCGATCACTGGGAGTTTATCCGACAGTCCCCGATCCCTGGGAGTTTATCCGACAGTCCCCGGTCACTGTGAGTTTATCCGACAGTCCGCGATCACTGGAAGTATATCCGACAGTCCCCGATCTCTGGGAGTTTATCCGACAGTCCCCGATCACTGGGAGTTTATCCGACAGTCCCCGATCACTGGGAGTTTATCCGGAGAGTCCCCAATCACTGGGAGTTTATCAGACAGTCCCCGATCACTGGGAGTATTTCCGACAGTCCCCGATCACTGGGAGTTTATCCGACAGTCCCCGATCACTGGGAGTTTATCCGACAGTCCCCGATCACTGGGAGTATTTCCGACAGTCCCCGATCACTGGGAGTTTATCCGACAGTCCCCGATCACTGGGAGTTTATCCGACAGTCCCCGATCACTGGGAGTTTATCCGATAGTCCCCGATCACTGGGAGTTTATCCGACATATCCCCGATCACTGGGAATTTATCCGACTGCCCCAATTCACTGGGAGTTCATCCGACAGTCCCCGATCACTGGGAGTTTATCCGGAGAGTCCCCGATCACTGGGAGTTTATCCGACTGTCCCCGATCACTGGGAGTTTATCCGACATTCCAGTATCACTGGGAGTTTATCCGACAGTCCCCAATCACTGGCTGTTTATCCGGCAGTCCCCGGTTACTGGGAGTTTATCCGACAGTCCCCGAGCACTGGGAGTTTATCCGACAGTCCCGGATCACTGGGAGTTTATCCGACAGTCCCCGATCACTGTGAGTTTATCCGACAGTCCCCGATCACTGGAAGTTTATCCGGAGAGTCCCCGATCACTGGGAGTTTATCCGACAGTCACCGATCACTGGGAGTTTATCCCACAGTCCCCGATCACTGGGAGTTTATCCGACAGTCTCTGATCACTGGGAGTTTATCCGACAGTCCCCGATCACTGGGAGTTTATCCGACAGTCCCCGATCACTGGGAGTTTATCCGATGTCCCCGATCACTGGGAGTTTATCCGACAGTCCCCGATCACTGGGAGTTTATCCGACAGTCCCCGATCACTGGGAGTTTATCCGACAGTCCCCGATCACTGGGAGTTTATCCGACAGTCCCCGATCACTGGCAGTTTATCCGACAGTCCCCGATCACTCGGAGTTTATCCGGAGAGTCCCCGATCACTGGGAGTTTATCCGACAGTCCCCGATCACTGGGAGTTTATCCGACAGTCCCCGATCACTGGGAGTTTATCCGGAGAGGCCCCGATCACTGGGAGTTTATCCGACAGTCCCCGATCACTGGGAGTTTATCCGGAGAGTCCCCGATCACTGGGAGTTTATCCGACAGTCCCCGATCACTGGGAGTTTTTCCGACGGTCCCCGATCACTGGGAGTTTATCCGACAGTCCCCGATCACTGGGAGTTTATCCAACGGTCCCCGATCACTGGGAGTTTATCCGACATATCCCCGATCACTGGGAGTTTATCCGACAGTCCCAATTCACTGGGATTTTATCCCACAGTGCCCGATCATTGGGACTTTATCCGACAGTCCCCGATCACTGGGAGTTTATCCGACAGTCCCCGATCACTGGGAGTTTATCCGGAGAGTCACCGATCACTGGGAGTTTATCCGACAGTCCCCGATCACTGGTAGTATTTCCAACAGTATCTGATCACTGGGAGTATTTCCGACAGTCCCCGATCACTGGGAGTATTTCCGACAGTCCCCGATCACTGGGAGTTTATCCGACAGTCCCCGATCACGGGGAGTTTATCCGACAGTCCCCGATCACTGGGAGTTTATCCGACAGTCCCCGATCACTGGGAGTTTATCCGGAGAGGCCCCGATCACTGGGAGTTTATCCGACAGTCTCTGATTACTGGGAGATTATCCGACGGTCCCCGATCACTGGGAGTTTATCCGACATATCCCCGATCATTGGGAGTTTATCCGACAGTCCCAATTCACTGGGAGTTTATCCCACAGTCCCCGATCACTGGGAGTTCATCCGGAGACTCCCCGATCACTGGGAGTTTATCCGACAGTCCCCGATCACTGGGAGTTTATCCGACAGTCCCCGTTCACTGGGAGTTTTTCCGACAGTCCCCGATCACTGGGAGTTTATCCGACAGTCCCCGATCACTGGGAGTTTATCCGACAGTCCCCGATCACTGGTAGTTTATCCGACAGTCCCCGATCACTGGGAGTGTATCCGACAGTCCCCGATCACTGGGAGTTTATCCGACAGTCCCCGATCACTGGGAGTTTATCCGACAGTCCCCGATCACTGGGAGTTTATCCGACAGTCCCCGATCCCTGGGAGTTTATCCGACAGTCCCCGATCACTGGGAGTTTATCCGACAATACCCGTTCACTGGGACTTTATCCGACAGTCCCCGCTCACTGGGAGTTTATCCGACATTCCCCGATCACTGGGAGTTTATCCGACAGTCCGCGATCACTGGGAGCTTATCCGACAGTCCCCGATCACTGGGAGTTTATCCGACAGTCCCCGATCACTGGGAGTTTATCCGACAGTCCCCGATCACTGGGAGTTAATCCGACAGTCCCCGATCACTGGGAGTTTATCCGGAGATTCCCCGATCACTGGGAGATTATCCGACAGTCCCCAATCACTGGGAGTTTATCCGACATTTCCCGACCACTGGGAGTTAATCCGGAGAGTCCCCGATCACTGGGAGTTTATCCGACAGTCCCCGATCACTGGGAGTTTATCCAACAGTCCCCGATCACTGGGAGTTTATCCGACAGTCCCCGATCACTGGGAGTTTATCCGACAGTCCCCGATCACTGGGAGTTTATCCTAATGTCCCCGATCACTGGGAGATTATCCGACAATCCCCGATCCCTGGGAGTTGATCCGACAGTCCCCGATCCCTGGGAATTTATCCGACAGTCCCCGATCACTGGGAGTTTATCCGACAGTCCCCGATCACTGGGAGTTTATCCGACAGTCCCCGATCACTGGGAGTTTATCCGACAGTCCCCGATCACTGGGAGTTTATCCGGAGAGCCCCGATCACTGGGAGTTTATCCGGAGAGTCCCCGATCACTGGGAGTTTATCCGACAGTCCCCGATCACTGGGAATTTATCCGACAGTCCCCGATCACTGGGAGTTTATCCGATAGTCCCCGATCACTGGGAGTTTATCTGACAGTCCCCGATCACTGGGAGTTTATCCGGAGAGTCCCCATTCACTGGGAGTGTATCCGACAGTCCCCGATCACTGGGAGTTTATCCGACAGTCCCCGATCACTGGGAGTTTATCCGATAGTCCCCGATCACTGGGAGTTTATCTGACAGTCCCCGATCACTGGGAGTTTATCCGGAGAGTCCCCATTCACTGGGAGTGTATCCGACAGTCCCCGATCACTGGGAGTTAATCCGACAGTCCCCGATCACTGGGAGTTTATCCGACAGTCCCAGATCACGGGAGTTTATCCGACAGTCCCCGATCACTGGGAGTTTATCCGACAGTCCCCGACCACTGGGAGTTTATCCGACACTCCCCGAGCACTGGGAATTTATCCGGAGAGTCCCCGATCACTGGGAGTTTATCCGACAGTCCCCGATCACTGGGAGTTTATCCGACAGTCCCCGAGCACTGGGAGCTTATCCGACAGTCCCCGATCACTGGGAGTTTATCCGACAGTCCCCGGTCACTGTGAGTTTATCCGACAGTCCCCGATCACTGGAAGTATATCCGACAGTCCCCGATCACTGGGAGTTTATCCGGCAGTCCCCGATCACTGGGAGTTTATCCGACAGTCCCCGATCACTGGGAGTTTATCCGGAGAGTCCGCAATCACTGGGAGTTTATCCGACAGTCCCCGATCACTGGGAGTTTATCCGACAGTCCCCGATCACTGGGAGTTTATCCGACAGTCCCCGATCACTGGGAGTTTATCCGGCAGTCCCCGATCACTGGGAGTTTATCCGACAGTCTCTGATCACTGGGAGTTTAACTGACAGTCCCCGATCACTGGGAGTTTATCCGACAGTCCCCGATCACTGGGAGTTTATCCGATGTCCCCGATCACTGGGAGTTTATCCGACAGTCCCCGATCACTGGGAGTTTATCCGACAGTCCCCGATCACTGGGAGTTTATCCGACTATCCCCGATCACTGGGAGTTTATCCGACAGTCGCCGATCACTGGGAGTTTATCCGACAGTCCCCGATCACTCGGAGTTTTTCCAGAGAGTCCCCGATCACTGGGAGTTTATCCGACAGTCCCCGATCACTGGGAGTTTATCCGACAGTCCCCGATCACTGGGAGTTTATCCGGAGAGGCCCCGATCACTGGGAGTTTATCCGACAGTCCCCGATCACTGGGAGTTTATCCGGAGAGTCCCCGATCACTGGGAGTTTATCCGACAGTCCCCGATCACTGGGAGTTTATCCGACGGTCCCCGATCACTGGGAGTTTATCCGACAGTCCCCGATCACTGGGAGTTTATCCGACGGTCCCCGATCACTGGGAGTTTATCCGACATATCCCCGATCACTGGGAGTTTATCCGACAGTCCCAATTCACTGGGATTTTATCCCACAGTGCCCGGTCACTGGGAGTTTATCCGACAGTCCCCGATCACTGGGAGTTTATCCGACAGTCCCCGATCACTGGGAGTTTATCCGGAGAGTCACCGATCACTGGGAGTTTATCCGACAGTCCCCGATCACTGGGAGTTTATCCGACAGTCCCCAATCACTGGGAGTTTATCCGACAGTCCCCGATCACTGGGAGTTTATCCCACAGTCCCCGATCACTGGGAGTTTATCCGACATTCCGCTATCACCGGGAGTTTATCCGACAGTCCCCGATCACTGGGAGTTTTTCCGACACTCCCCGAGCACTGGGAGTTTATCCGGAGAGTCCCCGATCAGTGGGAGTTTATCCGACAGTCCCCGATCACTGGGAGTTTATCCGACAGTCCCCGAGCACTGGGAGCTTATCCGACAGTCCCCGATCACTGGGAGTTTATCCGACAGTCCCCGGTCACTGTGAGTTTATCCGACATTCCCCGATCACTGGAAGTATATCCGACAGACCCCGATCTCTGGTAGTTTATCCGACAGTCCCCGATCACTGGGAGTTTATCCGACAGTCCCCGATCACTGGGAGTTTATCCGGAGAGTCCCCAATCACTGGGAGTTTATCAGACAGTCCCCGATCACTGGGAGTATTTCCGACAGTCCCCGATCACTGGGAGTTTATCCGACAGTCCCCGATCACTGGGAGTTTATCCGACAGTCCCCGATCACTGGGAGTATTTCCGACAGTCCCCGATCACTGGGAGTTTATCCGACAGTCCCCGATCACTGGGAGTTTATCCGACAGTCCCCGATCACTGGGAGTTTATCCGATAGTCCCCGATCACTGGGAGTTTATCCGACATATCCCCGATCACTGGGAAGTTATCCGACTGCCCCAATTCACTGGGAGTTCATCCGACAGTCCCCGATCACTGGGAGTTTATCCGGAGAGTCCCCGATCACTGGGAGTTTATCCGACAGTCCCCGATCACTGGGAGTTTATCCGACATTCCAGTATCACTGGGAGTTTATCCGACAGTCCCC
Organism: Somniosus microcephalus; assembly: GCF_052327205.1. Taxonomy (NCBI): domain Eukaryota; kingdom Metazoa; phylum Chordata; class Chondrichthyes; order Squaliformes; family Somniosidae; genus Somniosus; species Somniosus microcephalus. The sequence goes on from NC_141009.1 coordinate 71,678,115, forward strand.
GATCACTGGCTGTTTATCCGACAGTCCCCGGTTACTGGGAGTTTATCCAACAGTCCCCGAGCACTGGGAGTTTATCCGACAGTCCCGGATCACTGGGAGTTTATCCGACAGTCCCCGATCACTGTGAGTTTATCCGACAGTCCCCGATCACTGGAAGTTTATCCGGAGAGTCCCCGGTCACTGGGAGTTTATCCGACAGTCTCTGATCACAGGGAGATGATCCGACATATCCCCGATCACTGGGAGTTTATCCGACAGTCCCCGATCACTGGGAGTTTATCCCACAGTCCCCGATCACTGGGAGTTTATCCGGAGAGTCCCCGATCACTGGGAGTTTATCCGACAGTCTCTGATCACTGGGAGTTTATCCGACAGTCCCCGATCACTGGGAGTTTATCCGACAGTCCCCGATCACTGGGAGTTTATCCGATGTCCCCGATCACTGGGAGTTTATCCGACAGTCCCCGATCACTGGGAGTTTATCCGACAGTCCCCGATCAGTGGGAGTTTATCCGACAGTCCCCGATCACTGGGAGTTTATCCGACAGTCCCCGATTACTGGGAGTTTATCCGACTGTCCCCGATCACTGGGAGTTTATCCGGAGAGTCCCCGATCACTGGGAGTTTATCCGACAGTCCCCGATCACTGGGAGTTTATCCGACAGTCCCCGATCACTGGGAGTTTATCCGGAGAGGCCCCGATCACTGGGAGTTTATCCGACAGTCCCCGATCACTGGGAGTTTATCCGGAGAGTCCGCGATCACTGGGAGTTTATCCGACAGTCCCCGATCACTGGGAGTTTATCCGACGGTCCCCGATCACTGGGAGTTTATCCCACAGTCCCCGATCACTGGGAGTTTATCCGACGGTCCCCGATCACTGGAAGTATATCCGACAGTCCCCGATCTCTGGGAGTTTATCCGACAGTCCCCGATCACTGGGAGTTTATCCGACAGTCCCCGATCACTGGGAGTTTATCCGGAGAGTCCCCAATCACTGGGAGTTTATCAGACAGTCCCCGATCACTGGGAGTATTTCCGACAGTCCCCGATCACTGGGAGTTTATCCGACAGTCCCCGATCACTGGGAGTTTGTCCGACAGTCCCCGATCACTGGGAGTATTTCCGACAGTCCCCGATCACTGGGAGTATTTCCGACAGTCCCCGATCACTGGGAGTTTATCCGAGAGTCCCCGATCACTCGGAGTTTATCCGGAGAGTCCCCGATCACTGGGAGCTTATCCGACATTCCAGTATCACTGGGAGTTTATCCGACAGTCCCCGATCACTGGCTGTTTATCCGGCAGTCCCCGGTTACTGGGAGTTTATCCGACAGTCCCCGAGCACTGGGAGTTTATCCGACAGTCCCGGATCACTGGGAGTTTATCCGACAGTCCCCGATCACTGTGAGTTTATCCGACAGTCCCCGATCACTGGAAGTTTATCCGGAGAGTCCCCGATCACTGGGAGTTTATCCGACAGTCACCGATCACTGGGAGTTTATCCCACAGTCCCCGATCACTGGGAGTTTATCCGACAGTCTCTGATCACTGGGAGTTTATCCGACAGTCCCCGATCACTGGGAGTTTATCCGACAGTCCCCGATCACTGGGAGTTTATCCGATGTCCCCGATCACTGGGAGTTTATCCGACAGTCCCCGATCACTGGGAGTTTATCCGACAGTCCCCGATCACTGGGAGTTTATCCGACAGTCCCCGATCACTGGGAGTTTATCCGACAGTCCCCGATCACTGGGAGTTTATCCGGAGAGGCCCCGATCACTGGGAGTTTATCCGACAGTCCCCGATCACTGGGAGTTTATCCGGAGAGTCCCCGATCACTGGGAGTTTATCCAACAGTCCCCGATCACTGGGAGTTTTTCCGACGGTCCCCGATAACTGGGAGTTTATCCGACAGTCCCCGATCACTGGGAGTTTATCCAACGGTCCCCGATCACTGGGAGTTTATCCGACATATCCCCGATCACTGGGAGTTTATCCGACAGTCCCAATTCACTGGGATTTTATCCCACAGTGCCCGATCATTGGGACTTTATCCGACAGTCCCCGATCACTGGGAGTTTATCCGACAGTCCCCGATCACTGGGAGTTTATCCGGAGAGTCACCGATCACTGGGAGTTTATCCGACAGTCCCCGATCACTGGGAGTTTATCCGACAGCCCCAATCACTGGGAGTTTATCAGACAGTCCCCGATCACTGGGAGTATTTCCGACAGTCCCCGATCACTGGGAGTTTATCCGACAGTCCCCGATCACTGGGAGTTTATCCGACAGTCCCCGATCACTGGTAGTATTTCCGACAGTATCTGATCACTGGGAGTATTTCCGACAGTCCCCGATCACTGGGAGTATTTCCGACAGTCCCCGATCACTGGGAGTTTATCCGACAGTCCCCGATCACGGGGAGTTTATCCGACAGTCCCCGATCACTGGGAGTTTATCCGACAGTCCCCGATCACTGGGAGTTTATCCGGAGAGGCCCCGATCACTGGGAGTTTATCCGACAGTCTCTGATTACTGGGAGATTATCCGACGGTCCCCGATCACTGGGAGTTTATCCGACATATCCCCGATCATTGGGAGTTTATCCGACAGTCCCAATTCACTGGGAGTTTATCCCACAGTCCCCGATCACTGGGAGTTTATCCGGAGACTCCCCGATCACTGGGAGTTTATCCGACAGTCCCCGATCACTGGGAGTTTATCCGACAGTCCCCGTTCACTGGGAGTTTTTCCGACAGTCCCCGATCACTGGGAGTTTATCCGACAGTCCCCGATCACTGGGAGTTTATCCGACAGTCCCCGATCACTGGTAGTTTATCCGACAGTCCCCGATCACTGGGAGTGTATCCGACAGTCCCCGATCACTGGGAGTTTATCCGACAGTCCCCGATCACTGGGAGTTTATCCGACAGTCCCCGATCACTGGGAGTTTATCCGACAGTCCCCGATCCCTGGGAGTTTATCCGACAGTCCCCGATCACTGGGAGTTTATCCGACAATACCCGTTCACTGGGACTTTATCCGACAGTCCCCGCTCACTGGGAGTTTATCCGACATTCCCCGATCACTGGGAGTTTATCCGACAGTCCGCGATCACTGGGAGCTTATCCGACAGTCCCCGATCACTGGGAGTTTATCCGACAGTCCCCGATCACTGGGAGTTTATCCGACAGTCCCCGATCACTGGGAGTTAATCCGACAGTCCCCGATCACTGGGAGTTTATCCGGAGATTCCCCGATCACTGGGAGATTATCCGACAGTCCCCAATCACTGGGAGTTTATCCGACATTTCCCGACCACTGGGAGTTAATCCGGAGAGTCCCCGATCACTGGGAGTTTATCCGACAGTCCCCGATCACTGGGAGTTTATCCAACAGTCCCCGATCACTGGGAGTTTATCCGACAGTCCCCGATCACTGGGAGTTTATCCGACAGTCCCCGATCACTGGGAGTTTATCCTAATGTCCCCGATCACTGGGAGATTATCCGACAATCCCCGATCCCTGGGAGTTGATCCGACAGTCCCCGATCCCTGGGAATTTATCCGACAGTCCCCGATCACTGGGAGTTTATCCGACAGTCCCCGATCACTGGGAGTTTATCCGACAGTCCCCGATCACTGGGAGTTTATCCGACAGTCCCCGATCACTGGGAGTTTATCCGGAGAGCCCCGATCACTGGGAGTTTATCCGGAGAGTCCCCGATCACTGGGAGTTTATCCGACAGTCCCCGATCACTGGGAATTTATCCGACAGTCCCCGATCACTGGGAGTTTATCCGATAGTCCCCGATCACTGGGAGTTTATCTGACAGTCCCCGATCACTGGGAGTTTATCCGGAGAGTCCCCATTCACTGGGAGTGTATCCGACAGTCCCCGATCACTGGGAGTTTATCCGACAGTCCCCGATCACTGGGAGTTTATCCGATAGTCCCCGATCACTGGGAGTTTATCTGACAGTCCCCGATCACTGGGAGTTTATCCGGAGAGTCCCCATTCACTGGGAGTGTATCCGACAGTCCCCGATCACTGGGAGTTAATCCGACAGTCCCCGATCACTGGGAGTTTATCCGACAGTCCCAGATCACTGGGAGTTTATCCGACAGTCCCCGATCACTGGGAGTTTATCCGACAGTCCCCAACCACTGGGAGTTTATCCGACACTCCCCGAGCACTGGGAATTTATCCGGAGAGTCCCCGATCACTGGGAGTTTATCCGACAGTCCCCGATCACTGGGAGTTTATCCGACAGTCCCCGAGCACTGGGAGCTTATCCGACAGTCCCCGATCACTGGGAGTTTATCCGACAGTCCCCGGTCACTGTGAGTTTATCCGACAGTCCCCGATCACTGGAAGTATATCCGACAGTCCCCGATCACTGGGAGTTTATCCGACAGTCCCCGATCACTGGGAGTTTATCCGACAGTCCCCGATCACTGGGAGTTTATCCGGAGAGTCCGCAATCACTGGGAGTTTATCCGACAGTCCCCGATCACTGGGAGTTTATCCGACAGTCCCCGATCACTGGGAGTTTATCCGACAGTCCCCGATCACTGGGAGTTTATCCGGCAGTCCCCGATCACTGGGAGTTTATCCGACAGTCTCTGATCACTGGGAGTTTATCTGACAGTCCCCGATCACTGGGAGTTTATCCGACAGTCCCCGATCACTGGGAGTTTATCCGATGTCCCCGATCACTGGGAGTTTATCCGACAGTCCCCGATCACTGGGAGTTTATCCGACAGTCCCCGATCACTGGGAGTTTATCCGACTATCCCCGATCACTGGGAGTTTATCCGACAGTCCCCGATCACTGGGAGTTTATCCGACAGTCCCCGATCACTCGGAGTTTTTCCAGAGAGTCCCCGATCACTGGGAGTTTATCCGACAGTCCCCGATCACTGGGAGTTTATCCGACAGTCCCCGATCACTGGGAGTTTATCCGGAGAGGCCCCGATCACTGGGAGTTTATCCGACAGTCCCCGATCACTGGGAGTTTATCCGGAGAGTCCCCGATCACTGGGAGTTTATCCGACAGTCCCCGATCACTGGGAGTTTATCCGACGGTCCCCGATCACTGGGAGTTTATCCGACAGTCCCCGATCACTGGGAGTTTATCCGACGGTCCCCGATCACTGGGAGTTTATCCGACATATCCCCGATCACTGGGAGTTTATCCGACAGTCCCAATTCACTGGGATTTTATCCCACAGTGCCCGGTCACTGGGAGTTTATCCGACAGTCCCCGATCACTGGGAGTTTATCCGACAGTCCCCGATCACTGGGAGTTTATCCGGAGAGTCACCGATCACTGGGAGTTTATCCGACAGTCCCCGATCACTGGGAGTTTATCCGACAGTCCCCAATCACTGGGAGTTTATCCGACAGTCCCCGATCACTGGGAGTTTATCCCACAGTCCCCGATCACTGGGAGTTTATCCGACATTCCGCTATCACCGGGAGTTTATCCGACAGTCCCCGATCACTGGGAGTTTTTCCGACACTCCCCGAGCACTGGGAGTTTATCCGGAGAGTCCCCGATCAGTGGGAGTTTATCCGACAGTCCCCGATCACTGGGAGTTTATCCGACAGTCCCCGAGCACTGGGAGCTTATCCGACAGTCCCCGATCACTGGGAGTTTATCCGACAGTCCCCGGTCACTGTGAGTTTATCCGACATTCCCCGATCACTGGAAGTATATCCGACAGACCCCGATCTCTGGTAGTTTATCCGACAGTCCCCGATCACTGGGAGTTTATCCGACAGTCCCCGATCACTGGGAGTTTATCCGGAGAGTCCCCAATCACTGGGAGTTTATCAGACAGTCCCCGATCACTGGGAGTATTTCCGACAGTCCCCGATCACTGGGAGTTTATCCGACAGTCCCCGATCACTGGGAGTTTATCCGACAGTCCCCGATCACTGGGAGTATTTCCGACAGTCCCCGATCACTGGGAGTTTATCCGACAGTCCCCGATCACTGGGAGTTTATCCGACAGTCCCCGATCACTGGGAGTTTATCCGATAGTCCCCGATCACTGGGAGTTTATCCGACATATCCCCGATCACTGGGAATTTATCCGACTGCCCCAATTCACTGGGAGTTCATCCGACAGTCCCCGATCACTGGGAGTTTATCCGGAGAGTCCCCGATCACTGGGAGTTTATCCGACAGTCCCCGATCACTGGGAGTTTATCCGACATTCCAGTATCACTGGGAGTTTATCCGACAGTCCCCGATCACTGGCTGTTTATCCGACAGTCCCCGGTTACTGGGAGTTTATCCAACAGTCCCCGAGCACTGGGAGTTTATCCGACAGTCCCGGATCACTGGGAGTTTATCCGACAGTCCCCGATCACTGTGAGTTTATCCGACAGTCCCCGATCACTGGAAGTTTATCCGGAGAGTCCCCGGTCACTGGGAGTTTATCCGACAGTCTCTGATCACAGGGAGATGATCCGACATATCCCCGATCACTGGGAGTTTATCCGACAGTCCCCGATCACTGGGAGTTTATCCCACAGTCCCCGATCACTGGGAGTTTATCCGGAGAGTCCCCGATCACTGGGAGTTTATCCGACAGTCTCTGATCACTGGGAGTTTATCCGACAGTCCCCGATCACTGGGAGTTTATCCGACAGTCCCCGATCACTGGGAGTTTATCCGATGTCCCCGATCACTGGGAGTTTATCCGACAGTCCCCGATCACTGGGAGTTTATCCGACAGTCCCCGATCACTGGGAGTTTATCCGACAGTCCCCGATCACTGGGAGTTTATCCGACAGTCCCCGATTACTGGGAGTTTATCCGACTGTCCCCGATCACTGGGAGTTTATCCGGAGAGTCCCCGATCACTGGGAGTTTATCCGACAGTCCCCGATCACTGGGAGTTTATCCGACAGTCCCCGATCACTGGGAGTTTATCCGGAGAGGCCCCGATCACTGGGAGTTTATCCGACAGTCCCCGATCACTGGGAGTTTATCCGGAGAGTCCGCGATCACTGGGAGTTTATCCGACAGTCCCCGATCACTGGGAGTTTATCCGACGGTCCCCGATCACTGGGAGTTTATCCGACAGTCCCCGATCACTGGGAGTTTATCCGACGGTCCCCGATCACTGGAAGTATATCCGACAGTCCCCGATCTCTGGGAGTTTATCCGACAGTCCCCGATCACTGGGAGTTTATCCGACAGTCCCCGATCACTGGGAGTTTATCCGGAGTGTCCCCAATCACTGGGAGTTTATCAGACAGTCCCCGATCACTGGGAGTATTTCCGACAGTCCCCGATCACTGGGAGTTTATCCGACAGTCCCCGATCACTGGGAGTTTGTCCGACAGTCCCCGATCACTGGGAGTATTTCCGACAGTCCCCGATCACTGGGAGTATTTCCGACAGTCCCCGATCACTGGGAGTTTATCCGAGAGTCCCCGATCACTCGGAGTTTATCCGGAGAGTCCCCGATCACTGGGAGTTTATCCGACAGTCCCCGATCACTGGGAGTTTATCCGATAGTCCCCGATCACTGGGAGTTTATCTGACATATCCCCGATCACTGGGAATTTATCCGACTGTCCCAATTCACTGGGAGTTCATCCGACAGTCCCCGATCACTGGGAGTTTATCCGGAGAGTCCCCGATCACTGGGAGTTTATCCGACAGTCCCCGATCACTGGGAGTTTATCCGACATTCCAGTATCACTGGGAGTTTATCCGACAGTCCCCGATCACTGGCTGTTTATCCGGCAGTCCCCAGTTACTGGGAGTTTATCCGACAGTCCCCGAGCACTGGGAGTTTATCCGACAGTCCCGGATCACTGGGAGTTTATCCGACAGTCCCCGATCACTGTGAGTTTATCCGACAGTCCCCGATCACTGGAAGTTTATCCGGAGAGTCCCCGATCACTGGTAGTTTATCCGACAGTCTCTGATCACAGGGAGATGATCCGACATATCCCCGATCACTGGGAGTTTATCCGACAGTCCCCGATGACTGGGAGTTTATCCCACAGTCCCCGATCACTGGGAGTTTATCCGGAGAGTCCCCGATCACTGGGAGTTTATCCGACAGTCTCTGATCACTGGGAGTTTATCCGACAGTCCCCGATCACTGGGAGTTTATCCGATAGTCCCCGATCACTGGGAGTTTATCCGATGTCCCCGATCACTGGGAGTTTATCCGACAGTCCCCGAGCACTGGGAGTTTATCCGACAGTCCCCGATCACTGGGAGTTTATCCGACAGTCCCCGATCACTGGGAGTTTATCCGACAGTCCCCGATCACTGGGAGTTTATCCGACTGTCCCCGATCACTGGGAGTTTATCCGCAGAGTCCCCGATCACTGGGAGTTTATCCGACAGTCCCCGATCACTGGGAGTTTATCCGGAGAGGCCCCAATCACTGGGAGTTTATCCGACAGTCCCCGATCACTGGGAGTTTATCCGGAGAGTCCCCGATCACTGGGAGTTTATCCGACAGTCCCCGATCACTGGGAGTTTATCCGACGGTCCAAGATCACTGGGGGTTTATCCGACAGTCCCCGATCACTGGGAGTTTATCCGACATTCCAGTATCACTGGGAGTTTATCCGACAGTCCCCGATCACTGGCTGTTTATCCGACAGTCCCCGGTTACTGGGAGTTTATCCGACAGTCCCCGAGCACTGGGAGTTTATCCGACAGTCCCGGATCACTGGGAGTTTATCCGACAGTCCCCGATCACTGTGAGTTTATCCGACAGTCCCCGATCACTGGGAGTTTATCCGACAGTCCCCGATCACTGGGAGTTTATCCGGAGAGGCCCCGATCACTGGGAGTTTATCCGACAGTCCCCGATCACTGGGAGTTTATCCGGAGAGTCCCCGATCACTGGGAGTTTATCCGACAGTCCCCGATCACTGGGCGTTTATCCGACGGTCCCCGGTCACTGGGGGTTTATCCGACAGTCCCCGATCACTGGGAGTTTATCCGACGGTCCCCGATCACTGGGAGTTTATCCGACATATCCCAGATCACTGGGAGTTTTTCCGACAGTCCCAATTCACTGGGATTTTATCCCACAGTGCCCGATCACTGGGAGCTTATCCGACAGTCCCCGATCACTGGGAGTTTATCCGACAGTCCCCGATCACTGGGAGTTTATCCGGAGAGTCACCGATCCTTGGGAGTTTATCCGACAGTCCCCGATCACTGGGAGTTTATCCGACAGTCCCCAATCACTGGGAGTTTATCCGACGGTCCCCGATCACTGGGAGTTTATCCCACAGACCCCGATCACTGGGAGTTTATCCGACATACCCCTATCACCGGGAGTTTATCCGACAGTCCCCGATCACTGGGAGTTTATCCGACACTCCCCGAGCACTGGGAGTTTATCCGGAGAGTCCCCGATCACTGGGAGTTTATCCGACAGTCCCCGATCACTGGGAGTTTATCCGACAGTCCCCGAGCACTGGGAGCTAATCCGACAGTCCCCGATCACTGGGAGTTTATCCGACAGTCCCCGGTTACTGTGAGTTTATCCGACAGTCCCCGATCACTGGAAGTATATCCGACAGTCTCCGATCACTGGGAGTTTATCCGACAGTCCCCGATCACTGGGAGTTTATCCGACAGTCCCCGATCACTGGGAGTTTATCCGGAGAGGCCCCGATCTCTGGGAGTTTATCCGACAGTCCCCGATCACTGGGAGATTATCAGACAGTCCCCGATCACTGGGAGTTAATCCGACAGTCCCCGATCACTGGGAGTTTATCCGACAGACCCCGATCACTGGGAGTTTATCCTAGAGTCCCCGATCACTCGGAGTTTATCCGGAGATTCCCCGATCACTGGGAGTTATCCGACAGTCCCCGATCACTGGGAGTTTATCCGATAGTCCCCGATCACTGGGAGTTTATCCGACATATCCCCGATCACTGGGAATTTATCCGACTGTCCCAATTCACTGGGAGTTTATCCGACAGTCCCCGATCACTGGGAGTTTATCCGACAGTCCCCGATCACTGGGAGTTTATCCGGAGAGTCCCCGATCACTGGGTGTTTATCCGACAGTCCCCGATCACTGGGAGTTTATCCGACATTCCAGTATCACTGGGAGTTTATCCGGAGAGGCCCCGATCACTGGGAGTTTATCCGACAGTCCCCGATCACTGGGAGTTTATCCGGAGAGTCCGCGATCACTGGGAGTTTATCCGACAGTCCCCGATCACTGGGAGTTTATCCGACGGTCCCCGATCACTGGGAGTTTATCCGACAGTCCCCGATCACTGGGAGTTTATCCGACGGTCCCCGATCACTGGAAGTATATCCGACAGTCCCCGATCTCTGGGAGTTTATCCGACAGTCCCCGATCACTGGGAGTTTATCCGACAGTCCCCGATCACTGGGAGTTTATCCGGAGAGTCCCCAATCACTGGGAGTTTATCAGACAGTCCCCGATCACTGGGAGTATTTCCGACAGTCCCCGATCACTGGGAGTTTATCCGACAGTCCCCGATCACTGGGAGTTTGTCCGACAGTCCCCGATCACTGGGAGTATTTCCGACAGTCCCCGATCACTGGGAGTATTTCCGACAGTCCCCGATCACTGGGAGTTTATCCGAGAGTCCCCGATCACTCGGAGTTTATCCGGAGAGTCCCCGATCACTGGGAGTTTATCCGACAGTCCCCGATCACTGGGAGTTTATCCGATAGTCCCCGATCACTGGGAGTTTATCTGACATATCCCGGATCACTGGGAATTTATCCGACTGTCCCAATTCACTGGGAGTTCATCCGACAGTCCCCGATCACTGGGAGTTTATCCGGAGAGTCCCCGATCACTGGGAGTTTATCCGACAGTCCCCGATCACTGGGAGTTTATCCGACATTCCAGTATCACTGGGAGTTTATCCGACAGTCCCCGATCACTGGCTGTTTATCCGGCAGTCCCCAGTTACTGGGAGTTTATCCGACAGTCCCCGAGCACTGGGAGTTTATCCGACAGTCCCGGATCACTGGGAGTTTATCCGACAGTCCCCGATCACTGTGAGTTTATCCGACAGTCCCCGATCACTGGAAGTTTATCCGGAGAGTCCCCGATCACTGGGAGTTTATCCGACAGTCTCTGATCACAGGGAGATGATCCGACATATCCCCGATCACTGGGAGTTTATCCGACAGTCCCCGATGACTGGGAGTTTATCCCACAGTCCCCGATCACTGGGAGTTTATCCGGAGAGTCCCCGATCACTGGGAGTTTATCCGACAGTCTCTGATCACTGGGAGTTTATCCGACAGTCCCCGATCACTGGGAGTTTATCCGATAGTCCCCGATCACTGGGAGTTTATCCGATGTCCCCGATCACTGGGAGTTTATCCGACAGTCCCCGAGCACTGGGAGTTTATCCGACAGTCCCCGATCACTGGGAGTTTATCCGACAGTCCCCGATCACTGGGAGTTTATCCGACAGTCCCCGATCACTGGGAGTTTATCCGACTGTCCCCGATCACTGGGAGTTTATCCGCAGAGTCCCCGATCACTGGGAGTTTATCCGACAGTCCCCGATCACTGGGAGTTTATCCGGAGAGGCCCCAATCACTGGGAGTTTATCCGACAGTCCCCGATCACTGGGAGTTTATCCGGAGAGTCCCCGATCACTGGGAGTTTATCCGACAGTCCCCGATCACTGGGAGTTTATCCGACGGTCCACGATCACTGGGGGTTTATCCGACAGTCCCCGATCACTGGGAGTTTATCCGACATTCCAGTATCACTGGGAGTTTATCCGACAGTCCCTGATCACTGGCTGTTTATCCGACAGTCCCCGGTTACTGGGAGTTTATCCGACAGTCCCCGAGCACTGGGAGTTTATCCGACAGTCCCGGATCACTGGGAGTTTATCCGACAGTCCCCGATCACTGTGAGTTTATCCGACAGTCCCCGATCACTGGGAGTTTATCCGACAGTCCCCGATCACTGGGAGTTTATCCGGAGAGGCCCCGATCACTGGGAGTTTATCCGACAGTCCCCGATCACTGGGAGTTTATCCGGAGAGTCCCCGATCACTGGGAGTTTATCCGACAGTCCCCGATCACTGGGAGTTTATCCGACGGTCCCCGGTCACTGGGGGTTTATCCGACAGTCCCCGATCACTGGGAGTTTATCCGACGGTCCCCGATCACTGGGAGTTTATCCGACATATCCCAGATCACTGGGAGTTTTTCCGACAGTCCCAATTCACTGGGATTTTATCCCACAGTGCCCGATCACTGGGAGCTTATCCGACAGTCCCCGATCACTGGGAGTTTATCCGACAGTCCCCGATCACTGGGAGTTTATCCGGAGAGTCACCGATCCTTGGGAGTTTATCCGACAGTCCCCGATCACTGGGAGTTTATCCGACAGTCCCCAATCACTGGGAGTTTATCCGACGGTCCCCGATCACTGGGAGTTTATCCCACAGACCCCGATCACTGGGAGTTTATCCGACATACCCCTATCACCGGGAGTTTATCCGACAGTCCCCGATCACTGGGAGTTTATCCGACACTCCCCGAGCACTGGGAGTTTATCCGGAGAGTCCCCGATCACTGGGAGTTTATCCGACAGTCCCCGATCACTGGGAGTTTATCCGACAGTCCCCGAGCACTGGGAGCTAATCCGACAGTCCCCGATCGCTGGGAGTTTATCCGACAGTCCCCGGTTACTGTGAGTTTATCCGACAGTCCCCGATCACTGGAAGTATATCCGACAGTCTCCGATCACTGGGAGTTTATCCGACAGTCCCCGATCACTGGGAGTTTATCCGACAGTCCCCGATCACTGGGAGTTTATCCGGAGAGGCCCCGATCACTGGGAGTTTATCCGACAGTCCCCGATCACTGGGAGATTATCAGACAGTCCCCGATCACTGGGAGTTAATCCGACAGTCCCCGATCACTGGGAGTTTATCCGACAGACCCCGATCACTGGGAGTTTATCCTAGAGTCCCCGATCACTCGGAGTTTATCCGGAGAGTCCCCGATCACTGGGAGTTATCCGACAGTCCCCGATCACTGGGAGTTTATCCGATAGTCCCCGATCACTGGGAGTTTATCCGACATATCCCCGATCACTGGGAATTTATCCGACTGTCCCAATTCACTGGGAGTTTATCCGACAGTCCCCGATCACTGGGAGTTTATCCGACAGTCCCCGATCACTGGGAGTTTATCCGACATTCCAGTATCACTGGGAGTTTATCCGGAGAGGCCCCGATCACTGGGAGTTTATCTGACAGTCCCCGATCACTGGGAGTTTATCCGGAGAGTCCGCGATCACTGGGAGTTTATCCGACAGTCCCCGATCACTGGGAGTTTATCCGACGGTCCCCGATCACTGGGAGTTTATCCGACAGTCCCCGATCACTGGGAGTTTATCCGACGGTCCCCGATCACTGGAAGTATATCCGACAGTCCCCGATCTCTGGGAGTTTATCCGACAGTCCCCGATCACTGGGAGTTTATCCGACAGTCCCCGATCACTGGGAGTTTATCCGGAGAGTCCCCAATCACTGGGAGTTTATCAGACAGTCCCCGATCACTGGGAGTATTTCCGACAGTCCCCGATCACTGGGAGTTTATCCGACAGTCCCCGATCACTGGGAGTTTGTCCGACAGTCCCCGATCACTGGGAGTATTTCCGACAGTCCCCGATCACTGGGAGTATTTCCGACAGTCCCCGATCACTGGGAGTTTATCCGAGAGTCCCCGATCACTCGGAGTTTATCCGGAGAGTCCCCGATCACTGGGAGTTTATCCGACAGTCCCCGATCACTGGGAGTTTATCCGATAGTCCCCGATCACTGGGAGTTTATCTGACATATCCCCGATCACTGGGAATTTATCCGACTGTCCCAATTCACTGGGAGTTCATCCGACAGTCCCCGATCACTGGGAGTTTATCCGGAGAGTCCCCGATCACTGGGAGTTTATCCGACAGTCCCCGATCACTGGGAGTTTATCCGACATTCCAGTATCACTGGGAGTTTATCCGACAGTCCCCGATCACTGGCTGTTTATCCGGCAGTCCCCAGTTACTGGGAGTTTATCCGACAGTCCCCGAGCACTGGGAGTTTATCCGACAGTCCCGGATCACTGGGAGTTTATCCGACAGTCCCCGATCACTGTGAGTTTATCCGACAGTCCCCGATCACTGGAAGTTTATCCGGAGAGTCCCCGATCACTGGGAGTTTATCCGACAGTCTCTGATCACAGGGAGATGATCCGACATATCCCCGATCACTGGGAGTTTATCCGACAGTCCCCGATGACTGGGAGTTTATCCCACAGTCCCCGATCACTGGGAGTTTATCCGGAGAGTCCCCGATCACTGGGAGTTTATCCGACAGTCTCTGATCACTGGGAGTTTATCCGACAGTCCCCGATCACTGGGAGTTTATCCGATAGTCCCCGATCACTGGGAGTTTATCCGATGTCCCCGATCACTGGGAGTTTATCCGACAGTCCCCGAGCACTGGGAGTTTATCCGACAGTCCCCGATCACTGGGAGTTTATCCGACAGTCCCCGATCACTGGGAGTTTATCCGACAGTCCCCGATCACTGGGAGTTTATCCGACTGTCCCCGATCACTGGGAGTTTATCCGCAGAGTCCCCGATCACTGGGAGTTTATCCGACAGTCCCCGATCACTGGGAGTTTATCCGACAGTCCCCGATCACTGGGAGTTTATCCGGAGAGGCCCCAATCACTGGGAGTTTATCCGACAGTCCCCGATCACTGGGAGTTTATCCGGAGAGTCCCCGATCACTGGGAGTTTATCCGACAGTCCCCGATCACTGGGAGTTTATCCGACGGTCCACGATCACTGGGGGTTTATCCGACAGTCCCCGATCACTGGGAGTTTATCCGACGGTCCCCGATCACTGGGAGTTTATCCGACATATCCCCGATCACTGGGAGTTTTTCCGACAGTCCCAATTCACTGGGATTTTATCCCACAGTGCCCGATCACTGGGAGCTTATCCGACAGTCCCCGATCACTGGGAGTTTATCCGACAGTCCCCGATCACTGGGAGTTTATCCGGAGAGTCACCGATCCTTGGGAGTTTATCCGACAGTCCCCGATCACTGGGAGTTTATCCGACAGTCCCCAATCACTGGGAGTTTATCCGACAGTCCCCGATCACTGGGAGCTTATCCCACAGACCCCGATCACTGGGAGTTTATCCGACATACCCCTATCACCGGGAGTTTATCCGACAGTCCCCGATCACTGGGAGTTTATCCGACAGTCCCCGATCACTGGGAGTTTATCCGACAGTCCCCGATCACTGGGAGTTTATCCGGAGAGTCCCCAATCACTGGGAGTTTATCAGACAGTCCCCGATCACTGGGAGTATTTCCGACAGTCCCCGATCACTGGGAGTTTATCCGACAGTCCCCGATCACTGGGAGTTTATCCGACAGTCCCCGATCACTGGGAGTATTTCCGACAGTCCCCGATCACTGGGAGTATTTCCGACAGTTCCCGATCACTGGGAGTATTTCCGACAGTCCCCGATCACTGGGAGATTATCCGACAGTCCCCGATCACCGGGAGTTTATCCGACAGTCCCCGATCACTGGGAGTTTATCCGACAGTCCCCGATCACTGGGAGTTAATCCGACAGTCCCCGATCACTGGGAGTTTATCCGACAGTCCCCGATCACTGGGAGTTTATCCGACAGTCCCCGATCACTGGGAGTTTATCCGACATTCCCCGATCACTCGGAGTTTATCCGGAGAGTCCCCGATCACTGGGAGTTATCCGACAGTCCCCGAACACTGGGAGTTTATCCGATAGTCCCCGATCACTGGGAGTTTATCCGACATATCCCCGATCACTGGGAATTTATCCGACTGTCCCAATTCACTGGGAGTTTATCCGACAGTCCCCGATCACTGGGAGTTTATCCGACAGTCCCCGATCACTGGGAGTTTATCCGGAGAGTCCCCGATCACTGGGAGTTTATCCGACAGTCCCCGATCACTGGGAGTTTATCCGACATTCCAGTATCACTGGGAGTTTATCCGACAGTCCCCAATCACTGGCTGTTTATCCGACAGTCCCCGGTTACTGGGAGTTTATCCGACAGTCCCCGATCACTGGGAGTTTATCCGACAGTCCCCGATCACTGGGAGTTTATCCGACTGTCCCCGATCACTGGGAGTTTATCCGGAGAGTCCCCGATCACTGGGAGTTTATCCGACAGTCCCCGATCACTGGGAGTTTATCTGACAGTCCCCGATCACTGGGAGTTTATCCGGAGAGGCCCCGATCACTGGGAGTTTATCCGACAGTCCCCGATCACTGGGAGTTTATCCGGAGAGTCCCCGATCACTGGGAGTTTATCCGACAGTCCCCGATCACTGGGAGTTTATCCGACGGTCCCCGATCACTGGGAGTTTATCCGACAGTCCCCGATCACTGGGAGTTTGTCCGACAGTCCGCGATCACTGGGAGTATTTCCGACAGTCCCCGATCACTGGGAGTATTTCCGACAGTCCCCGATCACTGGGAGTTTATCCGAGAGTCCCCGATCACTCGGAGTTTATCCGGAGAGTCCCCGATCACTGGGAGTTTATCCGACAGTCCCCGATCACTGGGACTTTATCCGATAGTCCCCGATCACTGGGAGTTTATCCGACATATCCCCGATCATTGGGAATTTATCCGACTGTCCCAATTCACTGGGAGTTCATCCGACAGTCCCCGATCACTGGGAGTTTATCCGGAGAGTCCCCGATCACTGGGAGTTTATCCGACAGTCCCCGATCACTGGGAGTTTTTCCGACATTCCAGTATCACTGGGAGTTTATCCGACAGTCCCCGATCACTGGCTGTTTATCCGACAGTCCCCGGTTACTGGGAGTTTATCCGACAGTCCCCGAGCACTGGGAGTTCATCCGACAGTCCCGGATCACTGGGAGTTTATCCGACAGTCCCCGATCACTGTGAGTTTATCCGACAGTCCCCGATCACTGGGAGTTTATCCGACAGTCCCCGATCACTGGGAGTTTATCCGGAGACGCCCCGATCACTGGGAGTTTATCCGACAGTCCCCGATCACTGGGAGTTTATCCGGAGAGTCCCCGATCACTGGGAGTTTATCCGACAGTCCCCGATCACTGGGAGTTTATCCGACGGTCCCCGATCACTGGGGGTTTATCCGACAGGCCCCGATCACTGGGAGTTTATCCGACGGTCCCCGATCACTGGGAGATTATCCGACATATCCCCGATCACTGGGAGTTTATCCGGAGAGTCCCCGATCACTGGGAGTTTATCCGACAGTCCCCGATCACTGGGAGTTTATCCGACGGTCCACGATCACTGGGGGTTTATCCGACAGTCCCCGATCACTGGGAGTTTATCCGACAGTCCCCGATCACTGGCTGTTTATCCGACAGTCCCCGGTTACTGGGAGTTTATCCGACAGTCCCCGATCACTGGGAGTTTATCCGACAGTCCCCGATCACTGGGAGTTTATCCGACTGTCCCCGATCACTGGGAGTTTATCCGGAGAGTCCCCGATCACTGGGAGTTTATCCGACAGTCCCCGATCACTGGGAGTTTATCTGACAGTCCCCGATCACTGGGAGTTTATCCGGAGAGGCCCCGATCACTGGGAGTTTATCCGACAGTCCCCGATCACTGGGAGTTTATCCGGAGAGTCCCCGATCACTGGGAGTTTATCCAACAGTCCTCGATCACTGGGAGTTTATCCGACGGTCCCCGATCACTGGGAGTTTATCCGACAGTCCCCGATCACTGGGAGTTTATCCGACAGTCCCCGATCACTGGGAGTTTATCCGGAGAGTCCCCAATCACTGGGAGTTTATCAGACAGTCCCCGATCACTGGGAGTATTTCCGACAGTCCCCGATCACTGGGAGTTTATCCGACAGTCCCCGATCACTGGGAGTTTGTCCGACAGTCCGCGATCACTGGGAGTATTTCCGACAGTCCCCGATCACTGGGAGTATTTCCGACAGTCCCCGATCACTGGGAGTTTATCCGAGAGTCCCCGATCACTCGGAGTTTATCCGGAGAGTCCCCGATCACTGGGAGTTTATCCGACAGTCCCCGATCACTGGGACTTTATCCGATAGTCCCCGATCACTGGGAGTTTATCCGACATATCCCCGATCACTGGGAATTTATCCGACTGTCCCAATTCACTGGGAGTTCATCCGACAGTCCCCGATCACTGGGAGTTTATCCGGAGCGTCCCCGATCACTGGGAGTTTATCCGACAGTCCCCGATCACTGGGAGTTTATCCGACATTCCAGTATCACTGGGAGTTTATCCGACCGTCCCCGATCACTGGCTGTTTATCCGACAGTCCCCGGTTACTGGGAGTTTATCCGACAGTCCCCGAGCACTGGGAGTTTATCCGACAGTCCCGCATCACTGGGAGTTTATCCGACAGTCCCCGATCACTGTGAGTTTATCCGACAGTCCCCGATCACTGGGAGTTTATCCGACAGTCCCCGATCACTGGGAGTTTATCCGGAGAGGCCCCGATCACTGGGAGTTTATCCGACAGTCCCCGATCACTGGGAGTTTATCCGGAGAGTCCCCGGTCACTGGGAGTTTATCCGACAGTCCCCGATCACTGGGAGTTTATCCGACGGTCCCCGATCACTGGGGGTTTATCCGACAGTCCCCGATCACTGGGAGTTTATCCGACGGTCCCCGATCACTGGGAGTTTATCCGACATATCCCCGATCACTGGGAGTTTTTCAGACAGTCCCAATTCACTGGGATTTTATCCCACAGTGCCCGATCACTGGGAGCTTATCCGACAGTCCCCGATCACTGGGAGTTTATCCGACAGTCCCCGATCACTGGGAGTTTATCCGGAGAGTCACCGATCCTTGGGAGTTTATCCGACAGTCCCCGATCACTGGGAGTTTATCCGACAGTCCCCAATCACTGGGAGTTTATCCGACGGTCCCCGATCACTGGGAGTTTATCCCACAGACCCCGATGACTGGGAGTTTATCCGACATACCCCTATCACCGGGAGTTTATCCGACAGTCCCCGATCACTGGGTGTTTATCCGACACTCCCCGAGCACTGGGAGTTTATCCGGAGAGTCCCCGATCACTGGGAGTTTATCCGACAGTCCCCGATCACTGGGAGTTTATCCGACAGTCCCCGAGCACTGGGAGCTTATCCGACAGTCCCCGATCACTGGGAGTTTATCCGACAGTCCCCGGTTACTGTGAGTTTATCCGACAGTCCCCGATCACTGGAAGTATATCCGACAGCCCCGATCACTGGGAGTTTATCCGACAGTCCCCGATCACTGGGAGTTTATCCGACAGTCCCCGATCACTGGGAGTTTATCCGGAGAGTCCCCAATCACTGGGAGTTTATCAGACAGTCCCCGATCACTGGGAGTATTTCCGACAGTCCCCGATCACTGGGAGTTTATCCGACAGTCCCCGATCACTGGGAGTTTATCCGACAGTCCCCGATCACTGGGAGTTTATCCGACAGTCCCCGATCACTGGGAGTTTATCCGGAGAGTCCCCAATCACTGGGAGTTTATCAGACAGTCCCCGATCACTGGGAGTATTTCCGACAGTCCCCGATCACTGGGAGTTTATCCGACAGTCCCCGATCACTGGGAGTATTTCCGACAGTCCCCGATCACTGGGAGTATTTCCGACAGTTCCCGATCACTGGGAGTATTTCCGACAGTCCCCGATCACTGGGAGATTATCCGACAGTCCCCGATCACTGGGAGTTTATCCGACAGTCCCCGATCACTGGGAGTTTATCCGACAGTCCCCGATCACTGGGAGTTTATCCGGAGAGGCCCCGATCACTGGGAGTTTATCCGACAGTCCCCGATCACTGGGAGATTATCAGACAGTCCCCGATCACTGGGAGTTAATCCGACAGTCCCCGATCACTGGGAGTTTATCCGACAGACCCCGATCACTGGGAGTTTATCCGACAGTCCCCGATCACTGGGAGTTTATCCTAGAGTCCCCGATCACTCGGAGTTTATCCGGAGAGTCCCCGATCACTGGGAGTTATCCGACAGTCCCCGATCACTGGGAGTTTATCCGATAGTCCCCGATCACTGGGAGTTTATCCGACATATCCCCGATCACTGGGAATTTATCCGACTGTCCCAATTCACTGGGAGTTTATCCGACAGTCCCCGATCACTGGGAGTTTATCCTAGAGTCCCCGATCACTGGGAGTTTATCCGGAGAGTCCCCGATCACTGGGAGTTTATCCGACAGTCCCCGATCACTGGGAGTTTATCCGACATTCCAGTATCACTGGGAGTTTATCCGACAGTCCCCGATCACTGGCTGTTTATCCGACAGTCCCCGGTTACTGGGAGTTTATGCGACAGTCCCCGATCACTGGGAGTTGATCCGACAGTCCCCGATCACTGGGAGTTTATCCGACTGTCCCCGATCACTGGGAGTTTATCCGGAGAGTCCCCGATCACTGGGAGTTTATCCGACAGTCCCCGATCACTGGGAGTTTATCTGACAGTCCCCGATCACTGGGAGTTTATCCGGAGAGGCCCCGATCACTGGGAGTTTATCCGACAGTCCCCGATCACTGGGAGTTTATCCGGAGAGTCCCCGATCACTGGGAGTTTATCCGACAGTCCCCGATCACTGGGAGTTTATCCGACGGTCCCCGATCACTGGGAGTTTATCCGACAGTCCCCGATCACTGGGAGTTTATCCGACGGTCCCCGGTCACTGGAAGTATATCCGACAGTCCCCGATCTCTGGGAGTTTATCCGACAGTCCCCGATCACTGGGAGTTTATCCGACAGTCCCCGATCACTGGGAGTTTATCCGGAGAGTCCCCAATCACTGGGAGTTTATCAGACAGTCCCCGATCACTGGGAGTATTTCCGACAGTCCCCGATCACTGGGAGTTTATCCGACAGTCCCCGATCACTGGGAGTTTGTCCGACAGTCCGCGATCACTGGGAGTATTTCCGACAGTCCGCGATCACTGGGAGTATTTCCGACAGTCCCCGATCACTGGGAGTATTTCCGACGGTCCCCGATCACTGGGAGTTTATCCGAGAGTCCCCGATCACTCGGAGTTTATCCGGAGAGTCCCCGATCACTGGGAGTTTATCCGACAGTCCCCGATCACTGGGACTTTATCCGATAGTCCCCGATCACTGGGAGTTTATCCGACATATCCCCGATCACTGGGAATTTATCCGACTGTCCCAATTCACTGGGAGTTCATCCGACAGTCCCCGATCACTGGGAGTTTATCCGGAGAGTCCCCGATCACTGGGAGTTTATCCGACAGTCCCCGATCACTGGGAGTTTATCCGACATTCCAGTATCACTGGGAGTTTATCCGACAGTCCCCGATCACTGGCTGTTTATCCGACAGTCCCCGGTTACTGGGAGTTTATCCGACAGTCCCCGAGCACTGGGAGTTTATCCGACAGTCCCGGATCACTGGGAGTTTATCCGACAGTCCCCGATCACTGTGAGTTTATCCGACAGTCCCCGATCACTGGGAGTTTATCCGACAGTCCCCGATCACTGGGAGTTTATCCGGAGAGGCCCCGATCACTGGGAGTTTATCCGACAGTCCCCGATCACTGGGACTTTATCCGATAGTCCCCGATCACTGGGAGTTTATCCGACATATCCCCGATCACTGGGAATTTATCCGACTGTCCCAATTCACTGGGAGTTCATCCCACAGTCCCCGATCACTGGGAGTTTATCCGGAGAGTCCCCGATCACTGGGAGTTTATCCGACAGTCCCCGATCACTGGGAGTTTATCCGACATTCCAGTATCACTGGGAGTTTATCCGACAGTCCCCGATCACTGGCTGTTTATCCGACAGTCCCCGGTTACTGGGAGTTTATCCGACAGTCCCCGAGCACTGGGAGTTTATCCGACAGTCCCGGATCACTGGGAGTTTATCCGACAGTCCCCGATCACTGTGAGTTTATCCGACAGTCCCCGATCACTGGGAGTTTATCCGACAGTCCCCGATCACTGGGAGTTTATCCGGAGAGGCCCCGATCACTGGGAGTTTATCCGACAGTCCCCGATCACTGGGAGTTTATCCGGAGAGTCCCCGATCACTGGGAGTTTATCCGACAGTCCCCGATCACTGGGAGTTTATCCGACGGTCCCCGATCACTGGGGGTTTATCCGACAGTCCCCGATCACTGGGAGTTTATCCGACGGTCCCCGATCACTGGGAGTTTATCCGACATATCCCAGATCACTGGGAGTTTTTCCGACAGTCCCAATTCACTGGGATTTTATCCCACAGTGCCCGATCACTGGGAGCTTATCCGACAGTCCCCGATCACTGGGAGTTTATCCGACAGTCCCCGATCACTGGGAGTTTATCCGGAGAGTCACCGATCCTTGGGAGTTTATCCGACAGTCCCCGATCACTGGGAGTTTATCCGACAGTCCCCAATCACTGGGAGTTTATCCGACGGTCCCCGATCACTGGGAGTTTATCCCACAGACCCCGATCACTGGGAGTTTATCCGACATACCCCTATCACCGGGAGTTTATCCGACAGTCCCCGATCACTGGGAGTTTATCCGACACTCCCCGAGCACTGGGAGTTTATCCGGAGAGTCCCCGATCACTGGGAGTTTATCCGACAGTCCCCGATCACTGGGAGTTTATCCGACAGTCCCCGAGCACTGGGAGCTAATCCGACAGTCCCCGATCACTGGGAGTTTATCCGACAGTCCCCGGTTACTGTGAGTTTATCCGACAGTCCCCGATCACTGGAAGTATATCCGACAGTCTCCGATCACTGGGAGTTTATCCGACAGTCCCCGATCACTGGGAGTTTATCCGACAGTCCCCGATCACTGGGAGTTTATCCGGAGAGGCCCCGATCACTGGGAGTTTATCCGACAGTCCCCGATCACTGGGAGATTATCAGACAGTCCCCGATCACTGGGAGTTAATCCGACAGTCCCCGATCACTGGGAGTTTATCCGACAGACCCCGATCACTGGGAGTTTATCCTAGAGTCCCCGATCACTCGGAGTTTATCCGGAGAGTCCCCGATCACTGGGAGTTATCCGACAGTCCCCGATCACTGGGAGTTTATCCGATAGTCCCCGATCACTGGGAGTTTATCCGACATATCCCCGATCACTGGGAATTTATCCGACTGTCCCAATTCACTGGGAGTTTATCCGACAGTCCCCGATCACTGGGAGTTTATCCGACAGTCCCTGATCACTGGGAGTTTATCCGGAGAGTCCCCGATCACTGGGAGTTTATCCGACAGTCCCCGATCACTGGGAGTTTATCCGACATTCCAGTATCACTGGGAGTTTATCCGACAGTCCCCGATCACTGGCTGTTTATCCGACAGTCCCCGGTTACTGGGAGTTTATCCGACAGTCCCCGATTACTGGGAGTTTATCCGACAGTCCCCGATCACTGGGAGTTTATCCGACTGTCCCCGATCACTGGGAGTTTATCCGGAGAGTCCCCGATCACTGGGAGTTTATCCGACAGTCCCCGATCACTGGGAGTTTATCTGACAGTCCCCGATCACTGGGAGTTTATCCGGAGAGGCCCCGATCACTGGGAGTTTATCCGACAGTCCCCGATCACTGGGAGTTTATCCGGAGAGTCCCCGATCACTGGGAGTTTATCCGACAGTCCCCGATCACTGGGAGTTTATCCGACAGTCCCCGATCACTGGCTGTTTATCCGACAGTCCCCGGTTACTGGGAGTGTATCCGACAGTCCCCGAGCACTGGGAGTTTATCCGACAGTCCCGGATCACTGGGAGTTTATCCGACAGTCCCCGATCACTGTGAGTTTATCCGACAGTCCCCGATCACTGGAAGTTTATCCGGAGAGTCCCCGATCACTGGGAGTTTATCCGACAGTCTCTGATCACAGGGAGATGATCCGACATATCCCCGATCACTGGGAGTTTATCCGACAGTCCCCGATCACTGGGAGTTTATCCCACAGTCCCCGATCACTGGGAGTTTTTCCGGAGAGTCCCCGATCACTGGGAGTTTATCCGACAGTCTCTGATCACTGTGAGTTTATCCGACAGTCCCCGATCACTGGGAGTTTATCCGACAGTCCCCGATCACTGGGAGTTTATCCGATGTCCCCGATCACTGGGAGTTCATCCGACAGTCCCCGATCACTGGGAGTTTATCCGACAGTCCCCGATCACTGGGAGTTTATCCGACAGTCCCCGATCACTGGGAGTTTATCCGACAGTCCCCGATCACTGGGAGTTTATCCGAATGTCCCCGATCACTGGGAGTTTATCCGGAGAGTCCCCGATCACTGGGAGTTTATCCGACAGTCCCCAATCACTGGGAGTTTATCCGCCAGTCCCTGATCACTGGGAGTTTATCCGGAGAGGCCCCGATCACTGGGAGTTTATCCGACAGTCCCCGATCACTGGGAGTTTATCCGGAGAGTCCCCGATCACTGGGAGTTTATCCGACAGTCCCCGATCACTGGGAGTTTATCCGACGGTCCCCGATCACTGGGAGTTTATCCGACAGTCCCCGATCACTGGGAGTTTATCCGACGGTCCCCGATCACTGGGAGTTTATCCGACATATCCCCGATCACTGGGAGGTTTTCCGACAGTCCCAATTCACTGGGATTTTATCCCACAGTGCCCGATCACTGGGAGCTTATCCGACAGTCCCCGATCACTGGGAGTTTATCCGACAGTCCCCGATCACTGGGAGTTTATCCGGAGAGTCACCGATCCTTGGGAGTTTATCCGACAGTCCCCGATCACTGGGAGTTTATCCGACAGTCCCCAATCACTGGGAGTTTATCCGACAGTCCCCGATCACTGGGAGTTTATCCCACAGACACCGATCACTGGGAGTTTATCCGACATTCCCCTATCACCGGGAGTTTATCCGACAGTCCCCGATCACTGGGAGTTTATCCGACAGTCCCCGGTTACTGTGAGTTTATCCGACAGTCCCCGATCACTGGAAGTATATCCGACAGTCCCCGATCACTGGGAGTTTATCCGACAGTCCCCGATCACTGGGAGTTTATCCGACAGTCCCCGATCACTGGGAGTTTATCCGGAGAGTCCCCGATCACTGGGAGTATTTCCGACAGTCCCCGATCACTGGGAGTTTATCCGACAGTCCCCGATCACTGGGAGTTTATCCGACAGTCCCCGATCACTGGGAGTATTTCCGACAGTCCCCGATCACTGGGAGTATTTCCGACAGTTCCCGATCACTGGGAGTATTTCCGACAGTCCCCGATCACTGGGAGATTATCCGACAGTCCCCGATCACTGGGAGTTTATCCGACAGTCCCCGATCACTGGGAGATTATCCGACAGTCCCCAATCACTGGGAGTTTATCCGGAGAGGCCCCGATCACTGGGAGTTTATCCGACAGTCCCCGATCACTGGGAGATTATCAGACAGTCCCCGATCACTGGGAGTTAATCCGACAGTCCCCGATCACTGGGAGTTTATCCGACAGACCCCGATCACTGGGAGTTTATCCGACAGTCCCCGATCACTGGGAGTTTATCCTAGAGTCCCCGATCACTCGGAGTTTATCCGGAGAGTCCCCGATCACTGGGAGTTATCCGACAGTCCCCGATCACTGGGAGTTTATCCGATAGTCCCCGATCACTGGGAGTTTATCCGACATATCCCCGATCACTGGGAATTTATCCGACTGTCCCAATTCACTGGGAGTTTATCCGACAGTCCCCGATCACTGGGAGTTTATCCGACAGTCCCCGATCACTGGGAGTTTATCCGGAGAGTCCCCGATCACTGGGAGTTTATCCGACAGTCCCCGATCACTGGGAGTTTATCCGACATTCCAGTATCACTGGGAGTTTATCCGACAGTCCCCGATCACTGGCTGTTTATCCGACAGTCCCCGGTTACTGGGAGTTTATCCGACAGTCCCCGATCACTGGGAGTTTATCCGACAGTCCCCGATCACTGGGAGTTTATCCGACTGTCCCCGATCACTGGGAGTTTATCCGGAGAGTCCCCGATCACTGGGAGTTTATCCGACATTCCCCGATCACTGGGAGTTTATCTGACAGTCCCCGATCACTGGGAGTTTATCCGGAGAGGCCCCGATCACTGGGAGTTTATCCGACAGTCCCCGATCACTGGGAGTTTATCCGGAGAGTCCCCGATCACTGGGAGTTTATCCGACATTCCAGTATCACTGGGAGTTTATCCGACAGGCCCCGATCACTGGCTGTTTATCCGACAGTCCCCGGTTACTGGGAGTTTATCCGACAGTCCCCGAGCACTGGGAGTTTATCCGACAGTCCCGGATCACTGGGAGTTTATCCGACAGTCCCCGATCACTGTGAGTTTATCCGACAGTCCCCGATCACTGGAAGTTTATCCGGAGAGTCCCCGATCACTGGGAGTTTATCCGACAGTCTCTGATCACAGGGAGATGATCCGACATATCCCCGATCACTGGGAGTTTATCCGACAGTCCCCGATCACTGGCAGTTTATCCCACAGTCCCCGATCACTAGGAGTTTATCCGGAGAGTCCCCGATCACTGGGAGTTTATCCGACAGTCTCTGATCACTGTGAGTTTATCCGACAGTCACCGATCACTGGGAGTTTATCCGACAGTCCCCGATCACTGGGAGTTTATCCGATGTCCCCGATCACTGGGAGTTCATCCGACAGTCCCCGATCACTGGGAGTTTATCCGACAGTCCCCGATCACTGGGAGTTTATCCGACAGTCCCCGATCACTGGGAGTTTATCCGACAGTCCCCGATCACTGGGAGTTTATCCGACAGTCCCCGATCACTGGGAGTTTATCCGGAGAGTCCCCGATCACTGGGAGTTTATCCGACAGTCCCCAATCACTGGGAGTTTATCCGACAGTCCCCGATCACTGGGAGTTTATCCGGAGAGGCCCCGATCACTGGGAGTTTATCCGACAGTCCCCGATCACTGGGAGTTTATCCGGAGAGTCCCCGATCACTGGGAGTTTATCCGACAGTCCCCGATCACTGGGAGTTTATCCGACGGTCCCCGATCACTGGGAGTTTATCCGACAGTCCCCGATCACTGGGAGTTTATCCGACGGTCCCCGATCACTGGGAGTTTATCCGACATATCCCCGATCACTGGGAGGTTTTCCGACAGTCCCAATTCACTGGGATTTTATCCCACAATGCCCGATCACTGGGAACTTATCCGACAGTCCCCGATCACTGGGAGTTTATCCGACAGTCCCCGATCACTGGGAGTTTATCCGGAGAGTCACCGATCCTTGGGAATTTATCCGACAGTCCCCGATCACTGGGAGTTTATCCGACAGTCCCCAATCACTGGGAGTTTATCCGACAGTCCCCGATCACTGGGAGTTTATCCCACAGACACCGATCACTGGGAGTTTATCCGACATTCCCCTATCACCGGGAGTTTATCCGACAGTCCCCGATCACTGGGAGTTTATCCGACACTCCCCGAGCACTGGGAGTTTATCCGGAGAGTCCCCGATCACTGGGAGTTTATCCGACAGTCCCCGATCACTGGGAGTTTATCCGAAAGTCCCCGAGCACTGGGAGCTTATCCGACAGTCCCCGATCACTGGGAGTTTATCCGACAGTCCCCGGTCACTGTGAGTTTATCCGACAGTCCCCGATCACTGGAAGTATATCCGACAGTCCCCGATCACTGGGAGTTTATCCGACAGTCCCCGATCACTGGGAGTTTATCCGACAGTCCCCGATCACTGGGAGTTTATCCGGAGAGTCCCCAATCACTGGGAGTTTATCAGACAGTCCCCGATCACTGGGAGTATTTCCGACAGCCCCGATCACTGGGAGTTTATCCGACAGTCCCCGATCACTGGGTGTTTATCCGACAGTCCCCGATCACTGGGAGTGTTTCCGACAGTCCCCGATCACTGGGAGTATTTCCGAAAGTTCCCGATCACTGGGAGTATTTCCGACAGTCCCCGATCACTGGGAGATTATCCGACAGTCCCCGATCACTGGGAGTTTATCCGACAGTCCCCGATCACTGGGAGTTTATCCGACAGTCCCCGATCACTGGGAGTTTATCCGGAGAGGCCCCGATCACTGGGAGTTTATCCGACAGTCCCCGATCACTGGGAGATTATCAGACAGTCCCCGATCACTGGGAGTTAATCCGACAGTCCCCGATCACTGGGAGTTTATCCGACAGACCCCGATCACTGGGAGTTTATCCGAGAGTCCCCGATCACTCGGAGTTTATCCGGAGAGTCCCCGATCACTGGGAGTTATCCGACAGTCCCCGATCACTGGGAGTTTATCCGATAGTCCCCGATCACTGGGAGTTTATCCGACATATCCCCGATCACTGGGAATTTATCCGACTGTCCCATTTCACTGGGAGTTTATCCGACAGTCCCGGATCACTGGGAGTTTATCCGACAGTCCCCGATCACTGGGAGTTTATCCGGAGAGTCCCCGATCACTGGGAGTTTATCCGACAGTCCCCGATCACTGGGAGTTTATCCGACATTCCAGTATCACTGGGAGTTTATCCGACAGTCCCCGATCACTGGCTGTTTATCCGACAGTCCCCGGTTACTGGGAGTTTATCCAACAGTCCCCGAGCACTGGGAGTTTATCCGACAGTCCCGGATCACTGGGAGTTTATCCGACAGTCCCCGATCACTGTGAGTTTATCCGACAGTCCCCGATCACTGGGAGTGTATCCGACAGTCCCCGATCACTGGGAGTTTATCCGACAGTCTCTGATCACAGGGAGATTATCCGACATATCCCCGATCACTGGGAGTGTATCCGACAGTCCCCGATCACTGGGAGTTTATCCAGAGAGTCCCCGATCACTGGGAGTTTATCCAACAGTCCCCGATCACTGGGAGTTTATCCGACAGTCCCCGTTCACTGGGAGTTTATCCGACAGTCCCCGATCACTGGGAGTTTATCCGACAGTCCCCGATCACTTGGAGTTTATCCGACAGTCCCCGATCATTGGGAGTTTATACGACAGTCCCCGATCACTGGGAGATTATCCGACAGTCCCCGATCACTGGGAGCATATCCGACAGTCCCCGATCACTGGGAGTTTATCCGACAGTCCCCGATCACTGGGAGTTTATCCGACAGTCCCCGATCCCTGCGAGTTTATCCGACAGTCCCCGATCACTGGGTGTTTATCCGACAGTCCCCGATCACTGGGAGTTTATCCGACAGTCCCCGATCACTGGGAGTTTATCCGACAGTCCCCGATCACTGGGAGTTTATCCGGAGAGTCCCCGATCACTGGGAGTTTATCCGACAGTCCCCGATCACTGGGAGTATTTCCGACAGTCCCCGATCACTGGGAGTTTATCCGACAGTCCCCGATCACTGGGAGTTCATCCGGAGAGGCCCCGATCACTGGGAGTTTATCCGACTGTCCCCGATCACTGGGAGTTGATCCGAAAGTCCCCGATCACTGGGAGTTTATCCGACAGTCCCCGATCACTGGGAGTTTATCCAACAGTCCCCGATCACTGGGAGTTTATCCGACAGTCCCCGATCACTGGGAATTTATCCGACAGTCCCCGATCACTGGGAGTTTATCCGGAGAGTCCCCGATCACTGGAAGTTTATCCGACAGTCCCCGATCACTGGGAGTTGATCCGACAGTCCACGATC
The DNA here is from genome assembly GCF_052327205.1 of Somniosus microcephalus. Classification (NCBI taxonomy): domain Eukaryota; kingdom Metazoa; phylum Chordata; class Chondrichthyes; order Squaliformes; family Somniosidae; genus Somniosus; species Somniosus microcephalus. The sequence continues at coordinate 71,707,860 of NC_141009.1, forward strand.
ACTGGGAGTTTATCCGACAGTCCCCGATCACTGGGAGTTTATCCAACAGTCCCCGATCACTGGGAGTTTATCCGACAGTCCCCGATCACCAGGAGATTATCCGACAGTCCAAGAGCACTGGGAGTTTATCGGGAGTGTCCCCGATCACTGGGAGTTTATCCGACCGTCCTCGATCACTGGGAGTTTATCCGACAGTCCCCGATCACTGGGAGTTGATCCGACAGTCCCCGATCACTGGGAGTTTATCCGGAGCGTCCCCGATCACTGGGAGTTTATCCGACAGTCCCCGATCACTGGGAGATTATCCGGAGAGTCCCCGATCACTGGGAGTTTATCCGACAGTCCCCGATCACTGGGAGTTTATCCGGAGAGTCCCCAATCACTGGGAGTTTATCCGACAGTCCCCGATCACTGGGAGTTTATCCGACAGTCCCCGATCACTGGGAGTTTATCCGACAGTCCCCGATCACTGGGAGTTTATCCGACAGTCCCCGATCACTGGGAGCTTATCCGGAGAGTCCCCGATCACTGGGAGTTTATCCGACAGTCCCCGATCACTGGGAGTTTATCCGACAGTCCCCGCTCACTGGGAGTTTATCCGACAGTCCCCGATCACTGGGAGTTTATCCGACAGTCCCCGATCACTGGGAGTTTATCCGACAGTCCCCGATCACTGGGAGTTTATCTGACAGTCCCCGATCACTGGGAGTTTATCCGACAGTCCCCGATCACTGGGAGTTTATCCGACAGTCCCCAATCACTGGGAGTTTATCCGACAGTCCCTGATCACTGGGAGTTTATCCGACGGTCCCCGATCACTGGGAGTTTATCCGACAGTCCCCGATCACCAGGAGATTATCCGACAGTCCAAGAGCACTGGGAGTTTATCCGGAGTGTCCCCGATCACTGGGAGTTTATCCGGCAGTCGCCGATCACTGGGAGTTTATCCGACAGTCCCCGATCACTGGGAGTTGATCCGACAGTCCCCGATCACTGGGAGTTTATCCGGAGCGTCCCCGATCACTGGGAGTTTATCCGACAGTCCCCGATCACTGGGAGATTATCCGGAGAGTCCCCGATCACTGGGAGTTTATCCGACAGTCCCCGATCACTGGGAGTTTATCCGGAGAGTCCCCAATCACTGGGAGTTTATCCGACAGTCCCCGATCACTGGGAGTTTAACCGACAGTCCCCGATCACTGGGAGTTTATCCGACAGTCCCCGATCACTGGGAGTTTATCCGACAGTCCCCGATCACTGGGAGTTTATCCGGAGAGTCCCCGATCACTGGGAGTTTATCCGACAGTCCCCGATCACTGGGAGTTTATCCGACAGTCCCCGCTCACTGGGAGTTTATCCGACAGTCCCCGATCACTGGGAGTTTATCCGACAGTCCCCGATCACTGGGAGTTTATCCGACAGACCCCGATCACTGGGAGTTTATCTGACAGTCCCCGATCACTGGGAGTTTATCCGACAGTCCCCGATCACTGGGAGTTTATCCGACAGTCCCCAATCACTGGGAGTTTATCCGACAGTCCCTGATCACTGGGAGTTTATCCGACGGTCCCCGATCACTGGGAGTTTATCCGACAGTCCCCGATCACTGGGAGTTTATCCGACAGTCTCTGATCACTGGGAGTTTATCCGACAGTCCCCGATCACTGGGAGTTTATCCGATAGTCCCCGATCACTGGGAGTTTATCTGACAGTCCCCGATCACTGGGAGTTTATCCGGAGAGTCCCCGTTCACTGGGAGTTTATCCGACAGTCCCCGATCACTGGGAGTTAATCCGACAGTCCCCGATCACTGGGAGTTTATCCGACAGTCCCCGATCACTGGGAGTTAATCCGACAGTCCCCGATCACTGGGAGTTTATCCGACAGTCCCAGATCACTGGGAGTTTATCCGACAGTCCCCGATCACTGGGAGTTTATCCAACAGTCCCCGACCACTGGGAGTTTATCCGACAGTCCCCGATCACTGGGAGTTTATCCGACATTCCCCGATCACTGGGAGTTTATCCGACAGTCCCCGATCACTGGGAGTTTATCCGACAGTCCCCGATCACTGGGAGTTTATCCGACAGTCCCCGATCACTGGGAGTTTATCCGACAGTCCCCGATCACTGGGAGTTTACCCGGCAGTCCCCGATCACTGGGAGTTTATCCGACAGTCCCCGATCGCTGTGAGTTTATCCCGCAGTCCCCGATCACTGGGAGTTTATCCGACAGTCTCTGATCACTGGGAGTTTATCCGACAGTCCCCGATCACTGGGAGTTTATCCGACAGTCCCCGATCACTGGGAGTTTATCCGATGTCCCCGCTCACTGGGAGTTTATCCGACAGTCCCCGATCACTGGGAGTTTATCCGACAGTCCCCGATCACTGGGAGTTTATCCGACAGTCCCCGATCACTGGGAGTTTATCCGACAGTCCACGATCACTGGGAGTTTATCCGGAGAGTCCCCGATCACTGGGAGTTTATCCGACAGTCCCCGATCACTGGGAGTTTATCCGGAGAGGCCCCGATCACTGGGAGTTTATCCGACAGTCCCCGATAACTGGGAGTTTATCCGGAGGTCCCCGATCACTGGGAGTTTATCCGACGGTCCCCGATCACTGGGAGTTTATCCGACAGTCCCCGATCACTGGGAGTTTATCCGACGGTCCCCGATCACTGGGAGTTTATCCGACATATCCCCGAACACTGGGAGTTTATCCGACATTCTCCTATCACCGGGAGTTTATCCGACAGTCCCCGATCACTGGGAGTTTATCCGACACTCCCCGAGCACTGGGAGTTTATCCGGAGAGTCCCCGATCACTGGGTGTTATTCCGACAGTCCCCGATCACTGGGAGTTTATCCGACAGTCCCCGATCACTGGGAGTTTATCCGACAGTCCCCGATCACTGGGAGTTTATCCGACAGTCCCCAATCACTGGGAGTTTATCCGACAGTCCCTGATCACTGGGAGTTTATCCGACGGTCCCCGATCACTGGGAGTTTATCCGACAGTCCCCGATCACCAGGAGATTATCCGACAGTCCAAGAGCACTGGGAGTTTATCCGGAGTGTCCCCGATCACTGGGAGTTTATCCGGCAGTCGCCGATCACTGGGAGTTTATCCGACAGTCCCCGATCACTGGGAGTTGATCCGACAGTCCCCGATCACTGGGAGTTTATCCGGAGCGTCCCCGATCACTGGGAGTTTATCCGACAGTCCCCGATCACTGGGAGATTATCCGGAGAGTCCCCGATCACTGGGAGTTTATCCGACAGTCCCCGATCACTGGGAGTTTATCCGGAGAGTCCCCAATCACTGGGAGTTTATCCGACAGTCCCCGATCACTGGGAGTTTAACCGACAGTCCCCGATCACTGGGAGTTTATCCGACAGTCCCCGATCACTGGGAGTTTATCCGACAGTCCCCGATCACTGGGAGTTTATCCGGAGAGTCCCCGATCACTGGGAGTTTATCCGACAGTCCCCGATCACTGGGAGTTTATCCGACAGTCCCCGCTCACTGGGAGTTTATCCGACAGTCCCCGATCACTGGGAGTTTATCCGACAGTCCCCGATCACTGGGAGTTTATCCGACAGTCCCCGATCACTGGGAGTTTATCTGACAGTCCCCGATCACTGGGAGTTTATCCGACAGTCCCCGATCACTGGGAGTTTATCCGACAGTCCCCAATCACTGGGAGTTTATCCGACAGTCCCTGATCACTGGGAGTTTATCCGACGGTCCCCGATCACTGGGAGTTTATCCGACAGTCCCCGATCACTGGGAGTTTATCCGACAGTCTCTGATCACTGGGAGTTTATCCGACAGTCCCCGATCACTGGGAGTTTATCCGATAGTCCCCGATCACTGGGAGTTTATCTGACAGTCCCCGATCACTGGGAGTTTATCCGGAGAGTCCCCGTTCACTGGGAGTTTATCCGACAGTCCCCGATCACTGGGAGTTAATCCGACAGTCCCCGATCACTGGGAGTTTATCCGACAGTCCCCGATCACTGGGACTTAATCCGACAGTCCCCGATCACTGGGAGTTTATCCGACAGTCCAAATCACTGGGAGTTTATCCGACAGTCCCCGATCACTGGGAGTTTATCCAACAGTCCCCGACCACTGGGAGTTTATCCGACAGTCCCCGATCACTGGGAGTTTATCCGACATTCCCCGATCACTGGGAGTTTATCCGACAGTCCCCGATCACTGGGAGTTTATCCGACAGTCCCCGATCACTGGGAGTTTATCCGACAGTCCCCGATCACTGGGAGTTTATCCGACAGTCCCCGATCACTGGGAGTTTACCCGGCAGTCCCCGATCACTGGGAATTTATCCGACAGTCCCCGATCGCTGTGAGTTTATCCCGCAGTCCCCGATCACTGGGAGTTTATCCGACAGTCTCTGATCACTGGGAGTTTATCCGACAGTCCCCGATCACTGGGAGTTTATCCGACAGTCCCCGATCACTGGGAGTTTATCCGATGTCCCCGCTCACTGGGAGTTTATCCGACAGTCCCCGATCACTGGGAGTTTATCCGACAGTCCCCGATCACTGGGAGTTTATCCGACAGTCCCCGATCACTGGGAGTTTATCCGACAGTCCACGATCACTGGGAGTTTATCCGGAGAGTCCCCGATCACTGGGAGTTTATCCGACAGTCCCCGATCACTGGGAGTTTATCCGGAGAGGCCCCGATCACTGGGAGTTTATCCGACAGTCCCCGATAACTGGGAGTTTATCCGGAGGTCCCCGATCACTGGGAGTTTATCCGACGGTCCCCGATCACTGGGAGTTTATCCGACAGTCCCCGATCACTGGGAGTTTATCCGACGGTCCCCGATCACTGGGAGTTTATCCGACATATCCCCGAACACTGGGAGTTTATCCGACATTCCCCTATCACCGGGAGTTTATCCGACAGTCCCCGATCACTGGGAGTTTATCCGACACTCCCCGAGCACTGGGAGTTTATCCGGAGAGTCCCCGATCACTGGGTGTTATTCCGACAGTCCCCGATCACTGGGAGTTTATCCAACAGTCCCCGATCACTGGGAGTTTATCCGACAGTCCCCGATCAGTGGGAGTTTATCCGACAGTCCCCGATCACTGGGAGATTATCCGACAGCCCCCGATCACTGGGAGTTAATCCGACAGTCCCCGATCACTGGGAGTTTATCCGACAGTCCCCGATCACTGGGAGTTTATCCGACAGTCCCCGGTCACTGTGAGTTTATCCGACAGTCCCCGATCACTGGAAGTATATCCGACAGTCCCCGATCACTGGGAGTGTATCCGACAGTCCCCGATCACTGGGAGCTTATCCGACAGTCCCCGATCACGGGGAGTTTATCCGACAGTCCCCGGTCACTGTGAGTTTATCCTACAGTCCCCGATCACTGGAAGTATATCCGACAGTCCCCGATCACTGGGAGTTTATCCGACAGTCCCCGATCACTGGGAGTTTATCCGACAGGCCCCGATCACTGGGAGTTTATCAGACAGTCCCCGATTACTGGGAGTATTTCCGACAGTCCCCGATCACTGGGAGTTTATCCGACAGTCCCCGATCACTGGGAGTATTTCCGACAGTCCCCGATCACTGGGAGTTTATCCGACAGTCCCCGATCACTGGGAGTATTTCCGACAGTCCCCGATCACTGGGAGTATTTCCGACAGTCCCCGATCACTGGGAGTTTATCCGACAGTCCCCGATCACTGGGAGCATTTCCGACAGTCCCCGATCAATGGGAGTGTATCCGACAGTCCCCGATCACTGGGAGTTTATCCGACAGTCCCCGATCACTGGGAGTTTATCCGGAGAGGCCCCGATCACTGGGAGTTTATCCGACAGTCCCCGATCACTGGGAGTTTATCCGACAGTCCCCGATCACTGGGAGTTTATCCGACAGTCCCCGATCACTGGGAGTTTATCCGACAGTCCCCGATCACTGGGAGTTTATCTGACAGTCCCCGATCACTGGGAGTTTATCCGACAGTCCCCGATCACTGGGAGTTTATCCGACAGTCCCCAATCACTGGGAGTTTATCCGACAGTCCCTGATCACTGGGAGTTTATCCGACGGTCCCCGATCACTGGGAGTTTATCCGACAGTCCCCGATCACTGGGAGTTTATCCGACAGTCTCTGATCACTGGGAGTTTATCCGACAGTCCCCGATCACTGGGAGTTTATCCGATAGTCCCCGATCACTGGGAGTTTATCTGACAGTCCCCGATCACTGGGAGTTTATCCGGAGAGTCCCCGTTCACTGGGAGTTTATCCGACAGTCCCCGATCACTGGGAGTTAATCCGACAGTCCCCGATCACTGGGAGTTTATCCGACAGTCCCCGATCACTGGGACTTAATCCGACAGTCCCCGATCACTGGGAGTTTATCCGACAGTCCCAGATCACTGGGAGTTTATCCGACAGTCCCCGATCACTGGGAGTTTATCCAACAGTCCCCGACCACTGGGAGTTTATCCGACAGTCCCCGATCACTGGGAGTTTATCCGACATTCCCCGATCACTGGGAGTTTATCCGACAGTCCCCGATCACTGGGAGTTTATCCGACAGTCCCCGATCACTGGGAGTTTATCCGACAGTCCCCGATCACTGGGAGTTTATCCGACAGTCCCCGATCACTGGGAGTTTACCCGGCAGTCCCCGATCACTGGGAGTTTATCCGACAGTCCCCGATCGCTGTGAGTTTATCCCGCAGTCCCCGATCACTGGGAGTTTATCCGACAGTCTCTGATCACTGGGAGTTTATCCGACAGTCCCCGATCACTGGGAGTTTATCCGACAGTCCCCGATCACTGGGAGTTTATCCGATGTCCCCGCTCACTGGGAGTTTATCCGACAGTCCCCGATCACTGGGAGTTTATCCGACAGTCCCCGATCACTGGGAGTTTATCCGACAGTCCCCGATCACTGGGAGTTTATCCGACAGTCCACGATCACTGGGAGTTTATCCGGAGAGTCCCCGATCACTGGGAGTTTATCCGACAGTCCCCGATCACTGGGAGTTTATCCGGAGAGGCCCCGATCACTGGGAGTTTATCCGACAGTCCCCGATAACTGGGAGTTTATCCGGAGGTCCCCGATCACTGGGAGTTTATCCGACGGTCCCCGATCACTGGGAGTTTATCCGACAGTCCCCGATCACTGGGAGTCTATCCGACGGTCCCCGATCACTGGGAGTTTATCCGACATATCCCCGAACACTGGGAGTTTATCCGACATTCCCCTATCACCGGGAGTTTATCCGACAGTCCCCGATCACTGGGAGTTTATCCGACACTCCCCGAGCACTGGGAGTTTATCCGGAGAGTCCCCGATCACTGGGTGTTATTCCGACAGTCCCCGATCACTGGGAGTTTATCCGACAGTCCCCGATCACTGGGAGTTTATCCGACAGTCCCCGATCAGTGGGAGTTTATCCGACAGTCCCCGATCACTGGGAGATTATCCGACAGCCCCCGATCACTGGGAGTTAATCCGACAGTCCCCGATCACTGGGAGTTTATCCGACAGTCCCCGATCACTGGGAGTTTATCCGACAGTCCCCGGTCACTGTGAGTTTATCCGACAGTCCCCGATCACTGGAAGTATATCCGACAGTCCCCGATCACTGGGAGTGTATCCGACAGTCCCCGATCACTGGGAGCTTATCCGACAGTCCCCGATCACGGGGAGTTTATCCGACAGTCCCCGGTCACTGTGAGTTTATCCTACAGTCCCCGATCACTGGAAGTATATCCGACAGTCCCCGATCACTGGGAGTTTATCCGACAGTCCCCGATCACTGGGAGTTTATCCGACAGGCCCCGATCACTGGGAGTTTATCAGACAGTCCCCGATTACTGGGAGTATTTCCGACAGTCCCCGATCACTGGGAGTTTATCCGACAGTCCCCGATCACTGGGAGTATTTCCGACAGTCCCCGATCACTGGGAGTTTATCCGACAGTCCCCGATCACTGGGAGTATTTCCGACAGTCCCCGATCACTGGGAGTATTTCCGACAGTCCCCGATCACTGGGAGTTTATCCGACAGTCCCCGATCACTGGGAGCATTTCCGACAGTCCCCGATCAATGGGAGTGTATCCGACAGTCCCCGATCACTGGGAGTTTATCCGACAGTCCCCGATCACTGGGAGTTTATCCGGAGAGGCCCCGATCACTGGGAATTTATCCGACAGTCCCCGATCACTGGGAGATTATCAGACAGTCCCCGATCACTGGGAGTTAATCCGACAGTCCCCGATCACTGGGAGTTTATCCGACAGACCCCGATCACTGGGAGTTTATCCGAGAGTCCCCGATCACTCGGAGTTTATCCGGAGAGTCCCCGATCACTGGGAGTTATCCGACAGTCCCCGATCACTGGGAGTTTATCCGATAGTCCCCGATCACTGGGAGTTTATCCGACATATCCCCGATCACTGGGAATTTATCCGACTGTCCCATTTCACTGGGAGTTTATCCGACAGTCCCCGATCACTGGGAGTTTATCCGACAGTCCCCGATCACTGGGAGTTTATCCGGAGAGTCCCCGATCACTGGGAGTTTATCCGACAGTCCCCGATCACTGGGAGTTTATCCGACATTCCAGTATCACTGGGAGTTTATCCGACAGTCCCCGATCACTGGCTGTTTATCCGACAGTCCCCGGTTACTGGGAGTTTATCCAACAGTCCCCGAGCACTGGGAGTTTATCCGACAGTCCCGGATCACTGGGAGTTTATCCGACAGTCCCCGATCACTGTGAGTTTATCCGACAGTCCCCGATCACTGGGAGTGTATCCGACAGTCCCCGATCACTGGGAGTTTATCCGACAGTCTCTGATCACAGGGAGATTATCCGACATATCCCCGATCACTGGGAGTGTATCCGACAGTCCCCGATCACTGGGAGTTTATCCAGAGAGTCCCCGATCACTGGGAGTTTATCCAACAGTCCCCGATCACTGGGAGTTTATCCGACAGTCCCCGTTCACTGGGAGTTTATCCGACAGTCCCCGATCACTGGGAGTTTATCCGACAGTCCCCGATCACTGGGAGTTTATCCGACAGTCCCCGATCACTTGGAGTTTATCCGACAGTCCCCGATCATTGGGAGTTTATACGACAGTCCCCGATCACTGGGAGTTTATCCGACAGTCCCCGATCACTGGGAGTTTATCCGACAGTCCCCGATCACTGGGAGCATATCCGACAGTCCCCGATCACTGGGAGTTTATCCGACAGTCCCCGATCACTGGGAGTTTATCCGACAGTCCCCGATCCCTGCGAGTTTATCCGACAGTCCCCGATCACTGGGTGTTTATCCGACAGTCCCCGATCACTGGGAGTTTATCCGACAGTCCCCGATCACTGGGAGTTTATCCGACAGTCCCCGATCACTGGGAGTTTATCCGGAGAGTCCCCGATCACTGGGAGTTTATCCGACAGTCCCCGATCACTGGGAGTATTTCCGACAGTCCCCGATCACTGGGAGTTTATCCGACAGTCCCCGATCACTGGGAGTTCATCCGGAGAGGCCCCGATCACTGGGAGTTTATCCGACTGTCCCCGATCACTGGGAGTTGATCCGAAAGTCCCCGATCACTGGGAGTTTATCCGACAGTCCCCGATCACTGGGAGTTTATCCAACAGTCCCCGATCACTGGGAGTTTATCCGACAGTCCCCGATCACTGGGAATTTATCCGACAGTCCCCGATCACTGGGAGTTTATCCGGAGAGTCCCCGATCACTGGAAGTTTATCCGACAGTCCCCGATCACTGGGAGTTGATCCGACAGTCCACGATCACTGGGAGTTTATCCGACAGTCCCCGATCACTGGGAGTTTATCCAACAGTCCCCGATCACTGGGAGTTTATCTGACAGTCCCCGATCACCAGGAGATTATCCGACAGTCCAAGAGCACTGGGAGTTTATCGGGAGTGTCCCCGATCACTGGGAGTTTATCCGACCGTCCTCGATCACTGGGAGTTTATCCGACAGTCCCCGATCACTGGGAGTTGATCCGACAGTCCCCGATCACTGGGAGTTTATCCGGAGCGTCCCCGATCACTGGGAGTTTATCCGACAGTCCCCGATCACTGGGAGATTATCCGGAGAGTCCCCGATCACTGGGAGTTTATCCGACAGTCCCCGATCACTGGGAGTTTATCCGGAGAGTCCCCAATCACTGGGAGTTTATCCGACAGTCCCCGATCACTGGGAGTTTATCCGACAGTCCCCGATCACTGGGAGTTTATCCGACAGTCCCCGATCACTGGGAGTTTATCCGACAGTCCCCGATCACTGGGAGTTTATCCGGAGAGTCCCCGATCACTGGGAGTTTATCCGACAGTCCCCGATCACTGGGAGTTTATCCGACAGTCCCCGCTCACTGGGAGTTTATCCGACAGTCCCCGATCACTGGGAGTTTATCCGACAGTCCCCGATCACTGGGAGTTTATCCGACAGTCCCCGATCACTGGGAGTTTATCTGACAGTCCCCGATCACTGGGAGTTTATCCGGAGCGTCCCCGATCACTGGGAGTTTATCCGACAGTCCCCGATCACTGGGAGATTATCCGGAGAGTCCCCGATCACTGGGAGTTTATCCGACAGTCCCCGATCACTGGGAGTTTATCCGGAGAGTCCCCAATCACTGGGAGTTTATCCGACAGTCCCCGATCACTGGGAGTTTATCCGACAGTCCCCGATCACTGGGAGTTTATCCGACAGTCCCCGATCACTGGGAGTTTATCCGACAGTCCCCGATCACTGGTAGTTTATCCGGAGAGTCCCCGATCACTGGGAGTTTATCCGACAGTCCCCGATCACTGGGAGTTTATCCGACAGTCCCCGCTCACTGGGAGTTTATCCGACAGTCCCCGATCACTGGGAGTTTATCCGACAGTCCCCGATCACTGGGAGTTTATCCGACAGTCCCCGATCACTGGGAGTTTATCTGACAGTCCCCGATCACTGGGAGTTTATCCGACAGTCCCCGATCACTGGGAGTTTATCCGACAGTCCCCAATCACTGGGAGTTTATCCGACAGTCCCTGATCACTGGGAGTTTATCCGACGGTCCCCGATCACTGGGAGTTTATCCGACAGTCCCCGATCACCAGGAGATTATCCGACAGTCCAAGAGCACTGGGAGTTTATCCGGAGTGTCCCCGATCACTGGGAGTTTATCCGGCAGTCGCCGATCACTGGGAGTTTATCCGACAGTCCCCGATCACTGGGAGTTGATCCGACAGTCCCCGATCACTGGGAGTTTATCCGGAGCGTCCCCGATCACTGGGAGTTTATCCGACAGTCCCCAATCACTGGGAGATTATCCGGAGAGTCCCCGATCACTGGGAGTTTATCCGACAGTCCCCGATCACTGGGAGTTTATCCGGAGAGTCCCCAATCACTGGGAGTTTATCCGACAGTCCCCGATCACTGGGAGTTTAACCGACAGTCCCCGATCACTGGGAGTTTATCCGACAGTCCCCGATCACTGGGAGTTTATCCGACAGTCCCCGATCACTGGGAGTTTATCCGGAGAGTCCCCGATCACTCGGAGTTTATCCGACAGTCCCCGATCACTGGGAGTTTATCCGACAGTCCCCGCTCACTGGGAGTTTATCCGACAGTCCCCGATCACTGGGAGTTTATCCGACAGTCCCCGATCACTGGGAGTTTATCCGACAGTCCCCGATCACTGGGAGTTTATCTGACAGTCCCCGATCACTGGGAGTTTATCCGACAGTCCCCGATCACTGGGAGTTTATCCGACAGTCCCCAATCACTGGGAGTTTATCCGACAGTCCCTGATCACTGGGAGTTTATCCGACGGTCCCCGATCACTGGGAGTTTATCCGACAGTCCCCGATCACTGGGAGTTTATCCGACAGTCTCTGATCACTGGGAGTTTATCCGACAGTCCCCGATCACTGGGAGTTTATCCGATAGTCCCCGATCACTGGGAGTTTATCTGACAGTCCCCGATCACTGGGAGTTAATCCGGCAGTCCCCGATCACTGGGAGTTTATCCGACAGTCCCCGATCACTGGGAGTTAATCCGACAGTCCCCGATCACTGGGAGTTTATCCGACAGTCCCAGATCACTGGGAGTTTATCCGACAGTCCCCGATCACTGGGAGTTTATCCAACAGTCCCCGACCACTGGGAGTTTATCCGACTGTCCCCGATCACTGGGAGTTTATCCGACATTCCCCGATCACTGGGAGTTTATCCGACAGTCCCCGATCACTGGGAGTTTATCCGACAGTCCCCGATCACTGGGAGTTTATCCGACAGTCCCCGATCACTGGGAGTTTATCCGACAGTCCCCGATCACTGGGAGTTTACCCGGCAGTCCCCGATCACTGGGAGTTTATCCGACAGTCCCCGATCGCTGTGAGTTTATCCCGCAGTCCCCGATCACTGGGAGTTTATCCGACAGTCTCTGATCACTGGGAGTTTATCCGACAGTCCCCGATCACTGGGAGTTTATCCGACAGTCCCCGATCACTGGGAGTTTATCCGATGTCCCCGCTCACTGGGAGTTTATCCGACAGTCCCCGATCACTGGGAGTTTATCCGACAGTCCCCGATCACTGGGAGTTTATCCGACAGTCCCCGATCACTGGGAGTTTATCCGACAGTCCACGATCACTGGGAGTTTATCCGGAGAGTCCCCGATCACTGGGAGTTTATCCGACAGTCCCCGATCACTGGGAGTTTATCCGGAGAGGCCCCGATCACTGGGAGTTTATCCGACAGTCCCCGATAACTGGGAGTTTATCCGGAGGTCCCCGATCACTGGGAGTTTATCCGACGGTCCCCGATCACTGGGAGTTTATCCGACAGTCCCCGATCACTGGGAGTTTATCCGACGGACCCGATCACTGGGAGTTTATCCGACATATCCACGAACACTGGGAGTTTATCCGACATTCCCCTATCACCGGGAGTTTATCCGACAGTCCCCGATCACTGGGAGTTTATCCGACACTCCCCGAGCACTGGGAGTTTATCCGGAGAGTCCCCGATCACTGGGTGTTATTCCGACAGTCCCCGATCACTGGGAGTTTATCCGACAGTCCCCGATCACTGGGAGTTTATCCGACAGTCCCCGATCACTGGGAGTTTATCCGACAGTCCCCAATCACTGGGAGTTTATCCGACAGTCCCTGATCACTGGGAGTTTATCCGACGGTCCCCGATCACTGGGAGTTTATCCGACAGTCCCCGATCACCAGGAGATTATCCGACAGTCCAAGAGCACTGGGAGTTTATCCGGAGTGTCCCCGATCACTGGGAGTTTATCCGGCAGTCGCCGATCACTGGGAGTTTATCCGACAGTCCCCGATCACTGGGAGTTGATCCGACAGTCCCCGATCACTGGGAGTTTATCCGGAGCGTCCCCGATCACTGGGAGTTTATCCGACAGTCCCCGATCACTGGGAGATTATCCGGAGAGTCCCCGATCACTGGGAGTTTATCCGACAGTCCCCGATCACTGGGAGTTTATCCGGAGAGTCCCCAATCACTGGGAGTTTATCCGACAGTCCCCGATCACTGGGAGTTTAACCGACAGTCCCCGATCACTGGGAGTTTATCCGACAGTCCCCGATCACTGGGAGTTTATCCGACAGTCCCCGATCACTGGGAGTTTATCCGGAGAGTCCCCGATCACTGGGAGTTTATCCGACAGTCCCCGATCACTGGGAGTTTATCCGACAGTCCCCGCTCACTGGGAGTTTATCCGACAGTCCCCGATCACTGGGAGTTTATCCGACAGTCCCCGATCACTGGGAGTTTATCCGACAGTCCCCGATCACTGGGAGTTTATCTGACAGTCCCCGATCACTGGGAGTTTATCCGACAGTCCCCGATCACTGGGAGTTTATCCGACAGTCCCCAATCACTGGGAGTTTATCCGACAGTCCCTGATCACTGGGAGTTTATCCGACGGTCCCCGATCACTGGGAGTTTATCCGACAGTCCCCGATCACTGGGAGTTTATCCGACAGTCTCTGATCACTGGGAGTTTATCCGACAGTCCCCGATCACTGGGAGTTTATCCGATAGTCCCCGATCACTGGGAGTTTATCTGACAGTCCCCGATCACTGGGAGTTTATCCGGAGAGTCCCCGTTCACTGGGAGTTTATCCGACAGTCCCCGATCACTGGGAGTTAATCCGACAGTCCCCGATCACTGGGAGTTTATCCGACAGTCCCCGATCACTGGGAGTTAATCCGACAGTCCCCGATCACTGGGAGTTTATCCGACAGTCCCAGATCACTGGGAGTTTATCCGACAGTCCCCGATCACTGGGAGTTTATCCAACAGTCCCCGACCACTGGGAGTTTATCCGACAGTCCCCGATCACTGGGAGTTTATCCGACATTCCCCGATCACTGGGAGTTTATCCGACAGTCCCCGATCACTGGGAGTTTATCCGACAGTCCCCGATCACTGGGAGTTTATCCGACAGTCCCCGATCACTGGGAGTTTATCCGACAGTCCCCGATCACTGGGAGTTTACCCGGCAGTCCCCGATCACTGGGAGTTTATCCGACAGTCCCCGATCGCTGTGAGTTTATCCCGCAGTCCCCGATCACTGGGAGTTTATCCGACAGTCTCTGATCACTGGGAGTTTATCCGACAGTCCCCGATCACTGGGAGTTTATCCGACAGTCCCCGATCACTGGGAGTTTATCCGATGTCCCCGCTCACTGGGAGTTTATCCGACAGTCCCCGATCACTGGGAGTTTATCCGACAGTCCCCGATCACTGGGAGTTTATCCGACAGTCCCCGATCACTGGGAGTTTATCCGACAGTCCACGATCACTGGGAGTTTATCCGGAGAGTCCCCGATCACTGGGAGTTTATCCGACAGTCCCCGATCACTGGGAGTTTATCCGGAGAGGCCCCGATCACTGGGAGTTTATCCGACAGTCCCCGATAACTGGGAGTTTATCCGGAGGTCCCCGATCACTGGGAGTTTATCCGACGGTCCCCGATCACTGGGAGTTTATCCGACAGTCCCCGATCACTGGGAGTTTATCCGACGGTCCCCGATCACTGGGAGTTTATCCGACATATCCCCGAACACTGGGAGTTTATCCGACATTCCCCTATCACCGGGAGTTTATCCGACAGTCCCCGATCACTGGGAGTTTATCCGACACTCCCCGAGCACTGGGAGTTTATCCGGAGAGTCCCCGATCACTGGGTGTTATTCCGACAGTCCCCGATCACTGGGAGTTTATCCGACAGTCCCCGATCACTGGGAGTTTATCCGACAGTCCCCGATCAGTGGGAGTTTATCCGACAGTCCCCGATCACTGGGAGTTTATCCGACAGCCCCCGATCACTGGGAGTTAATCCGACAGTCCCCGATCACTGGGAGTTTATCCGACAGTCCCGGATCACTGGGAGTTTATCCGACAGTCCCCGATCACTGTGAGTTTATCCGACAGTCCCCGATCACTGGAAGTTTATCCGGAGAGTCCCCGATCACTGGGAGTTTATCCGACAGTCTCTGATCACAGGGAGATTATGCGACAGTCCCCGATCACTGGGAGCATTTCCGACAGTCCCCGATCAATGGGAGTTTATCCGACAGTCCCCGATCACTGGGAGTTTATCCGACAGTCCCCGATCACTGGGAGTTTATCCGACAGTCCCCGATCACTGGGAGTTTATCCGACTGTCCCCGATCACTGGGAGTTTATCCGGAGAGGCCCCGATCACTGGGAGTTTATCCGACAGTCCCCGATAACTGGGAGTTTATCCGGAGGTCCCCGATCACTGGGAGTTTATCCGACAGTCCCCGATCACTGGGAGTTTATCCGACGGTCCCCGATCACTGGGAGTTTATCCGACATATCCCCGATCACTGGGAGTTTATCCGACATTCCCCTATCACCGGGAGTTTATCCGACAGTCCCCGATCACTGGGAGTTTATCCGACACTCCCCGAGCACTGGGAGTTTATCCGGAGAGTCCCCGATCACTGGGTGTTATTCCGACAGTCCCCGATCACTGGGAGTTTATCCGACAGTCCCCGATCACTGGGAGTTTATCCGACAGTCCCCGATCAGTGGGAGTTTATCCGACAGTCCCCGATCACTGGGAGTTTATCCGACAGTCCCCGATCACTGGGAGTTAATCCGACAGTCCCCGATCACTGGGAGTTTATCCGACAGTCCCCGGTCACTGTGAGTTTATCCGACAGTCCCCGATCACTGGAAGTATATCCGACAGTCCCCGATCACTGGGAGTTTATCCGACAGTCCCCGATCACTGGGAGTTTATCCGACAGTCCCCGATCACTGGAAGTATATCCGACAGTCCCCGATCACTGGGAGTTTATCCGACAGTCCCCGATCACTGGGAGCTTATCCGACAGTCCCCGATCACGGGGAGTTTATCCGACAGTCCCCGGTCACTGTGAGTTTATCCTACAGTCCCCGATCACTGGAAGTATATCCGACAGTCCCCGATCACTGGGAGTTTATCCGACAGTCCCCGATCACTGGGAGTTTATCCGACAGGCCCCGATCACTGGGAGTTTATCAGACAGTCCCCGATTACTGGGAGTATTTCCGACAGTCCCCGATCACTGGGAGTTTATCCGACAGTCCCCGATCACTGGGAGTATTTCCGACAGTCCCCGATCACTGGGAGTTTATCCGACAGTCCCCGATCACTGGGAGTATTTCCGACAGTCCCCGATCACTGGGAGTATTTCCGACAGTCCCCGATCACTGGGAGTTTATCCGACAGTCCCCGATCACTGGGAGCATTTCCGACAGTCCCCGATCAATGGGAGTTTATCCGACAGTCCCCGATCACTGGGAGTTTATCCGACAGTCCCCGATCACTGGGAGTTTATCCGACAGTCCTCGATCACTGGGAGTTTATCCGGAGAGGCCCCGATCACTGGGAGTTTATCCGACAGTCCCCGATCACTGGGAGATTATCAAACAGTCCCCGATCACTGGGAGTTAATCCGACAGTCCCCGATCACTGGGAGTTTATCCGACAGTCCCCGATCACTGGGAGTTTATCCGACAGTCCCCGATCACTGGGAGTTTATCCGAGAGTCCCCGATCACTCGGAGTTTATCCGGAGAGTCCCCGATCACTGGGAGTTAATCCGACAGTCCCCGATCACTGGGAGTTTATCCGACAGTCCCCGATCACTGGGAGTTTATCCGAGAGTCCCCGATCACTCGGAGTTTATCCGGAGAGTCCCCGATCACTGGGAGTTTATCCGTCAGTCCCCGATCACTGGGAGTTTATCCGACATTCCCCTATCACTGGGAGATTATCCGACAGTCACCGATCACTGGCTGTTTATCCGACAGTCCCCGGTTACTGGGAGTTTATCCGACAGTCCCCGAGCACTGGGAGTTTATCCGACAGTCCCGGATCACTGGGAGTTTATCCGACAGTCCCCGATCACTGTGAGTTTATCCGACAGTCCCCGATCACTGGAAGTTTATCCGGAGAGTCCCCGATCACTGGGAGTTTATCCGACAGTCTCTGATCACAGGGAGATTATGCGACAGTCCCCGATCACTGGGAGCATTTCCGACAGTCCCCGATCAATGGGAGTTTATCCGACAGTCCCCGATCACTGGGAGTTTATCCGACGGTCCCCGATCACTGGGAGTTTATCCGACAGTCCCCGATCACCAGGAGATTATCCGACAGTCCAAGAGCACTGGGAGTTTATCCGGAGTGTCCCCGATCACTGGGAGTTTATCCGGCAGTCGCCGATCACTGGGAGTTTATCCGACAGTCCCCGATCACTGGGAGTTGATCCGACAGTCCCCGATCACTGGGAGTTTATCCGGAGCGTCCCCGATCACTGGGAGTTTATCCGACAGTCCCCAATCACTGGGAGATTATCCGGAGAGTCCCCGATCACTGGGAGTTTATCCGACAGTCCCCGATCACTGGGAGTTTATCCGGAGAGTCCCCAATCACTGGGAGTTTATCCGACAGTCCCCGATCACTGGGAGTTTAACCGACAGTCCCCGATCACTGGGAGTTTATCCGACAGTCCCCGATCACTGGGAGTTTATCCGACAGTCCCCGATCACTGGGAGTTTATCCGGAGAGTCCCCGATCACTCGGAGTTTATCCGACAGTCCCCGATCACTGGGAGTTTATCCGACAGTCCCCGCTCACTGGGAGTTTATCCGACAGTCCCCGATCACTGGGAGTTTATCCGACAGTCCCCGATCACTGGGAGTTTATCCGACAGTCCCCGATCACTGGGAGTTTATCTGACAGTCCCCGATCACTGGGAGTTTATCCGACAGTCCCCGATCACTGGGAGTTTATCCGACAGTCCCCAATCACTGGGAGTTTATCCGACAGTCCCTGATCACTGGGAGTTTATCCGACGGTCCCCGATCACTGGGAGTTTATCCGACAGTCCCCGATCACTGGGAGTTTATCCGACAGTCTCTGATCACTGGGAGTTTATCCGACAGTCCCCGATCACTGGGAGTTTATCCGATAGTCCCCGATCACTGGGAGTTTATCTGACAGTCCCCGATCACTGGGAGTTTATCCGGAGAGTCCCCGTTCACTGGGAGTTTATCCGACAGTCCCCGATCACTGGGAGTTAATCCGACAGTCCCCGATCACTGGGAGTTTATCCGACAGTCCCCGATCACTGGGAGTTAATCCGACAGTCCCCGATCACTGGGAGTTTATCCGACAGTCCCAGATCACTGGGAGTTTATCCGACAGTCCCCGATCACTGGGAGTTTATCCAACAGTCCCCGACCACTGGGAGTTTATCCGACTGTCCCCGATCACTGGGAGTTTATCCGACATTCCCCGATCACTGGGAGTTTATCCGACAGTCCCCGATCACTGGGAGTTTATCCGACAGTCCCCGATCACTGGGAGTTTATCCGACAGTCCCCGATCACTGGGAGTTTATCCGACAGTCCCCGATCACTGGGAGTTTACCCGGCAGTCCCCGATCACTGGGAGTTTATCCGACAGTCCCCGATCGCTGTGAGTTTATCCCGCAGTCCCCGATCACTGGGAGTTTATCCGACAGTCTCTGATCACTGGGAGTTTATCCGACAGTCCCCGATCACTGGGAGTTTATCCGACAGTCCCCGATCACTGGGAGTTTATCCGATGTCCCCGCTCACTGGGAGTTTATCCGACAGTCCCCGATCACTGGGAGTTTATCCGACAGTCCCCGATCACTGGGAGTTTATCCGACAGTCCCCGATCACTGGGAGTTTATCCGACAGTCCACGATCACTGGGAGTTTATCCGGAGAGTCCCCGATCACTGGGAGTTTATCCGACAGTCCCCGATCACTGGGAGTTTATCCGGAGAGGCCCCGATCACTGGGAGTTTATCCGACAGTCCCCGATAACTGGGAGTTTATCCGGAGGTCCCCGATCACTGGGAGTTTATCCGACGGTCCCCGATCACTGGGAGTTTATCCGACAGTCCCCGATCACTGGGAGTTTATCCGACGGACCCGATCACTGGGAGTTTATCCGACATATCCACGAACACTGGGAGTTTATCCGACATTCCCCTATCACCGGGAGTTTATCCGACAGTCCCCGATCACTGGGAGTTTATCCGACACTCCCCGAGCACTGGGAGTTTATCCGGAGAGTCCCCGATCACTGGGTGTTATTCCGACAGTCCCCGATCACTGGGAGTTTATCCGACAGTCCCCGATCACTGGGAGTTTATCCGACAGTCCCCGATCACTGGGAGTTTATCCGACAGTCCCCAATCACTGGGAGTTTATCCGACAGTCCCTGATCACTGGGAGTTTATCCGACGGTCCCCGATCACTGGGAGTTTATCCGACAGTCCCCGATCACCAGGAGATTATCCGACAGTCCAAGAGCACTGGGAGTTTATCCGGAGTGTCCCCGATCACTGGGAGTTTATCCGGCAGTCGCCGATCACTGGGAGTTTATCCGACAGTCCCCGATCACTGGGAGTTGATCCGACAGTCCCCGATCACTGGGAGTTTATCCGGAGCGTCCCCGATCACTGGGAGTTTATCCGACAGTCCCCGATCACTGGGAGATTATCCGGAGAGTCCCCGATCACTGGGAGTTTATCCGACAGTCCCCGATCACTGGGAGTTTATCCGGAGAGTCCCCAATCACTGGGAGTTTATCCGACAGTCCCCGATCACTGGGAGTTTAACCGACAGTCCCCGATCACTGGGAGTTTATCCGACAGTCCCCGATCACTGGGAGTTTATCCGACAGTCCCCGATCACTGGGAGTTTATCCGGAGAGTCCCCGATCACTGGGAGTTTATCCGACAGTCCCCGATCACTGGGAGTTTATCCGACAGTCCCCGCTCACTGGGAGTTTATCCGACAGTCCCCGATCACTGGGAGTTTATCCGACAGTCCCCGATCACTGGGAGTTTATCCGACAGTCCCCGATCACTGGGAGTTTATCTGACAGTCCCCGATCACTGGGAGTTTATCCGACAGTCCCCGATCACTGGGAGTTTATCCGACAGTCCCCAATCACTGGGAGTTTATCCGACAGTCCCTGATCACTGGGAGTTTATCCGACGGTCCCCGATCACTGGGAGTTTATCCGACAGTCCCCGATCACTGGGAGTTTATCCGACAGTCTCTGATCACTGGGAGTTTATCCGACAGTCCCCGATCACTGGGAGTTTATCCGATAGTCCCCGATCACTGGGAGTTTATCTGACAGTCCCCGATCACTGGGAGTTTATCCGGAGAGTCCCCGTTCACTGGGAGTTTATCCGACAGTCCCCGATCACTGGGAGTTAATCCGACAGTCCCCGATCACTGGGAGTTTATCCGACAGTCCCCGATCACTGGGAGTTAATCCGACAGTCCCCGATCACTGGGAGTTTATCCGACAGTCCCAGATCACTGGGAGTTTATCCGACAGTCCCCGATCACTGGGAGTTTATCCAACAGTCCCCGACCACTGGGAGTTTATCCGACAGTCCCCGATCACTGGGAGTTTATCCGACATTCCCCGATCACTGGGAGTTTATCCGACAGTCCCCGATCACTGGGAGTTTATCCGACAGTCCCCGATCACTGGGAGTTTATCCGACAGTCCCCGATCACTGGGAGTTTATCCGACAGTCCCCGATCACTGGGAGTTTACCCGGCAGTCCCCGATCACTGGGAGTTTATCCGACAGTCCCCGATCGCTGTGAGTTTATCCCGCAGTCCCCGATCACTGGGAGTTTATCCGACAGTCTCTGATCACTGGGAGTTTATCCGACAGTCCCCGATCACTGGGAGTTTATCCGACAGTCCCCGATCACTGGGAGTTTATCCGATGTCCCCGCTCACTGGGAGTTTATCCGACAGTCCCCGATCACTGGGAGTTTATCCGACAGTCCCCGATCACTGGGAGTTTATCCGACAGTCCCCGATCACTGGGAGTTTATCCGACAGTCCACGATCACTGGGAGTTTATCCGGAGAGTCCCCGATCACTGGGAGTTTATCCGACAGTCCCCGATCACTGGGAGTTTATCCGGAGAGGCCCCGATCACTGGGAGTTTATCCGACAGTCCCCGATAACTGGGAGTTTATCCGGAGGTCCCCGATCACTGGGAGTTTATCCGACGGTCCCCGATCACTGGGAGTTTATCCGACAGTCCCCGATCACTGGGAGTTTATCCGACGGTCCCCGATCACTGGGAGTTTATCCGACATATCCCCGAACACTGGGAGTTTATCCGACATTCCCCTATCACCGGGAGTTTATCCGACAGTCCCCGATCACTGGGAGTTTATCCGACACTCCCCGAGCACTGGGAGTTTATCCGGAGAGTCCCCGATCACTGGGTGTTATTCCGACAGTCCCCGATCACTGGGAGTTTATCCGACAGTCCCCGATCACTGGGAGTTTATCCGACAGTCCCCGATCAGTGGGAGTTTATCCGACAGTCCCCGATCACTGGGAGTTTATCCGACAGCCCCCGATCACTGGGAGTTAATCCGACAGTCCCCGATCACTGGGAGTTTATCCGACAGTCCCGGATCACTGGGAGTTTATCCGACAGTCCCCGATCACTGTGAGTTTATCCGACAGTCCCCGATCACTGGAAGTTTATCCGGAGAGTCCCCGATCACTGGGAGTTTATCCGACAGTCTCTGATCACAGGGAGATTATGCGACAGTCCCCGATCACTGGGAGCATTTCCGACAGTCCCCGATCAATGGGAGTTTATCCGACAGTCCCCGATCACTGGGAGTTTATCCGACAGTCCCCGATCACTGGGAGTTTATCCGACAGTCCCCGATCACTGGGAGTTTATCCGACTGTCCCCGATCACTGGGAGTTTATCCGGAGAGGCCCCGATCACTGGGAGTTTATCCGACAGTCCCCGATAACTGGGAGTTTATCCGGAGGTCCCCGATCACTGGGAGTTTATCCGACAGTCCCCGATCACTGGGAGTTTATCCGACGGTCCCCGATCACTGGGAGTTTATCCGACATATCCCCGATCACTGGGAGTTTATCCGACATTCCCCTATCACCGGGAGTTTATCCGACAGTCCCCGATCACTGGGAGTTTATCCGACACTCCCCGAGCACTGGGAGTTTATCCGGAGAGTCCCCGATCACTGGGTGTTATTCCGACAGTCCCCGATCACTGGGAGTTTATCCGACAGTCCCCGATCACTGGGAGTTTATCCGACAGTCCCCGATCAGTGGGAGTTTATCCGACAGTCCCCGATCACTGGGAGTTTATCCGACAGTCCCCGATCACTGGGAGTTAATCCGACAGTCCCCGATCACTGGGAGTTTATCCGACAGTCCCCGGTCACTGTGAGTTTATCCGACAGTCCCCGATCACTGGAAGTATATCCGACAGTCCCCGATCACTGGGAGTTTATCCGACAGTCCCCGATCACTGGGAGTTTATCCGACAGTCCCCGATCACTGGAAGTATATCCGACAGTCCCCGATCACTGGGAGTTTATCCGACAGTCCCCGATCACTGGGAGCTTATCCGACAGTCCCCGATCACGGGGAGTTTATCCGACAGTCCCCGGTCACTGTGAGTTTATCCTACAGTCCCCGATCACTGGAAGTATATCCGACAGTCCCCGATCACTGGGAGTTTATCCGACAGTCCCCGATCACTGGGAGTTTATCCGACAGGCCCCGATCACTGGGAGTTTATCAGACAGTCCCCGATTACTGGGAGTATTTCCGACAGTCCCCGATCACTGGGAGTTTATCCGACAGTCCCCGATCACTGGGAGTATTTCCGACAGTCCCCGATCACTGGGAGTTTATCCGACAGTCCCCGATCACTGGGAGTATTTCCGACAGTCCCCGATCACTGGGAGTATTTCCGACAGTCCCCGATCACTGGGAGTTTATCCGACAGTCCCCGATCACTGGGAGCATTTCCGACAGTCCCCGATCAATGGGAGTTTATCCGACAGTCCCCGATCACTGGGAGTTTATCCGACAGTCCCCGATCACTGGGAGTTTATCCGACAGTCCTCGATCACTGGGAGTTTATCCGGAGAGGCCCCGATCACTGGGAGTTTATCCGACAGTCCCCGATCACTGGGAGATTATCAAACAGTCCCCGATCACTGGGAGTTAATCCGACAGTCCCCGATCACTGGGAGTTTATCCGACAGTCCCCGATCACTGGGAGTTTATCCGACAGTCCCCGATCACTGGGAGTTTATCCGAGAGTCCCCGATCACTCGGAGTTTATCCGGAGAGTCCCCGATCACTGGGAGTTAATCCGACAGTCCCCGATCACTGGGAGTTTATCCGACAGTCCCCGATCACTGGGAGTTTATCCGAGAGTCCCCGATCACTCGGAGTTTATCCGGAGAGTCCCCGATCACTGGGAGTTTATCCGTCAGTCCCCGATCACTGGGAGTTTATCCGACATTCCCCTATCACTGGGAGATTATCCGACAGTCACCGATCACTGGCTGTTTATCCGACAGTCCCCGGTTACTGGGAGTTTATCCGACAGTCCCCGAGCACTGGGAGTTTATCCGACAGTCCCGGATCACTGGGAGTTTATCCGACAGTCCCCGATCACTGTGAGTTTATCCGACAGTCCCCGATCACTGGAAGTTTATCCGGAGAGTCCCCGATCACTGGGAGTTTATCCGACAGTCTCTGATCACAGGGAGATTATGCGACAGTCCCCGATCACTGGGAGCATTTCCGACAGTCCCCGATCAATGGGAGTTTATCCGACAGTCCCCGATCACTGGGAGTTTATCCGACAGTCCCCGATCACTGGGAGTTTATCCGACAGTCCCCGATCACTGGGAGTTTATCCGACTGTCCCCGATCACTGGGAGTTTATCCGGAGAGGCCCCGATCACTGGGAGTTTATCCGACAGTCCCCGATAACTGGGAGTTTATCCGGAGGTCCCCGATCACTGGGAGTTTATCCGACAGTCCCCGATCACTGGGAGTTTATCCGACGGTCCCCGATCACTGGGAGTTTATCCGACATATCCCCGATCACTGGGAGTTTATCCGACATTCCCCTATCACCGGGAGTTTATCCGACAGTCCCCGATCACTGGGAGTTTATCCGACACTCCCCGAGCACTGGGAGTTTATCCGGAGAGTCCCCGATCACTGGGTGTTATTCCGACAGTCCCCGATCACTGGGAGTTTATCCGACAGTCCCCGATCACTGGGAGTTTATCCGACAGTCCCCGATCAGTGGGAGTTTATCCGACAGTCCCCGATCACTGGGAGTTTATCCGACAGTCCCCGATCACTGGGAGTTAATCCGACAGTCCCCGATCACTGGGAGTTTATCCGACAGTCCCCGGTCACTGTGAGTTTATCCGACAGTCCCCGATCACTGGAAGTATATCCGACAGTCCCCGATCACTGGGAGTTTATCCGACAGTCCCCGATCACTGGGAGTTTATCCGACAGTCCCCAATCACTGGGAGTTTATCCGACAGTCCCTGATCACTGGGAGTTTATCCGACGGTCCCCGATCACTGGGAGTTTATCCGACAGTCCCCGATCACTGGGAGTTTATCCGACAGTCTCTGATCACTGGGAGTTTATCCGACAGTCCCCGATCACTGGGAGTTTATCCGATAGTCCCCGATCACTGGGAGTTTATCTGACAGTCCCCGATCACTGGGAGTTTATCCGGAGAGTCCCCGTTCACTGGGAGTTTATCCGACAGTCCCCGATCACTGGGAGTTAATCCGACAGTCCCCGATCACTGGGAGTTTATCCGACAGTCCCCGATCACTGGGAGTTAATCCGACAGTCCCCGATCACTGGGAGTTTATCCGACAGTCCCAGATCACTGGGAGTTTATCCGACAGTCCCCGATCACTGGGAGTTTATCCAACAGTCCCCGACCACTGGGAGTTTATCCGACTGTCCCCGATCACTGGGAGTTTATCCGACATTCCCCGATCACTGGGAGTTTATCCGACAGTCCCCGATCACTGGGAGTTTATCCGACAGTCCCCGATCACTGGGAGTTTATCCGACAGTCCCCGATCACTGGGAGTTTATCCGACAGTCCCCGATCACTGGGAGTTTACCCGGCAGTCCCCGATCACTGGGAGTTTATCCGACAGTCCCCGATCGCTGTGAGTTTATCCCGCAGTCCCCGATCACTGGGAGTTTATCCGACAGTCTCTGATCACTGGGAGTTTATCCGACAGTCCCCGATCACTGGGAGTTTATCCGACAGTCCCCGATCACTGGGAGTTTATCCGATGTCCCCGCTCACTGGGAGTTTATCCGACAGTCCCCGATCACTGGGAGTTTATCCGACAGTCCCCGATCACTGGGAGTTTATCCGACAGTCCCCGATCACTGGGAGTTTATCCGACAGTCCACGATCACTGGGAGTTTATCCGGAGAGTCCCCGATCACTGGGAGTTTATCCGACAGTCCCCGATCACTGGGAGTTTATCCGGAGAGGCCCCGATCACTGGGAGTTTATCCGACAGTCCCCGATAACTGGGAGTTTATCCGGAGGTCCCCGATCACTGGGAGTTTATCCGACGGTCCCCGATCACTGGGAGTTTATCCGACAGTCCCCGATCACTGGGAGTTTATCCGACGATCCCCGATCACTGGGAGTTTATCCGACATATCCCCGAACACTGGGAGTTTATCCGACATTCCCCTATCACCGGGAGTTTATCCGACAGTCCCCGATCACTGGGAGTTTATCCGACACTCCCCGAGCACTGGGAGTTTATCCGGAGAGTCCCCGATCACTGGGTGTTATTCCGACAGTCCCCGATCACTGGGAGTTTATCCGACAGTCCCCGATCACTGGGAGTTTATCCGACAGTCCCCGATCACTGGGAGTTTATCCGACAGTCCCCAATCACTGGGAGTTTATCCGACAGTCCCTGATCACTGGGAGTTTATCCGACGGTCCCCGATCACTGGGAGTTTATCCGACAGTCCCCGATCACCAGGAGATTATCCGACAGTCCAAGAGCACTGGGAGTTTATCCGGAGTGTCCCCGATCACTGGGAGTTTATCCGGCAGTCGCCGATCACTGGGAGTTTATCCGACAGTCCCCGATCACTGGGAGTTGATCCGACAGTCCCCGATCACTGGGAGTTTATCCGGAGCGTCCCCGATCACTGGGAGTTTATCCGACAGTCCCCGATCACTGGGAGATTATCCGGAGAGTCCCCGATCACTGGGAGTTTATCCGACAGTCCCCGATCACTGGGAGTTTATCCGGAGAGTCCCCAATCACTGGGAGTTTATCCGACAGTCCCCGATCACTGGGAGTTTAACCGACAGTCCCCGATCACTGGGAGTTTATCCGACAGTCCCCGATCACTGGGAGTTTATCCGACAGTCCCCGATCACTGGGAGTTTATCCGGAGAGTCCCCGATCACTGGGAGTTTATCCGACAGTCCCCGATCACTGGGAGTTTATCCGACAGTCCCCGCTCACTGGGAGTTTATCCGACAGTCCCCGATCACTGGGAGTTTATCTGACAGTCCCCGATCACTGGGAGTTTATCCGACAGTCCCCGATCACTGGGAGTTTATCCGACAGTCCCCGATCACTGGGAGTTTATCCGACAGTCCCTGATCACTGGGAGTTTATCCGACGGTCCCCGATCACTGGGAGTTTATCCGACAGTACCCGATCACTGGGAGTTTATCCGACAGTCTCTGATCACTGGGAGTTTATCCGACAGTCCCCGATCACTGGGAGTTTATCCGATAGTCCCCGATCACTGGGAGTTTATCTGACAGTCCCCGATCACTGGGAGTTTATCCGGAGAGTCCCCGTTCACTGGGAGTTTATCCGACAGTCCCCGATCACTGGGAGTTAATCCGACAGTCCCCGATCACTGGGAGTTTATCCGACAGTCCCCGATCACT
The DNA here is from genome assembly GCF_052327205.1 of Somniosus microcephalus. NCBI lineage: Eukaryota > Metazoa > Chordata > Chondrichthyes > Squaliformes > Somniosidae > Somniosus > Somniosus microcephalus. The sequence goes on from NC_141009.1 coordinate 71,735,316, forward strand.
GGGAGTTAATCCGACAGTCCCCGATCACTGGGAGTTTATCCGACAGTCCCAGATCACTGGGAGTTTATCCGACAGTCCCCGATCACTGGGAGTTTATCCAACAGTCCCCGACCACTGGGAGTTTATCCGACAGTCCCCGATCACTGGGAGTTTATCCGACATTCCCCGATCACTGGGAGTTTATCCGACAGTCCCCGATCACTGGGAGTTTATCCGACAGTCCCCGATCACTGGGAGTTTATCCGACAGTCCCCGATCACTGGGAGTTTATCCGACAGTCCCCGATCACTGGGAGTTTACCCGGCAGTCCCCGATCACTGGGAGTTTATCCGACAGTCCCCGATCGCTGTGAGTTTATCCCGCAGTCCCCGATCACTGGGAGTTTATCCGACAGTCTCTGATCACTGGGAGTTTATCCGACAGTCCCCGATCACTGGGAGTTTATCCGACAGTCCCCGATCACTGGGAGTTTATCCGATGTCCCCGCTCACTGGGAGTTTATCCGACAGTCCCCGATCACTGGGAGTTTATCCGACAGTCCCCGATCACTGGGAGTTTATCCGACAGTCCCTGATCACTGGGAGTTTATCCGACAGTCCACGATCACTGGGAGTTTATCCGGAGAGTCCCCGATCACTGGGAGTTTATCCGACAGTCCCCGATCACTGGGAGTTTATCCGGAGAGGCCCCGATCACTGGGAGTTTATCCGACAGTCCCCGATAACTGGGAGTTTATCCGGAGTTCCCCGATCACTGGGAGTTTATCCGACGGTCCCCGATCACTGGGAGTTTATCCGACAGTCCCCGATCACTGGGAGTTTATCCGACGGTCCCCGATCACTGGGAGTTTATCCGACATATCCCCGAACACTGGGAGTTTATCCGACATTCCCCTATCACCGGGAGTTTATCCGACAGTCCCCGATCACTGGGAGTTTATCCGACACTCCCCGAGCACTGGGAGTTTATCCGGAGAGTCCCCGATCACTGGGTGTTATTCCGACAGTCCCCGATCACTGGGAGTTTATCCGACAGTCCCCGATCACTGGGAGTTTATCCGACAGTCCCCGATCAGTGGGAGTTTATCCGACAGTCCCCGATCACTGGGAGTTTATCCGACAGCCCCCGATCACTGGGAGTTAATCCGACAGTCCCCGATCACTGGGAGTTTATCCGACAGTCCCCGATCACTGGGAGTTTATCCGACAGTCCCCGGTCACTGTGAGTTTATCCGACAGTCCCCGATCACTGGAAGTATATCCGACAGTCCCCGATCACTGGGAGTTTATCCGACAGTCCCCGATCACTGGGAGCTTATCCGACAGTCCCCGATCACGGGGAGTTTATCCGACAGTCCCCGGTCACTGTGAGTTTATCCTACAGTCCCCGATCACTGGAAGTATATCCGACAGTCCCCGATCACTGGGAGTTTATCCGACAGTCCCCGATCACTGGGAGTTTATCCGACAGGCCCCGATCACTGGGAGTTTATCAGACAGTCCCCGATTACTGGGAGTATTTCCGACAGTCCCCGATCACTGGGAGTTTATCCGACAGTCCCCGATCACTGGGAGTATTTCCGACAGTCCCCGATCACTGGGAGTTTATCCGACAGTCCCCGATCACTGGGAGTATTTCCGACAGTCCCCGATCACTGGGAGTATTTCCGACAGTCCCCGATCACTGGGAGTTTATCCGACAGTCCCCGATCACTGGGAGCATTTCCGACAGTCCCCGATCAATGGGAGTTTATCCGACAGTCCCCGATCACTGGGAGTTTATCCGACAGTCCCCGATCACTGGGAGTTTATCCGACAGTCCTCGATCACTGGGAGTTTATCCGGAGAGGCCCCGATCACTGGGAGTTTATCCGACAGTCCCCGATCACTGGGAGATTATCAAACAGTCCCCGAACACTGGGAGTTAATCCGACAGTCCCCGATCACTGGGAGTTTATCCGACAGTCCCCGATCACTGGGAGTTTATCCGACAGTCCCCGATCACTGGGAGTTTATCCGAGAGTCCCCGATCACTCGGAGTTTATCCGGAGAGTCCCCGATCACTGGGAGTTAATCCGACAGTCCCCGATCACTGGGAGTTTATCCGACAGTCCCCGATCACTGGGAGTTTATCCGAGAGTCCCCGATCACTCGGAGTTTATCCGGAGAGTCCCCGATCACTGGGAGTTTATCCGACAGTCCCCGATCACTGGGAGTTTATCCGACATTCCCCTATCACTGGGAGATTATCCGACAGTCACCGATCACTGGCTGTTTATCCGACAGTCCCCGGTTACTGGGAGTTTATCCGACAGTCCCCGAGCACTGGGAGTTTATCCGACAGTCCCGGATCACTGGGAGTTTATCCGACAGTCCCCGATCACTGTGAGTTTATCCGACAGTCCCCGATCACTGGAAGTTTATCCGGAGAGTCCCCGATCACTGGGACTTTATCCGACAGTCTCTGATCACAGGGAGATTATGCGACAGTCCCCGATCACTGGGAGCATTTCCGACAGTCCCCGATCAATGGGAGTTTATCCGACAGTCCCCGATCACTGGGAGTTTATCCGACAGTCCCCGATCACTGGGAGTTTATCCGACAGTCCCCGATCACTGGGAGTTTATCCGACAGTCCCCGATCACTGGGAGTTTATCCGGAGAGTCCCCGATCACTGGGAGTTTATCCGACTGTCCCCGATCACTGGGAGTTTATCCGGAGAGGCCCCGATCACTGGGAGTTTATCCGACAGTCCCCGATAACTGGGAGTTTATCCGGAGGTCCCCGATCACTGGGAGTTTATCCGACAGTCCCCGATCACTGGGAGTTTATCCGACGGTCCCCGATCACTGGGAGTTTATCCGACATATCCCCGATCACTGGGAGTTTATCCGACATTCCCCTATCACCGGGAATTTATCCGACAGTCCCCGATCACTGGGAGTTTATCCGACACTCCCCGAGCACTGGGAGTTTATCCGGAGAGTCCCCGATCACTGGGTGTTATTCCGACAGTCCCCGATCACTGGGAGTTTATCCGACAGTCCCCGATCACTGGGAGTTTATCCGACAGTCCCCGATCAGTGGGAGTTTATCCGACAGTCCCCGATCACTGGGAGTTTATCCGACAGTCCCCGATCACTGGGAGTTAATCCGACAGTCCCCGATCACTGGGAGTTTATCCGACAGTCCCCGGTCACTGTGAGTTTATCCGACAGTCCCCGATCACTGGAAGTATATCCGACAGTCCCCGATCACTGGGAGTTTATCCGACAGTCCCCGATCACTGGGAGCTTATCCGACAGTCCCCGATCACGGGGAGTTTATCCGACAGTCCCCGGTCACTGTGAGTTTATCCTACAGTCCCCGATCACTGGAAGTATATCCGACAGTCCCCGATCACTGGGAGTTTATCCGACAGTCCCCGATCACTGGGAGTTTATCCGACAGGCCCCGATCACTGGGTGTTTATCAGACAGTCCCCGATTACTGGGAGTATTTCCGACAGTCCCCGATCACTGGGAGTTTATCCGACAGTCCCCGATCACTGGGAGTATTTCCGACAGTCCCCGATCACTGGGAGTTTATCCGACAGTCCCCGATCACTGGGAGTATTTCCGACAGTCCCCGATCACTGGGAGTATTTCCGACAGTCCCCGATCACTGGGAGTTTATCCGACAGTCCCCGATCACTGGGAGCATTTCCGACAGTCCCCGATCACTGGGAGTTTATCCGACAGTCCTCGATCACTGGGAGTTTATCCGGAGAGGCCCCGATCACTGGGAGTTTATCCGACAGTCCCCGATCACTGGGAGATTATCAGACAGTCCCCGATCACTGGGAGTTAATCCGACAGTCCCCGATCACTGGGAGTTTATCCGACAGTCCCCGATCACTGGGAGTTTATCCGACAGTCCCCGATCACTGGGAGTTTCTCCGAGAGTCCCCGATCACTCGGAGTTTATCCGGAGAGTCCCCGATCACTGGGAGTTAATCCCACAGTCCCCGATCACTGGGAGTTTATCCGACAGTCCCCGATCACTGGGAGTTTATCCGAGAGTCCCCGATCACTCGGAGTTTATCCGGAGAGTCCCCGATCACTGGGAGTTTATCCGACAGTCCCCGATCACTGGGAGTTTATCCGACATTCCCCTATCACTGGGAGTTTATCCGACAGTCACCGATCACTGGCTGTTTATCCGACAGTCCCCGGTTACTGGGAGTTTATCCGACAGTCCCCGAGCACTGGGAGTTTATCCGACAGTCCCGGATCACTGGGAGTTTATCCGACAGTCCCCGATCACTGTGAGTTTATCCGACAGTCCCCGATCACTGGAAGTTTATCCGGAGAGTCCCCGATCACTGGGAGTTTATCCGACAGTCTCTGATCACAGGGAGATTATCCGACAGTCCCCGATCACTGGGAGCATTTCCGACAGTCCCCGATCAATGGGAGTTTATCCAACAGTCCCCGATCACTGGGGGTTTATCCGACAGTCCCCGATCACTGGGAGTTTATCCGACAGTCCTCGATCACTGGGAGTTTATCCGGAGAGGCCCCGATCACTGGGAGTTTATCCGACAGTCCCCGATCACTGGGAGATTATCAGACAGTCCACGATCACTGGGAGTTAATCCGACAGTCCCCGATCACTGGGAGTTTATCCGACAGTCACCGATCACTGGCTGTTTATCCGACAGTCCCCGGTTACTGGGAGTTTATCCGACAGTCCCCGAGCACTGGGAGTTTATCCGACAGTCCCGGATCACTGGGAGTTTATCCGACAGTCCCCGATCACTGTGAGTTTATCCGACAGTCCCCGATCACTGGAAGTTTATCCGGAGAGTCCCCGATCACTGGGAGTTTATCCGACAGTCTCTGATCACAGGGAGATTATCCGACGGTCCCCGATCACTGGGAGTTTATCCGACAGTCCCCGATCACTGGGAGTTTATCCGACAGTCCCCGATCACTGGGAGTTTATCCGACATATCCCCGATCACTGGGTGTTTATCCCACAGTCCCCGATCACTGGGAGTTTATCCCACAGTCCCCGATCACTGGGAGTTTATCCGGAGAGTCCCCGATCACTGGGAGTTTATCCGACAGTCCCCGATCACTGGGAGTTTATCCGACAGTCCCCGATCACTGGGAGTTTATCCGACAGTCCCCGTTCACTGGGAGTTTATCCGACAGTCCCCGATCACTGGGAGTTTATCCGACAGTCACCGATCACTGGGAGTTTATCCGACAGTCCCCGATCACTTGGAGTTTATCCGACAGTCCCCGATCACTGGGAGTTTATCCGACAGTCCCCGATCACTGGGACTTTATCCGACAGTCCCCGATCACTGGGAGTTTATCCGAAAGTCCCCGATCACTGGGAGTTTATCCGACATTCCCAGATCCCTGGGAGTTTATCCGAAAGTCCCCGATCACTGGGAGTTTATCCGACAGTCCCCGATCACTGGGAGTTTATCCGACAGTCCCCGATCACTGGGAGTTTATCCGACAGTCCCCGATCACTGGGAGTTTATCCGGAGAGTCCCCGATCACTGGGAGTTTATCCGACAGTCCCCGATCACTGGGAGTATTTCCGACAGTCCCCGATCACTGGGAGTTTATCCGACAGTCCCCGATCACTGGGAGATTATCCGACAGTCCCCGATCACTGGGAGTTTATCCGACAGTCCCCCATCACTGGGAGTTTATCCGACAGTCCCCGATCACTGGGAGTTCATCCGGAGAGCCCCCGATCACTGGGAGTTTATCCGACAGTCCCCGATCACTGGGAGTTGATCCGACAGTCCCCGATCACTGGGAGTTTATCCGACAGTCCCCGATCACTGGGAGTATATCCGACAGTCCCCGATCACTGGGAGTTTATCCGACAGTCCCCGATCACTGGGAGTTTATCCGACAGTCCCCGATCACTGGGAGTTTATCCGGAGAATCCCCGATCACTGGGAGTTTATCCGACAGTCCCCGATCACTGGGAGTTCATCCGACAGTCCCCGATCACTGGGAGTTTATCCGACAGTCCCCGATCACTGGGAGTTTATCCGACAGTCCCCGATCACTGGGAGTTTATCCGACAGTCCCCGATCACAAGGAGATTATCCGACAGTCCCCGAGCACTGGGAGTTTATCGGGAGTGTCCCCGATCACTGGGAGTTTATCCGACAGTCCCCGATCACTGGGAGTTTATCCGACAGTCCCCGATCACTGGGAGTTGATCCGACAGTCCCCGATCACTGGGAGTTTATCCGGAGAGTCCCCGATCACTGGGAGTTTATCCGACAGTCCCCGATCACTGGGAGATTATCCGGAGAGTCCCCGATCACTGGGAGTTTATCCGACAGTCCCCGATCACTGGGAGTTTATCCGGAGAGTCCCCAATCACTGGGAGTTTATCCGACAGTCCCCGATCACTGGCAGTTTTTCCGACAGACCCCGATCACTGGGAGTTTATCCGACAGTCCCCGATCACTGGGAGTTTATCCGACAGTCCCCGATCACTGGGAGTTTATCCGACAGTCCCTGATCACTGGGAGTTTATCCGACGGTCCCCGATCACTGGGAGTTTATCCGACAGTCCCCGATCACTGGGAGTCTATCCGACAGTCTCTGATCACTGGGAGTTTATCCGACAGTCCCCGATCACTGGGAGTTTATCCGACAGTCCCCGATCACTGGGAGTTTATCCGACAGTCCCCAATCACTGGGAGTTTATCCGACAGTCCCCGATCACTGGGAGTTTATCCGGAGAGTCCCCGATCACTGGGAGTTTATCCGACAGTCCCCGATCACTGGGAGATTATCCGGAGAGTCCCCGATCACTGGGAGTTTATCCGACAGTCCCCGATCACTGGGAGTTTATCCGGAGAGTCCCCAATCACTGGGAGTTTATCCGACAGTCCCCGATCACTGGCAGTTTATCCGACAGTCCCCGATCACTGGGAGTTTATCCGACAGTCCCCGATCACTGGGATTTTATCCGACAGTCCCCGATCACTGGGAGTTTATCCGGAGAGTCCCCGATCACTGGGAGTTTATCCGACAGTCCCCGATCACTGGGAGTTTATCCGACAGTCCCTGATCACTGGGAGTTTATCCGACGGTCCCCGATCACTGGGAGTTTATCCGACAGTCCCCGATCACTGGGCGTCTATCCGACATTCCCCTATCACTGGGAGTTTATCCGACAGTCCCTGATCACTGGGAGTTTATCCGACAGTCCCCGATCACTGGGAGTCTATCCGACAGTCTCTGATCACTGGGAGTTTATCCGACAGTCCCCGATCACTGGGAGTTTATCCGACAGTCCCCGATCACTGGGAGTTTATCCGACAGTCCCCGATCACTGGGAGTTTATCCGACAGTCCCCGATCACTGGGAGTTTATCCGACAGTCCCCGATCACTGGGAGTTTATCCGACAGTCCCCGATCACTGGGAGTTTATCCGACAGTCCCTGATCACTGGGAGTTTATCCGACGGTCCCCGATCACTGGGAGTTTATCCGACAGTCCCCGATCACTGGGAGTCTATCCGACAGTCTCTGATCACTGGGAGTTTATCCGACAGTCCCCGATCACTGGGAGTTTATGCGACAGTCCCCGATCACTGGGAGTTTATCCGACAGTCCCCGATCACTGGGAGTTTATCCGACAGTCCCCGATCACTGGGAGTTTATCCGGAGAGTCCCCGATCACTGGGAGTTTATCCGACAGTCCCCGATCACTGGGAGATTATCCGGAGAGTCCCCGATCACTGGGAGTTTATCCGACAGTCCCCGATCACTGGGAGTTTATCCGGAGAGTCCCCAATCACTGGGAGTTTATCCGACAGTCCCCGATCATTGGCAGTTTATCCGACAGTCCCCGATCACTGGGAGTTTATCCGACAGTCCCCGATCACTGGGAGTTTATCCGACAGTCCCCGATCACTGGGAGTTTATCCGGAGAGTCCCCGATCACTGGGAGTTTATCCGACAGTCCCCGATCACTGGGAGTTTATCCGACAGTCCCTGATCACTGGGAGTTTATCCGACGGTCCCCGATCACTGGGAGTTTATCCGACAGTCCCCGATCACTGGGAGTCTATCCGACATTCCCCTATCACTGGGAGTTTATCCGACAGTCCCTGATCACTGGGAGTTTATCCGACAGTCCCCGATCACTGGGAGTTTATCCGACAGTCCCCGATCACTGGGAGTTTATCCGACAGTCCCCGATCACTGGGAGTTTATCCGACAGTCCCCGATCACTGGGAGTTTATCCGACAGTCCCCGATCACTGGGAGTTTATCCGACAGTCTCTGATCGCTGGGAGTTTATCCGACAGTCCCCGATCGCTGGGAGTTTATCCGACAGTCCCCGATCGCTGGGAGTTTATCCGACAGTCCCCGATCGCTGGGAGTTTATCCGACAGTCCCCGATCACTGGGAGTTTATCCGACAGTCCCCGATCACTGGGAGTTTATCCGACAGTCTCTGATCACTGGGAGATTATCCGACGGTCCCCGATCACTGGGAGTTTATCCGGAGAGACCCCGATCACTGTGAGTTTATCCGACAGTCCACGATCACTGGGAGTTTATCCGACAGCCCCAGATCACTGGAAGTATATCCGACATATCCCCGATCACTGCGAGTTTATCCGACAGTCCCAATTCACTGGGAGTTTATCCCACAGTCCCCGATCACTGGGAGTTTATCCGGAGAGTCCCCGATCACTGGGAGTTTATCCGACAGTCCCCGATCACTGGGAGTTTATCCGACAGTCCCCGATCACAGGGAGTATATCCGACTGTCCCCGATCACTGGGAGTTTATCCGACAGTCCCAGATCACTGGGAGTTTATCCGACATATCCCCGATCACTGGGAGTTTATCCGACAGTCCCCGATCACTGGGAGTTTATCCCACAGTCCCCGATCACTGGGAGTTTATCCGACAGTCCCCGATCACTGGGAATTTATCCGACAGTCCCCGATCACTGGGAGTTAATCCGACAGTCCCCGATCACTGGGAGTTTATCCGACAGTCCCCGATCACTGGGAGTTTATCCGACAGTCCCCGATCACTGGGAGTTTATCCGACAGTCCCCGATCACTGGGAGTTTATCCGACAGTCTCTGATCGCTGGGAGTTTATCCGACAGTCCCCGATCGCTGGGAGTTTATCCGACAGTCCCCGATCGCTGGGAGTTTATCCGACAGTCCCCGATCACTGGGAGTTTATCCGACAGTCCCCGATCACTGGGAGTTTATCCGACAGTCCCCGATCACTGGGAGTTTATCCGACAGTCCCCGATCACTGGGAGTTTATCCCACAGTCCCCGATCACTGGGAGTTTATCCTACAGTCTCTGATCACTGGGAGTTTATCCGACAGTCCCTGATCACTGGGAGTTTATCCGACAGTCCCCGATCACTGGGAGTTTATCCGATGTACTCGATCACTGGGAGTTTATCCGACAGTCCCCGATCACTGGGAGTTTGTCCGACAGTCCCCAATCACTGGGAGTTTATCCGACAGTCCCCGATCACTGGGAGTTTATCCGACAGTCCCCGATCACTGGGAGTTTATCCGACAGTCCCCGATCACTGGGAGTTTATCCGGAGAGTCCCCGATCACTGGGAGTTTTTCCGACAGTCCCCGATCACTGGGAGTTTATCCGACAGTCCCCGATCACTGGGAGTTTATCCGGAGAGGCCCCGATCACTGGGAGTTTATCCGACAGTCCCCGATCACTGGGAGTTTATCCGGAGAGTCCCCGATCACTGGGAGTTTATCCGACAGTCCCCGATCACTGGGAGTTTATCCGACGGTCCCCGATCACTGGGAGTTTATCCGACAGTCCCCGATCACTGGGAGTTTATCCGACAGTCCCCGATCACTGGGAGTTTATCCGACATATCCCCGATCACTGGGAGTTTATCCGACAGTCCCAATTCACTGGGATTTTATCCCACAGTGCCCGATCACTGGGAGTTTATCCGACAGTCCCCGATCACTGGGAGTTTATCCGACAGTCCCCGATCACTGGGAGATTATCCGGAGAGTCACCGATCACTGGGAGTTTATCCGACAGACCCGATCACTGGGAGTTTATCCGACAGTCCCCGATCACTGGGAGTTTATCCGACAGTCCCCGATCACTGGGAGTTTATCCGACAGTCCCCGATCACTGGGAGTTTATCCGACAGTCCCCGATCACTGGGAGTTTATCCGACAGTCTCTGATCACTGGGAGATTATCCGACGGTCCCCGATCACTGGGAGTTTATCCGGAGAGTCCCCGATCACTGGGAGTTTATCCGACAGTCCACGATCACTGGGAGTTTATCCGACAGCCCCCGATCACTGGGAGTATATCTGACATATCCCCGATCACTGCGAGTTTATCCGACAGTCCCAATTCACAGGGAGTTTATCCCACAGTCCCCGATCACTGGGAGTTTATCCGGAGAGTCCCCGATCACTGGGAGTTTATCCGACAGTCCCCGATCACTGGGAGTTTATCCGACAGTCCCCGATCACAGGGAGTATATCCGACAGTCCCCGATCACTGGGAGTTTATCCGACAGTCCCTGATCACTGGGAGTTTATCCGACAGTCCCCGATCACTGGGAGTTTATCCGACAGTCCCCGATCACTGGGAGTTTATTCGACATATCCCCGATCACCGGGAGTTTATCCGACAGTCCCCGATCACGGGGAGTTTATCCGACAGTCCCCGATCACTGGGAGTTTATCCGACAGTCCCCGATCACTGGGCGTTTATCCGACAGTCCCCGATCACTGGGGGTTTATCCGACAGTCCCCGATCACTGGGAGTTTATCCGACAGTCCCCGATCACTGGGAGTTTATCCGACATTCCCCTATCACTGGGAGTTTATCCGACAGTCCCCGATCACTGGGAGTTTATCCGACAGTCCCCGATCACTGGGAGTCTATCCGACAGTCTCTGATCACTGGGAGTTTATCCGACAGTCCCCGATCACTGGGAGTTTATCCGACAGTCCCCGATCACTGGGAGTTTATCCGACAGTCCCCGATCACTGGGAGTTTATCCGACAGTCCCCGATCACTGGGAGTTTATCCGACAGTCCCCGATCACTGGGAGTTTATCCGACAGTCCCCGATCACTGGGAGTTTATCCGACAGTCCCTGATCACTGGGAGTTTATCCGACGATCCCCGATCACTGGGAGTTTATCCGACAGTCCCCGATCACTGGGAGTCTATCCGACAGTCTCTGATCACTGGGAGTTTATCCGACAGTCCCCGATCACTGGGAGTTTATGCGACAGTCCCCGATCACTGGGAGTTTATCCGACAGTCCCCGATCACTGGGAGTTTATCCGACAGTCCCCGATCACTGGGAGTTTATCCGGAGAGTCCCCGATCACTGGGAGTTTATCCGACAGTCCCCGATCACTGGGAGATTATCCGGAGAGTCCCCGATCACTGGGAGTTTATCCGACAGTCCCCGATCACTGGGAGTTTATCCGGAGAGTCCCCAATCACTGGGAGTTTATCCGACAGTCCCCGATCACTGGCAGTTTATCCGAGAGTCCCCGATCACTGGGAGTTTATCCGACAGTCCCCGTTCACTGGGAGTTTATCCGACAGTCCCCGATCACTGGGAGTTTATCCGGAGAGGCCCCGATCACTGGGAGTTTATCCGACAGTCCCCAATCACTGGGAGTTTATCCGACAGTCCCTGATCACTGGGAGTTTATCCGACGGTCCCCGATCACTGGGAGTTTATCCGACAGTCCCCGATCACTGGGAGTCTATCCGACATTCCCCTATCACTGGGAGTTTATCCGACAGTCCCTGATCACTGGGAGTTTATCCGACAGTCCCCGATCACTGGGAGTTTATCCGACAGTCCCCGATCACTGGGAGTTTAGCCGACAGTCCCCGATCACTGGGAGTTTATCCGACAGTCCCCGATCACTGGGAGTTTATCCGACAGTCCCCGATCGCTGGGAGTTTATCCGACAGTCTCTGATCACAGGGAGATTATGCGACAGTCCCCGATCACTGGGAGCATTTCCGACAGTCCCCAATCAATGGGAGTTTATCCGACAGTCCCCGATCACTGGGAGTTTATCCGACAGTCCCCGATCACTGGGAGTTTATCCGACAGTCCCCGATCACTGGGAGTTTATCCGACAGTCCCCGATCACTGGGAGTTTATCCGGAGAGTCCCCGATCACTGGGAGTTTATCCGACTGTCCCCGATCACTGGGAGTTTATCCGGAGAGGCCCCGATCACTGGGAGTTTATCCGACAGTCCCCGATAACTGGGAGTTTATCCGGAGGTCCCCGATCACTGGGAGTTTATCCGACAGTCCCCGATCACTGGGAGTTTATCCGACGGTCCCCAATCACTGGGAGTTTATCCGACATATCCCCGATCACTGGGAGTTTATCCGACATTCCCCTATCACCGGGAGTTTATCCGACAGTCCCCGATCACTGGGAGTTTATCCGACACTCCCCGAGCACTGGGAGTTTATCCGGAGAGTCCCCGATCACTGGGTGTTATTCCGACAGTCCCCGATCACTGGGAGTTTATCCGACAGTCCCCGATCACTGGGAGTTTATCCGACAGTCCCCGATCAGTGGGAGTTTATCCGACAGTCCCCGATCACTGGGAGTTTATCCGACAGTCCCCGATCACTGGGAGTTAATCCGACAGTCCCCGATCACTGGGAGTTTATCCGACAGTCCCCGGTCACTGTGAGTTTATCCGACAGTCCCCGATCACTGGAAGTATATCCGACAGTCCCCGATCACTGGGAGTTTATCCGACAGTCCCCGATCACTGGGAGCTTATCCGACAGTCCCCGATCACGGGGAGTTTATCCGACAGTCCCCGGTCACTGTGAGTTTATCCTACAGTCCCCGATCACTGGAAGTATATCCGACAGTCCCCGATCACTGGGAGTTTATCCGACAGTCCCCGATCACTGGGAGTTTATCCGACAGGCCCCGATCACTGGGAGTTTATCAGACAGTCCCCGATTACTGGGAGTATTTCCAACAGTCCCCGATCACTGGGAGTTTATCCGACAGTCCCCGATCACTGGGAGTATTTCCGACAGTCCCCGATCACTGGGAGTTTATCCGACAGTCCCCGATCACTGGGAGTATTTCCGACAGTCCCCGATCACTGGGAGTATTTCCGACAGTCCCCGATCACTGGGAGTTTATCCGACAGTCCCCGATCACTGGGAGCATTTCCGACAGTCCCCGATCAATGGGAGTTTATCCGACAGTCCCCGATCACTGGGAGTTTATCCGACAGTCCCCGATCACTGGGAGTTTATCCGACAGTCCTCGATCACTGGGAGTTTATCCGGAGAGGCCCCGATCACTGGGAGTTTATCCGACAGTCCCCGATCACTGGGAGATTATCAGACAGTCCCCGATCACTGGGAGTTAATCCGACAGTCCCCGATCACTGGGAGTTTATCCGACAGTCCCCGATCACTGGGAGTTTATCCGACAGTCCCCGATCACTGGGAGTTTATCCGAGAGTCCCCGATCACTCGGAGTTTATCCGGAGAGTCCCCGATCACTGGGAGTTAATCCGACAGTCCCCGATCACTGGGAGTTTATCCGACAGTCCCCGATCACTGGGAGTTTATCCGAGAGTCCCCGATCACTCGGAGTTTATCCGGAGAGTCCCCGATCACTGGGAGTTTATCCGACAGTCCCCGATCACTGGGAGTTTATCCGACATTCCCCTATCATTGGGAGTTTATCCGACAGTCACCGATCACTGGCTGTTTATCCGACAGTCCCCGGTTACTGGGAGTTTATCCGACAGTCCCCGAGCACTGGGAGTTTATCCGACAGTCCCGGATCACTGGGAGTTTATCCGACAGTCCCCGATCACTGTGAGTTTATCCGACAGTCCCCGATCACTGGAAGTTTATCCGGAGAGTCCCCGATCACTGGGAGTTTATCCGACAGTCTCTGATCACAGGGAGATTATCCGACAGTCCCCGATCACTGGGAGCATTTCCGACAGTCCCCGATCAATGGGAGTTTATCCGACAGTCCCCGATCACTGGGGGTTTATCCGACAGTCCCCGATCACTGGGAGTTTATCCGACAGTCCTCGATCACTGGGAGTTTATCCGGAGAGGCCCCGATCACTGGGAGTTTATCCGACAGTCCCCGATCACTGGGAGATTATCAGACAGTCCCCGATCACTGGGAGTTAATCCGACAGTCCCCGATCACTGGGAGTTTATCCGACAGTCACCGATCACTGGCTGTTTATCCGACAGTCCCCGGTTACTGGGAGTTTATCCGACAGTCCCCGAGCACTGGGAGTTTATCCGACAGTCCCGGATCACTGGGAGTTTATCCGACAGTCCCCGATCACTGTGAGTTTATCCGACAGTCCCCGATCACTGGAAGTTTATCCGGAGAGTCCCCGATCACTGGGAGTTTATCCGACAGTCTCTGATCACAGGGAGATTATCCGACGGTCCCCGATCACTGGGAGTTTATCCGACAGTCCCCGATCACTGGGAGTTTATCCGACAGTCCCCGATCACTGGGAGTTTATCCGACATATCCCCGATCACTGGGAGTTTATCCCACAGTCCCCGATCACTGGGAGTTTATCCCACAGTCCCCGATCACTGGGAGTTTATCCGGAGAGTCCCCGATCACTGGGAGTTTATCCGACAGTCCCCGGTCACTGGGAGTTTATCCGACAGTCCCCGATCACTGGGAGTTTATCCGACAGTCCCCGTTCACTGGGAGTTTATCCGACAGTCCCCGATCACTGGGAGTTTATCCGACAGTCACCGATCACTGGGAGTTTATCCGACAGTCCCCGATCACTTGGAGTTTATCCGACAGTCCCCGATCACTGGGAGTTTATCCGACAGTCCCCGATCACTGGGACTTTATCCGACAGTCCCCGATCACTGGGAGTTTATCCGAAAGTCCCCGATCACTGGGAGTTTATCCGACAGTCCCCGATCCCTGGGAGTTTATCCGAAAGTCCCCGATCACTGGGAGTTTATCCGACAGTCCCCGATCACTGGGAGTTTATCCGACAGTCCCCGATCACTGGGAGTTTATCCGACAGTCCCCGATCACTGGGAGTTTATCCGGAGAGTCCCCGATCACTGGGAGTTTATCCGACAGTCCCCGATCACTGGGAGTATTTCCGACAGTCCCCGATCACTGGGAGTTTATCCGACAGTCCCCGATCACTGGGAGATTATCCGACAGTCCCCGATCACTGGGAGTTTATCCGACAGTCCCCCATCACTGGGAGTTTATCCGACAGTCCCCGATCACTGGGAGTTCATCCGGAGAGGCCCCGATCACTGGGAGTTTATCCGACAGTCCCCGATCACTGGGAGTTGATCCGACAGTCCCCGATCACTGGGAGTTTAACCGACAGTCCCCGATCACTGGGAGTATATCCGACAGTCCCCGATCACTGGGAGTTTATCCGACAGTCCCCGATCACTGGGAGTTTATCCGACAGTCCCCGATCACTGGGAGTTTATCCGGAGAGTCCCCGATCACTGGGAGTTTATCCGACAGTCCCCGATCACTGGGAGTTGATCCGACAGTCCCCGATCACTGGGAGTTTATCCGACAGTCCCCGATCACTGGGAGTTTATCCGACAGTCCCCGATCACTGGGAGTTTATCCGACAGTCCCCGATCACAAGGAGATTATCCGACAGTCCCCGAGCACTGGGAGTTTATCGGGAGTGTCCCCGATCACTGGGAGTTTATCCGACAGTCCCCGATCACTGGGAGTTTATCCGACAGTCCCCGATCACTGGGAGTTGATCCGACAGTCCCCGATCACTGGGAGTTTATCCGGAGAGTCCCCGATCACTGGGAGTTTATCCGACAGTCCCCGATCACTGGGAGATTATCCGGAGAGTCCCCGATCACTGGGAGTTTATCCGACAGTCCCCGATCACTGGGAGTTTATCCGGAGAGTCCCCAATCACTGGGAGTTTATCCGACAGTCACCGATCACTGGCAGTTTTTCCGACAGACCCCGATCACTGGGAGTTTATCCGACAGTCCCCGATCACTGGGAGTTTATCCGACAGTCCCCGATCACTGGGAGTTTATCCGACAGTCCCTGATCACTGGGAGTTTATCCGACGGTCCCCGATCACTGGGAGTTTATCCGACAGTCCCCGATCACTGGGAGTCTATCCGACAGTCTCTGATCACTGGGAGTTTATCCGACAGTCCCCGATCACTGGGAGTTTATCCGACAGTCCCCGATCACTGGGAGTTTATCCGACAGTCCCCGATCACTGGGAGTTTATCCGACAGTCCCCGATCACTGGGAGTTTATCCGGAGAGTCCCCGATCACTGGGAGTTTATCCGACAGTCCCCGATCACTGGGAGATTATCCGGAGAGTCCCCGATCACTGGGAGTTTATCCGACAGTCCCCGATCACTGGGAGTTTATCCGGAGAGTCCCCAATCACTGGGAGTTTATCCGACAGTCCTCGATCACTGGGAGTTTATCCGACAGTCCCTGATCACTGGGAGTTTATCCGACGGTCCCCGATCACTGGGAGTTTATCCGACAGTCCCCGATTACTGGGCGTCTATCCGACATTCCCCTATCACTGGGAGTTTATCCGACAGTCCCTGATCACTGGGAGTTTATCCGACAGTCCCCGATCACTGGGAGTCTATCCGACAGTCTCTGATCACTGGGAGTTTATCCGACAGTCCCCGATCACTGGGAGTTTATCCGACAGTCCCCGATCACTGGGAGTTTATGCGACAGTCCCCGATCACTGGGAGTTTATCCGACAGTCCCCGATCACTGGGAGTTTATCCGACAGTCCCCGATCACTGGGAGTTTATCCGGAGAGTCCCCGATCACTGGGAGTTTATCCGACAGTCCCTGATCACTGGGAGTTTATGCGACAGTCCCCGATCACTGGGAGTTTATCCGACAGTCCCCGATCA
This sequence comes from Somniosus microcephalus, assembly GCF_052327205.1. NCBI lineage: Eukaryota > Metazoa > Chordata > Chondrichthyes > Squaliformes > Somniosidae > Somniosus > Somniosus microcephalus. Next base: position 71,752,322 of record NC_141009.1, read on the forward strand.
CTGGGAGTTTATCCGACAGTCCCCGATCACTGGGAGTTTATCCGACAGTCCCTGATCACTGGGAGTTTATCCGACGGTCCCCGATCACTGGGAGTTTATCCGACAGTCCCCGATCACTGGGAGTCTATCCGACAGTCTCTGATCACTGGGAGTTTATCCGACAGTCCCCGATCACTGGGAGTTTATGCGACAGTCCCCGATCACTGGGAGTTTATCCGACAGTCCCCGATCACTGGGAGTTTATCCGACAGTCCCCGATCACTGGGAGTTTATCCGGAGAGTCCCCGATCACTGGGAGTTTATCCGACAGTCCCCGATCACTGGGAGATTATCCGGAGAGTCCCCGATCACTGGGAGTTTATCCGACAGTCCCCGATCACTGGGAGTTTATCCGGAGAGTCCCCAATCACTGGGAGTTTATCCGACAGTCCCCGATCATTGGCAGTTTATCCGACAGTCCCCGATCACTGGGAGTTTATCCGACAGTCCCCGATCACTGGGAGTTTATCCGACAGTCCCCGATCACTGGGAGTTTATCCGGAGAGTCCCCGATCACTGGGAGTTTATCCGACAGTCCCCGATCACTGGGAGTTTATCCGACAGTCCCTGATCACTGGGAGTTTATCCGACGGTCCCCGATCACTGGGAGTTTATCCGACAGTCCCCGATCACTGGGAGTCTATCCGACATTCCCCTATCACTGGGAGTTTATCCGACAGTCCCTGATCACTGGGAGTTTATCCGACAGTCCCCGATCACTGGGAGTTTATCCGACAGTCCCCGATCACTGGGAGTTTATCCGACAGTCCCCGATCACTGGGAGTTTATCCGACAGTCCCCGATCACTGGGAGTTTATCCGACAGTCCCCGATCACTGGGAGTTTATCCGACAGTCTCTGATCGCTGGGAGTTTATCCGACAGTCCCCGATCGCTGGGAGTTTATCCGACAGTCCCCGATCGCTGGGAGTTTATCCGACAGTCCCCGATGACTGGGAGTTTATCCGACAGTCCCCGATCACTGGGAGTTTATCCGACAGTCCCCGATCACTGGGAGTTTATCCGACAGTCCCCGATCACTGGGAGTTTATCCGACAGTCTCTGATCACTGGAAGTATATCCGACATATCCCCGATCACTGCGAGTTTATCCGACAGTCCCAATTCACTGGGAGTTTATCCCACAGTCCCCGATCACTGGGAGTTTATCCGGAGAGTCCCCGATCACTGGGAGTTTATCCGACAGTCCCCGATCACTGGGAGTTTATCCGACAGTCCCCGATCACAGGGAGTATATCCGACTGTCCCCGATCACTGGGAGTTTATCCGACAGTCCCTGGTCACTGGGAGTTTATCCGACAGTCCCCGATCACTGGGAGTTTATCCGACAGTCCCCGATCACTGGGAGTTTATCCGACATATCCCCGATCACCGGGAGTCTATCCGACAGTCCCCGATCACGGGGAGTTTATCCGACAGTCCCCGATCACTGGTAGTTTATCCGACAGTCCCCGATCACTGGGAGTTTATCCGACAGTCCCCGATCACTGGGAGTTTATCCGACAGTCCCAGATCACTGGGAGTTTATCCGACAGTCCCCGATCACTGGGAGTTTATCCGACATTCCCCTATCACTGGGAGTTTATCCGACAGTCCCCGATCACTGGGAGTTTATCCGGCAGTCCCCGATCACTGGGAGTTTATCCGACAGTCCCCGATCACTGCGATCTTATCCGACAGTCCCCGATCACTGGGAGTTTATCCGACAGTCCCCGATCACTGGGAGTTTATCCGACAGTCCCCGATCACTGGGAGTTTATCCGACAGTCCCTGATCAGTGGGAGTTTATCCGGAGAGGCCCCGATCACTGGGAGTTTATCCGACAGTCGCCGATCACTGGGAGATTATCAGACAGTCCCCGATCACTGGGAGTTAATCCGACAGTCCCCGATCACTGGGAGTTTATCCGACAGCCCCCGATCACTGGGAGTTTATCCGACAGTCCCCGATCACTGGGAGTTTATCCGAGAGTCCCCGATCACTCGGAGTTTATCCGGAGAGTCCCCGATCACTGGGAATTTATCCGACTGTCCCAATTCACTGGGAGTTTATCCGACAGTCCCCGATCACTGGGAGTTTATCCGACAGTCCCCGATCACTGGGAGTTTATCCGGAGAGTCCCCGAGAACTGGGAGTTTATCCGACAGTCCCCGATCACTGGGAGTTTATCCGATATTCCCCTATCACTGGGAGTTTATCCGACAGTCCCCGATCACTGGGAGTTTATCCGACAGTCCCCGATTACTGGGAGTTTATCCGACAGTCCCCGAGCACTGGGAGTTTATCCGACAGTCCCGGATCACTGGGAGTTTATCCGACAGTCCCCGATCACTGGGAGTTTATCCGACAGTCACTGATCACAGGGAGATTATCCGACGGTCCCCGATCACTGGGAGTTTATCCGACAGTCCCCGATCACTGGGAGTTTATCCGACAGTCCCAGATCACTGGGAGTTTATCCGACATATCACCGATCACTGGGAGTTTATCCGACAGTCCCCGATCACTGGGAGTTTATCCCACAGTCCCCGATCACTGGGAGTTTATCCGACAGTCCCCGATCACTGGGAATTTATCCGACAGTCCCCGATCACTGGGAGTTTATCCGACAGTCCCCGATCACTGGGAGTTTATCCGACAGTCCCCGATCACTGGGAGTTTATCCGACAGTCCCCGATCACTGGGAGTTTATCCGACAGTCCCCGATCACTGGGAGTTTATCCGACAGTCTCTGATCGCTGGGAGTTTATCCGACAGTCCCCGATCGCTGGGAGTTTATCCGACAGTCCCCGATCACTGGGAGTTTATCCGACAGTCCCCGATCACTGGGAGTTTATCCGACAGTCCCCGATCACTGGGAGTTTATCCGACAGTCCCCGATCACTGGGAGTTTATCCGACAGTCCCCGATCACTGGGAGTTTATCCCACAGTCCCCGATCACTGGGAGTTTATCCTACAGTCTCTGATCACTGGGAGTTTATCCGACAGTCCCTGATCACTGGGAGTTTATCCGACAGTCCCCGATCACTGGGAGTTTATCCGATGTACTCGATCACTGGGAGTTTATCCGACAGTCCCCGATCACTGGGAGTTTGTCCGACAGTCCCCAATCACTGGGAGTTTATCCGACAGTCCCCGATCACTGGGAGTTTATCCGACAGTCCCCGATCACTGGGAGTTTATCCGACAGTCCCCGATCACTGGGAGTTTATCCGGAGAGTCCCCGATCACTGGGAGTTTTTCCGACAGTCCCCGATCACTGGGAGTTTATCCGACAGTCCCCGATCACTGGGAGTTTATCCGGAGAGGCCCCGATCACTGGGAGTTTATCCGACAGTCCCCGATCACTGGGAGTTTATCCGGAGAGTCCCCGATCACTGGGAGTTTATCCGACAGTCCCCGATCACTGGGAGTTTATCCGACGGTCCCCGATCACTGGGAGTTTATCCGACAGTCCCCGATCACTGGGAGTTTATCCGACAGTCCCCGATCACTGGGAGTTTATCCGACATATCCCCGATCACTGGGAGTTTATCCGACAGTCCCAATTCACTGGGATTTTATCCCACAGTGCCCGATCACTGGGAGTTTATCCGACAGTCCCCGATCACTGGGAGTTTATCCGACAGTCCCCGATCACTGGGAGATTATCCGGAGAGTCACCGATCACTGGGAGTTTATCCGACAGACCCGATCACTGGGAGTTTATCCGACAGTCCCCGATCACTGGGAGTTTATCCGACAGTCCCCGATCACTGGGAGTTTATCCGACAGTCCCCGATCACTGGGAGTTTATCCGACAGTCCCCGATCACTGGGAGTTTATCCGACAGTCTCTGATCACTGGGAGATTATCCGACGGTCCCCGATCACTGGGAGTTTATCCGGAGAGTCCCCGATCACTGGGAGTTTATCCGACAGTCCACGATCACTGGGAGTTTATCCGACAGCCCCCGATCACTGGGAGTATATCCGACATATCCCCGATCACTGCGACTTTATCCGACAGTCCTAATTCACAGGGAGTTTATCCCACAGTCCCCGATCACTGGGAGTTTATCCGGAGAGTCCCCGATCACTGGGAGTTTATCCGACAGTCCCCGATCACTGGGAGTTTATCCGACAGTCCCCGATCACAGGGAGTATATCCGACAGTCCCCGATCACTGGGAGTTTATCCGACAGTCCCTGATCACTGGGAGTTTATCCGACAGTCCCCGATCACTGGGAGTTTATCCGACAGTCCCCGATCACTGGGAGTTTATTCGACATATCCCCGATCACCGGGAGTTTATCCGACAGTCCCCGATCACGGGGAGTTTATCCGACAGTCCCCGATCACTGGGAGTTTATCCGACAGTCCCCGATCACTGGGCGTTTATCCGACAGTCCCCGATCACTGGGGGTTTATCCGACAGTCCCCGATCACTGGGAGTTTATCCGACAGTCCCCGATCACTGGGAGTTTATCCGACATTCCCCTATCACTGGGAGTTTATCCGACAGTCCCCGATCACTGGGAGTTTATCCGACAGTCCCCGATCACTGGGAGTCTATCCGACAGTCTCTGATCACTGGGAGTTTATCCGACAGTCCCCGATCACTGGGAGTTTATCCGACAGTCCCCGATCACTGGGAGTTTATCCGACAGTCCCCGATCACTGGGAGTTTATCCGACAGTCCCCGATCACTGGGAGTTTATCCGACAGTCCCCGATCACTGGGAGTTTATCCGACAGTCCCCGATCACTGGGAGTTTATCCGACAGTCCCTGATCACTGGGAGTTTATCCGACGATCCCCGATCACTGGGAGTTTATCCGACAGTCCCCGATCACTGGGAGTCTATCCGACAGTCTCTGATCACTGGGAGTTTATCCGACAGTCCCCGATCACTGGGAGTTTATGCGACAGTCCCCGATCACTGGGAGTTTATCCGACAGTCCCCGATCACTGGGAGTTTATCCGACAGTCCCCGATCACTGGGAGTTTATCCGGAGAGTCCCCGATCACTGGGAGTTTATCCGACAGTCCCCGATCACTGGGAGATTATCCGGAGAGTCCCCGATCACTGGGAGTTTATCCGACAGTCCCCGATCACTGGGAGTTTATCCGGAGAGTCCCCAATCACTGGGAGTTTATCCGACAGTCCCCGATCACTGGCAGTTTATCCGAGAGTCCCCGATCACTGGGAGTTTATCCGACAGTCCCCGTTCACTGGGAGTTTATCCGACAGTCCCCGATCACTGGGAGTTTATCCGGAGAGGCCCCGATCACTGGGAGTTTATCCGACAGTCCCCAATCACTGGGAGTTTATCCGACAGTCCCTGATCACTGGGAGTTTATCCGACGGTCCCCGATCACTGGGAGTTTATCCGACAGTCCCCGATCACTGGGAGTCTATCCGACATTCCCCTATCACTGGGAGTTTATCCGACAGTCCCCGATCACTGGGAGTTTATCCGACAGTCCCCGATCACTGGGAGTTTATCCGACAGTCCCCGATCACTGGGAGTTTATCCGACAGTCCCCGATCACTGGGAGTTTATCCGACAGTCCCCGATCACTGGGAGTTTATCCGACAGTCCCCGATCGCTGGGAGTTTATCCGACAGTCTCTGATCGCTGGGAGTTTATCCGACAGTCCCCGATCGCTGGGAGTTTATCCGACAGTCCCCGATCGCTGGGAGTTTATCCGACAGTCCCCGATCGCTGGGAGTTTATCCGACAGTCCCCGATCGCTGGGAGTTTATCCGACAGTCCCCGATCACTGGGAGTTTATCCGACTGTCCCCGAACACTGGGAGTTTATCCAACAGTCCCCGATCACTGGGAGTTTATCCGAGAGTCCCCGATCACTGGGAGTTTATCCGACAGTCCACGATCACTGGGAGTTTATCCGAAAGCCCCAGATCACTGGGAGTATATCCGACATATCCCCGATCACTGCGAGTTTATCCGACAGTCCCAATTCACTGGGAGTTTATCCCACAGTCCCCGATCACTGGGAGTTTATCCGGAGAGTCCCCGATCACTGGGAGTTTATCCGACAGTCCCCGATCACTGGGAGTTTATCCGACAGTCCCCGATCACAGGGAGTATATCCGACAGTCCCGGATCACTGGGAGTTTATCCGACAGTCCCCGGTCACTGGGAGTTTATCCGACAGTCCCCGATCACTGGGAGTTTATCCGACAGTCCCCGATCACTGGGAGTTTATCCGACATATCCCCGATCACCGGGAGTCTATCCGACAGTCCCCGATCACGGGGAGTTTATCCGACAGTCCCCGACCACTGGGAGTTTATCCGACAGTCCCCGATCACTGGGAGTTTATCCGACAGTCCCCGATCACTGGGAGTTTATCCGACAGTCCCCGTTCACTGGGAGTTTATCCGACAGTCCCCGATCACTGGGAGTTTATCCGGAGAGTCCCCGATCACTGGGAGTTTATCCGACAGTCCCCGATCACTGGGAGTTTATCCGACATTCCCTGATCACTGGGAGTTTATCCGACGGTCCCCGATCACTGGGAGTTTATCCGACAGTCCCCGATCACTGGGAGTCTATCCGACATTCCCCTATCACTGGGAGTTTATCCGACAGTCCCTGATCACTGGGAGTTTATCCGACAGTCCCCGATCACTGGGAGTCTATCCGACAGTCTCTGATCACTGGGAGTTTATCCGACAGTCCCCGATCCATGGGAGTTTATCCGACAGTCCCCGATCACTGGGAGTTTATCCGACAGTCCCCGATCACTGGGAGTTTATCCGACAGTCCCCGATCACTGGGAGTTTATCCGACAGTCCCCGATCACTGGGAGTTTATCCGACAGTCTCTGATCGCTGGGAGTTTATCCGACAGTCCCCGATCGCTGGGAGTTTATCCGACAGTCCCCGATCACTGGGAGTTTATCCGACAGTCCCCGATCACTGGGAGTTTATCCGACAGTCCCCGATCACTGGGAGTTTATCCGACAGTCCCCGATCACTGGGAGTTTATCCGACAGTCCCCGATCACTGGGAGTTTATCCGACAGTCTCTGATCACTGGGAGATTATCCGACGGTCCCCGATCACTGGGAGTTTATCCGGAGAGTCCCCGATCACTGGGAGTTTATCCGACAGTCCACGATCACTGGGAGTTTATCCGACAGCCCCAGATCACTGGGAGTATATCCGACATATCCCCGATCACTGCGAGTTTATCCGACAGTCCCAATTCACTGGGAGTTTATCCCACAGTCCCCGATCACTGGGAGTTTATCCGGAGAGTCCCCGATCACTGGGAGTTTATCCGACAGTCCCCGATCACTGGGAGTTTATCCGACAGTCCCCGATCACAGGGAGTATATCCGACAGTCCCCGATCACTGGGAGTTTATCCGACAGTCCCTGGTCACTGGGAGTTTATCCGACAGTCCCCGATCACTGGGAGTTTATCCGACAGTCCCCGATCACTGGGAGTTTATCCGACATATCCCCGATCACCGGGAGTCTATCCGACAGTCCCCGATCACGGGGAGTTTATCCGACAGTCCCCGATCACTGGGAGTTTATCCGACAGTCCCCGATCACTGGGAGTTTATCCGACAGTCCCCGATCACTGGGAGTTTATCCGACAGTCCCCGATCACTGGGAGTTTATCCGACAGTCCCCGATCACTGGGAGTTTATCCGACATTCCCCTATCACTGGGAGTTTATCCGACAGTCCCCGATCACTGGGAGTTTATCCGGCAGTCCCCGATCACTGGGAGTTTATCCGACAGTCCCCGATCACTGCGATCTAATCCGACAGTCCCCGATCACTGGGAGTTTATCCGACAGTCCCCGATCACTGGGAGTTTATCCGACAGTCCCCGATCACTGGGAGTTTATCCGACAGTCCCTGATCAGTGGGAGTTTATCCGGAGAGGCCCCGATCACTGGGAGTTTATCCGACAGTCGCCGATCACTGGGAGATTATCAGACAGTCCCCGATCACTGGGAGTTAATCCGACAGTCCCCGATCACTGGGAGTTTATCCGACAGCCCCCGATCACTGGGAGTTTATCCGACAGTCCCCGATCACTGGGAGTTTATCCGAGAGTCCCCGATCACTCGGAGTTTACCGGAGAGTCCCCGATCACTGGGAATTTATCCGACTGTCCCAATTCACTGGGAGTTTATCCGACAGTCCCCGATCACTGGGAGTTTATCCGACAGTCCCCGATCACTGGGAGTTTATCCGGAGAGTCCCCGAGCACTGGGAGTTTATCCGACAGTCCCCGATCACTGGGAGTTTATCCGATATTCCCCTACCACTGGGAGTTTATCCGACAGTCCCCGATCACTGGGAGTTTATCCGACAGTCCCCGATTACTGGGAGTTTATCCGACAGTCCCCGAGCACTGGGAGTTTATCCGACAGTCCCGGATCACTGGGAGTTTATCCGACAGTCCCCGATCACTGTGAGTTTATCCGACAGTCCCCGATCGCCAGAAGTTTATCCGGAGAGTCCCCGATCACTGGGAGTTTATCCGACAGTCTCTGATCACAGGGAGATTATCCGACGGTCCCCGATCACTGGGAGTTTATCCGACAGTCCCCGATCACTGGGAGTTTATCCGACAGTCCCCGATCACTGGGAGTTTATCCCACAGTCCCCGATCACTGGGAGTTTATCCGACAGTCCCCGATCACTGGGAGTTTATCCGGAGAGTCCCCGATCACTGGGAGTTTATCCGACAGTCCCCGATCGCTGGGAGTTTATCCGACAGTCTCTGATCGCTGGGAGTTTATCCGACAGTCCCCGATCGCTGGGAGTTTATCCGACAGTCCCCGATCACTGGGAGTTTATGCGACAGTCCACGATCACTGGGAGTTTATCCCACAGTCCCCGATCACTGGGAGTTTATCCTACAGTCTCTGATCACTGGGAGTTTATCCGACAGTCCCTGATCACTGGGAGTTTATCCGACAGTCCCCGATCACTGGGAGTTTATCCGATGTACTCGATCACTGGGAGTTTATCCGACAGTCCCCGATCACTGCGAGTTTGTCCGACAGTCCCCGATCACTGGGAGTTTATCCGACAGTCCCCGATCACTGGGAGTTTATCCGACAGTCCCCGATCACTGGGAGTTTATCCGACAGTCCCCGATCACTGGGAGTTTATCCGGAGAGTCCCCGATCACTGGGAGTTTTTCCGACTGTCCCCGATCACTGGGAGTTTATCCGACAGTCCCCGATCACTGGGAGTTTATCCGACAGTCCCCGATCACTGGGAGTTTATCCGGAGAGGCCCCAATCACTGGGAGTTTATCCGACAGTCCCCGATCACTGGGAGTTTATCCGGAGAGTCCCCGATCACTGGGAGTTTATCCGAAAGTCCCCGATCACTGGGAGTTTATCCGACGGTCCCCGATCACTGGGAGTTTATCCGACAGTCCCCGATCACTGGGAGTTTATCCGACAGTCCCCGATCACTGGGAGTTTATCCGACATATCCCCGATCACTGGGAGTTTATCCGACAGTCCCAATTCACTGGGATTTTATCCCACAGTGCCCGATCACTGGGAGTTTATCCGACAGTCCCCGATCACTGGGAGTTTATCCGACAGTCCCCGATCACTGGGAGTTTATCCGGAGAGTCACCGATCACTGGGAGTTTATCCGACAGTCCCCGATCACTGGGAGTTTATCCGACAGTCCCCGATCACTGGGAGTTTATCCGACAGTCCCCGATCACTGGGAGTTTATCCGACAGTCCCCGATCACTGGGAGTTTATCCGACAGTCCCCGATCACTGGGAGTTTAGCCGACAGTCTCTGATCACTGGGAGATTATCCGACGGTCCCCGATCACTGGGAGTTTACCCGGAGAGTCCCCGATCACTGGGAGTTTATCCGACAGTCCACGATCACTGGGAGTTTATCCGACAGCCCCCGATCACTGGGAGTATATCCGACATATCCCCGATCACTGCGAGTTTATCCGACAGTCCCAATTCACAGGGAGTTTATCCCACAGTCCCCGATCACTGGGAGTTTATCCGGAGAGTCCCCGATCACTGGGAGTTTATCCGACAGTCCCCGATCACTGGGAGTTTATCCGACAGTCCCCGATCACAGGGAGTATATCCGACAGTCCCAATTCACTGGGAGTTTATCCGACAGTCCCCGATCACTGGGAGTTTATCCGACAGTCCCCGATCACTGGGAGTTCATCCGACAGTCCCCGATCACTGGGAGTTTATCCGACAGTCCCCGATTACTGGGAGTTTATCCGACAGTCCCTGATCACTGGGAGTTTATCCGACAGTCCCCGATCACTGGGAGTTTATCCGACAGTCCCCGATCACTGGGAGTTTATTCGACATATCCCCGATCACCGGGAGTTTATCCGACAGTCCCCGATCACGGGGAGTTTATCCGACAGTCCCCGATCACTGGGAGTTTATCCGGCATTCCCCGATCACTGGGAGTTTATCCGACAGTCCCTGATCACTGGGAGTTTATCCGACAGTCCCTGATCAGTGGGAGTTTATCCGGAGAGGCCCCGATCACTGGCAGTTTATCCGACAGTCCCCGATCACTGCGATCTTATCCGACAGTCCCCGATCACTGGGAGTTTATCCGACAGTCCCCGATCACTGGGAGTTTATCCGACAGTCCCCGATCACTGGGAGTTTATCCGACAGTCCCTGATCAGTGGGAGTTTATCCGGAGAGGCCCCGATCACTGGGAGTTTATCCGACAGTCCCCGACCACTGGGAGTTTATCCGACTGTCCCCGATCACTGGGAGATTATCAGACAGTCCCCGATCACTGGGAGTTTATCCGACAGTCCCCGATCACTGGGAGATTATCAGACAGTCCCCGATCACTGGGAGTTTATCCGACAGTCCCCGCTCACTGGGAGTTAATCCGACAGTCCCCGATCACTGGGAGTTTATCCGACAGCCCCCGATCACTGGGAGTTTATCCGACAGTCCCTGATCACTGGGAGTTTATCCGAGAGTCCCCGATCACTCGGAGTTTATCCGGAGAGACCCCGATCACTGGGAATTTATCCGACTGTCCCAATTCACTGGGAGTTTAACCGACAGTCCCCGATCACTGGGAGTTTATCCGACAGTCCCCGATCACTGGGAGTTTATCCGGAGAGTCCCCGATCTCTGGGAGTTTATCCGACAGTCCCCGATCACTGGGAGTTTATCCGACATTCCCCTATCACTGGGAGTTTATCCGACAGTCCCCGATCACTGGGAGTTTATCCGACAGTCCCCGATTACTGGGAGTTTATCCGACAGTCCCCGAGCACTGGGAGTTTATCCGACAGTCCCGGATCACTGGGAGTTTATCCGACAGTCCCCGATCACTGTGAGTTTATCCGACAGTCCCCGATCACTGGGAGTTTATCCGACAGTCCCCGATCACTGGGAGTTTATCCGACAGTCTCTGATCACAGGGAGATTATCCGACGGTCCCCGATCACTGGGAGTTTATCCGACAGTCCCCGATCACTGGGAGTTTATCCGACAGTCCCCGATCACTGGGAGTTTATCCGAAATATCCCCGATCACTGGGAGTTTATCCGACAGTCCCCGATCACTGGGAGTTCATCCCACAGTCCCCGATCACTGGGAGTTTATCCGACAGTCCCCGATCACTGGGAGTTTATCCGGAGAGTCCCCGATCACTGGGAGTTCATCCGACAGTCCCCGATCACTGGGAGTTTATCCGACATATCCCCGATCACTGGGAGTTTATCCGACAGTCCCAATTCACTGGGATTTTATCCCACAGCGCCCGATCACTAGGAGTTTATCCGACAGTCCCCGATCACTGGGAGTTTATCCGACAGTCCCCGATCACTGGGAGTTTATCCGGAGAGTCACCGATCACTGGGAGTTTATCCGACAGTCCCCGATCACTGGGAGTTTATCCGACAGTCCCCAATCATTGGGAGTTTATCCGACAGTCCCCTATCACTGGGAGTTTATCCCACAGTCCCCGATCACTGGGAGTTTATCCGACATTCCCCTATCACCGGGAGTTTATCCGACAGTCCCCGATCACTGGGAGTTTATCCGACAGTCCCCGATCACTGGGAGTTTATCCGACAATCCCCGATCACTGGGAGTTTATCCGACAGTCCCCGATCACTGGGAGTTTATCCGACAGTCCCCGATCACTGGGAGTTTATCCGGAGAGTCCCCGATCACTGGGAGTTTATCCGACAGTCCCCGATCACTGGGAGTTGATCCGACAGTCCGCGATCACTGGGAGTTTATCCGACAGTCCCCGATCACTGGGAGTTTATCCAACAGTCCCCGATCACTGGGAGTTAATCCGACAGTCCCCGATCACGAGGAGATTATCCGACTGTCCCCGAGCACTGGGAGTTTATCCGGAGTGTCCCCGATCACTGGGAGTTTATCCGACAGTCCCCGATCACTGGGAGTTTATCCGACAGTCCCCGATCACTGGGAGTTGATCCGACAGTCCCCGATCACTGGGAGTTTCTCCAGAGAGTACCCGATCACTGGGAGTTTAGCCGACAGTCCCCGATCACTGGGAGATTATCCGGAGAGTCCACGATCACTGGGAGTTTATCCGACAGTCCCCGATCACTGGGAGTTTATCCGGAGAGTCTCCAATCACTGGGAGTTTATCCTACAGTCCCCGATCACTGAGAGTTTATCCGACAGTCCCCGATCACTGGGAGTTTATCCGACAGTCCCCGATCACTGGGAGTTTACCCGACAGTCCCCGATCACTGGGAGTTTATCCGGAGAGTCACCGATCACTGGGAGTTATCCGACAGTCCCCGCTCACTGGGAGTTTATCCGACAGTCCCCGATCCCTGGGAGTTTATCCGACAGTCCCCAATCACTGGGAGTTTATCCGACAGTCCCTGATCACTGGGAGTTTATCCGACGGTCCCCGATCACTGGGTGTTTAACTGACAGTCTCTGATCACTGGGAGTTTATCCGACAGTCCCCGATCACTGGGAGTTTATCCGACAGTCCCCGATCACTGGGAGTTTAACCGGAGAGTCCCCGATCACTGGGAGTTTATCTGACAGTCCCCGATCACTGGGAGTTTATCCGACATTCCCCTATCACTGGGAGTTTATCCGACAGTCCCCGATCACTGGGAGTTTATCCGACAGTCCCCGATTACTGGGAGTTTATCCGACAGTCCCCGATCGCTGGGAGTTTATCCGATATATCCCCGATCACTGGGAGTTTATCCGACAGTCCCCGATCACTGGGAGTTTATCCCACAGTCCCCGATCACTGGGAGTTTATCCGACAGTCCCCGATCACTGGGAGTTTATCCGGAGAGTCCCCGATCACTGGGAGTTTATCCCACAGTCCCCGATCACTGGGAGTTTATCCGACAGTCCCCGATCACTGGGAGTTTATCCGGAGAGTCCCCGATCACTGGGAGTTTATCCGACAGTCCCCGATCACTGGGAGTTTATCCGACAGTCCCCGATCACTGGGAGTTTATCCGACAGTCGCTGATCGCTGGGAGTTTATCCGACAGTCCCCGATCGCTGGGAGTTTATCCGACAGTCCCCGATCACTGGGAGTTTATCCGACAGTCCCCGATCACTGGGAGTTTATCCGATGTCCTCGATCACTGGGAGTTTGTCCGACAGTCCCCGATCACTGGGAGTTTATCCGACAGTCCCCGAACACTGGGAGTTTATCCGACAGTCCCCGATCACTGGGAGTTTATCCGACAGTCCCCGATCACTGGGAGTTTATCCGGAGAGTCCCCGATCACTGGGAGTTTTTCCGACAGTCCCCGATCACTGGGAGTTTATCCGACAGTCCCCGATCACTGGGAGTTTATCCGGAGAGTCCCCGATCACTGGGAGTTTATCCGACAGTCCCCGATCACTGGGAGTATTTCCGACAGTCCCCGATCACTGGGAGTTTATCCGACAGTCCCCGATCACTGGGAGTTTATCCGACAGTCCCCGATCACTGGGAGTTGATCCGACATTCCGCGATCACTGGGAGTTTATCCGACAGTCCCCGATCACTGGGAGTTTATCCAACAGTCCCCGATCACTGGGAGTTTATCCGACAGTCCCCGATCACAAGGAGATTATCCAACTGTCCCCGAGCACTGGGAGTTTATCCGGAGTGTCCCCGATCACTGGGAGTTTATCCGACTGTCCCCGATCACTGGGAGTTTATTCGACAGTCCCCGATCACTGGGAGTTGATCCGACAGTCCCCGATCACTGGGAGTTTATCCGACATATCCCCGATCACTGGGAGTTTATCCGACAGTCCCAATTCACTGGGATTTTATCCCACAGTGCCCGATCACTGGGAGTTTATCCGACAGTCCCCGATCACTGGGAGTTTATCCGACAGTCCCCGATCACTGGGAGTTTATCCGGAGAGTCACCGATCACTGGGAGTTTATCCGACAGTCCCCGATCACTGGGAGTTGATCCGACAGTCCGCGATCACTGGGTGTTTATCCGACAGTCCCCGATCACTGGGAGTTTATCCAACAGTCCCCGATCACTGGGAGTTAATCCGACAGTCCCCGATCACGAGGAGATTATCCGACTGTCCCCGAGCACTGGGAGTTTATCCGGAGTGTCCCCGATCACTGGGAGTTTATCCGACAGTCCCCGATCACTGGGAGTTTATCCGACAGTCCCCGATCACTGGGAGTTGATCCGACAGTCCCCGATCACTGGGAGTTTCTCCAGAGAGTACCCGATCACTGGGAGTTTAGCCGACAGTCCCCGATCACTGGGAGATTATCCGGAGAGTCCACGATCACTGGGAGTTTATCCGACAGTCCCCGATCACTGGGAGTTTATCCGGAGAGTCTCCAATCACTGGGAGTTTATCCGACAGTCCCCGATCACTGGGAGTTTATCCGACATATCCCCGATCACTGGGAGTTTATCCGACAGTCCCAATTCACTGGGATTTTATCCCACAGTGCCCGATCACTGGGAGTTTATCCGACAGTCCCCGATCACTGGGAGTTTATCCGACAGTCCCCGATCACTGGGAGTTTATCCGGAGAGTCACCGATCACTGGGAGTTTATCCGACAGTCCCCGAACACTGGGAGTTTATCCGACAGTCCCCGATCACTGGGAGTTTATCCGACAGTCCCCGATCACTGGGAGTTTATCCGACAGTCCCTGATCAGTGGGAGTTTATCCGGAGAGGCCCCGATCACTGGGAGTTTATCCGACAGTCCCCGACCACTGGGAGTTTATCCGACAGTCCCCGATCACTGGGAGATTATCAGACAGTCCCCGATCACTGGGAGTTTATCCGACAGTCCCCGATCACTGGGAGATTATCAGACAGTCCCCGATCACTGGGAGTTTATCCGACAGTCCCCGCTCACTGGGAGTTAATCCGACAGTCCCCGATCACTGGGAGTTTATCCGACAGCCCCCGATCACTGGGAGTTTAACCGACAGTCCCCGATCACTGGGAGTTTATCCGAGAGTCCCCGATCACTCGGAGTTTATCCGGAGAGACCCCGATCACTGGGAATTTATCCGAATGTCCCAATTCACTGGGAGTTTAACCGACAGTCCCCGATCACTGGGAGTTTATCCGACAGTCCCCGATCACTGGGAGTTTATCCGGAGAGTCCCCGATCACTGGGAGTTTATCCGACAGTCCCCGATCACTGGGAGTTTATCCGACATTCCCCTATCACTGGGAGTTTATCCGACAGTCCCCGATCACTGGGAGTTTATCCGACAGTCCCCGATTACTGGGAGTTTATCCGACAGTCCCCGAGCACTGGGAGTTTATCCGACAGTCCCGGATCACTGGGAGTTTATCCGACAGTCCCCGATCACTGTGAGTTTATCCGACAGTCCCCGATCACTGGAAGTTTATCCGGAGAGTCCCCGATCACTGGGAGTTTATCCGACAGTCCCCGATCACTGGGAGTTTATCCGACATATCCCCGATCACTGGGAGTTTATCCGACAGTCCCCGATCACTGGGAGTTTATCCCACAGTCCCCGATCACTGGGAGTTTATCCGACAGTCCCCGATCACTGGGAGTTTATCCGGAGAGTCCCCGATCACTGGGAGTTCATCCGACAGTCCCCGATCACTGGGAGTTTATCCGACATATCCCCGATCACTGGGAGTTTATCCGACAGTCCCAATTCACTGGGATTTTATCCCACAGCGCCCGATCACTAGGAGTTTATCCGACAGTCCCCGATCACTGGGAGTTTATCCGACAGTCCCCGATCACTGGGAGTTTATCCGGAGAGTCACCGATCACTGGGAGTTTATCCGACAGTCCCCGATCACTGGGAGTTTATCCGACAGTCCCCAATCATTGGGAGTTTATCCGACAGTCCCGATCACTGGGAGTTTATCCCACAGTCCCCGATCACTGGGAGTTTATCCGACATTCCCCTATCACCGGGAGTTTATCCGACAGTCCCCGATCACTGGGAGTTTATCCGACAGTCCCCGATCACTGGGAGTTTATCCGACAATCCCCGATCACTGGGAGTTTATCCGACAGTCCCCGATCACTGGGAGTTTATCCGACAGTCCCCGATCACTGGGAGTTTATCCGGAGAGTCCCCGATCACTGGGAGTTTATCCGACAGTCCCCGATCACTGGGAGTATTTTCGACAGTCCCCGATCACTGGGAGTTTATCCGACAGTCCCCGATCACTGGGAGTTTATCCGGAGAGTCCCTGATCACTGGGAGTTTATCCGACAGTCCCCGATCACTGGGAGTTGATCCGACAGTCCGCGATCACTGGGAGTTTATCCGACAGTCCCCGATCACTGGGAGTTTATCCAACAGTCCCCGATCACTGGGAGTTAATCCGACAGTCCCCGATCACAAGGAGATTATCCGACTGTCCCCGAGCACTGGGAGTTTATCCGGAGTGTCCCCGATCACTGGGAGTTTATCCGACAGTCCCCGATCACTGGGAGTTGATCCGACAGTCCCCGATCACTGGGAGTTGCTCCAGAGAGTCCCCGATCACTGGGAGTTTATCCGACAGTCCCCGATCACTGGGAGATTATCCGGAGAGTCCACGATCAGTGGGAGTTTATCCGACAGTCCCCGATCACTGGGAGTTTATCCGGAGAGTCTCCAATCACTGGGAGTTCATCCAACAGTCCCCGATCACTGAGAGTTTATCCGACAGTCCCCGATCACTGGGAGTTTATCCGACAGTCCCCGATCACTGGGAGTTTATCCGACAGTCCCCGATCACTGGGAGTTTACCTGACAGTCCCCGATCACTGGGAGTTTATCCGGAGAGTCCCCGATCACTGGGAGTTTATCCGACAGTCCCCGATCACTGGGAGTTTATCCGACAGTCCCCAATCACTGGGAGTTTATCCGACAGTCCCTGATCACTGGGAGTTTATCCGACGGTCCCCGATCACTGGGAGTTTAAGTGACAGTCTCTGATCACTGGGAGTTTATCCGACAGTCCCCGATCACTGGGAGTTTATCCGACAGTCCCCGATCACTGGGACTTTAACCGGAGAGTCCCCGATCACTGGGAGTTTATCTGACAGTCCCCGATCACTGGGAGTTTATCCGACAGTCCCCGATCACTGGGAGTTTATCCGACAGTCCCCGATTACCGGGAGTTTATCCGACAGTCCCCGATCGCTGGGAGTTTATCCGATATATCCCCGATCACTGGGAGTTTATCCGACAGTCCCCGATCACTGGGAGTTTATCCCACAGTCCCCGATCACTGGGAGTTTATCCGACAGTCCCCGATCACTGGGAGTTTATCCGGAGAGTCCCCGATCACTGGGAGTTTATCCGACAGTCCCCGATCACTGGGAGTTTATCCGACAGTCGCTGATCGCTGGGAGTTTATCCGACAGTCCCCGATCGCTGGGAGTTTATCCGACAGTCCCCGATCACTGGGAGTTTATCCGATGTCCTCGATCACTGGGAGTTTGTCCGACAGTCCCCGATCACTGGGAGTTTATCCGACAGTCCCCGATCACTGGGAGTTTATCCGACAGTCCCCGATCACTGGGAGTTTATCCGACAGTCCCCGATCACTGGGAGTTTATCCGGAGAGTCCCCGATCACTGGGAGTTTTTCCGACAGTCCCCGATCACTGGGAGTTTATCCGACAGTCCCCGATCACTGGGAGTTTATCCGGAGAGTCCCCGATCACTGGGAGTTTATCCGACAGTCCCCGATCACTGGGAGTATTTCCGACAGTCCCCGATCACTGGGAGTTTATCCGACAGTCCCCGATCACTGGGAGTTTATCCGGAGAGTCCCCGATCACTGGGAGTTTATCCGACAGTCCCCGATCACTGGGAGTTGATCCGACAGTCCGCGATCACTGGGAGTTTATCCGACAGTCCCCGATCACTGGGAGTTTATCCAACAGTCCCCGATCACTGGGAGTTTATCCGACAGTCCCCGATCACAAGGAGATTATCCGACTGTCCCCGAGCACTGGGAGTTTATCCGGAGTGTCCCCGATCACTGGGAGTTTATCCGACAGTCCCCGATCACTGGGAGTTTATCCGACAGTCCCCGATCACTGGGAGTTGATCCGACAGTCCCCGATCACTGGGAGTTTCTCCAGAGAGTCCCCAATCACTGGGAGTTTATCCGACAGTCCCCGATCACTGGGAGTTTATCCGACATATCCCCGATCACTGGGAGTTTATCCGACAGTCCCAATTCACTGGGATTTTATCCCACAGTGCCCGATCACTGGGAGTTTATCCGACAGTCCCCGATCACTGGGAGTTTATCCGACAGTCCCCGATCACTGGGAGTTTATCCGGAGAGTCACCGATCACTGGGAGTTTATCTGACAGTCCCCGATCACTGGGAGTTTATCCGACAGTCCCCGATCACTGGGAGTTTATCCGACAGTCCCCGATCACTGGGAGTTCATCCGACAGTCCCCGATCACTGGGAGTTTATCCGACAGTCCCCGATCACTGGGAGTTTATCCGACAGTCTCTGATCACTGGGAGATTATCCGACGGTCCCCGATCACTGGGAGTTTATCCGGAGAGTCCCCAATCACTGGGAGTTTATCCGACAGTCCACGATCACTGGGAGTTTATCCGACAGCCCCCGATCACTGGAAGTATATCCGACATATCCCCGATCACTGCGACTTTATCCGACAGTCCCAATTCACAGGGAGTTTATCCCACAGTCCCCGATCACTGGGAGTTTATCCAGAGAGTCCCCGATCACTGGGAGTTTATCCGACAGTCCCCGATCACTGGGAGTTTATCCGACAGTCCCCGATCACAGGGAGTATATCCGACAGTCCCCGATCACTGGGAGTTTATCCGACAGTCCCTGATCACTGGGAGTTTATCCGACAGTCCCCGATCACTGGGAGTTTATCCGACAGTCCCCGATCACTGGGAGTTTATTCGACATATCCCCGATCACCGGGAGTTTATCCGACAGTCCCGGATCACGGGGAGTTTATCCGACAGTCCCCGATCACTGGGAGTTTATCCGACAGTCCCCGATCACTGGGCGTTTATCCGACAGTCCCCGATCACTGGGGGTTTATCCGACAGTCCCCGATCACTGGGAGTTTATCCGACAGTCCCCGATCACTGGGAGTTTATCCGACATTCCCCTATCACTGGGAGTTTATCCGACAGTCCCCGATCACTGGGAGTTTATCCGGCAGTCCCCGATCACTGGGAGTTTATCCGACAGTCCCCGATCACTGGGAGTTTATCCGACAGTCCCCGATCACTGGGAGTTTACCCGAGAGTCCCCGATCACTGGGAGTTTATCCGGAGAGTCCCCGATCACTGGGAGTTTATCCGACAGTCCCCGATCACTGGGAGTTTATCCGACAGTCCCCAATCACTGGGAGTTTATCCGACAGTCCCTGATCACTGGGAGTTTATCCGACGGTCCCCGATCACTGGGAGTTTAAGTGACAGTCTCTGATCACTGGGAGTTTATCCGACAGTCCCCGATCACTGGGAGTTTATCCGACAGTCCCCGATCACTGGGACTTTAACCGGAGAGTCCCCGATCACTGGGAGTTTATCCGACAGTCCCCGATCACTGGGAGTTTATCCGACAGTCCCCGATTACCGGGAGTTTATCCGACAGTCCCCGATCGCTGGGAGTTTATCCGATATATCCCCGATCACTGGGAGTTTATCCGACAGTCCCCGATCACTGGGAGTTTATCCCACAGTCCCCGATCACTGGGAGTTTATCCGACAGTCCCCGATCACTGGGAGTTTATCCGGAGAGTCCCCGATCACTGGGAGTTTATCCGACAGTCCCCGATCACTGGGAGTTTATCCGACAGTCGCTGATCGCTGGGAGTTTATCCGACAGTCCCCGATCGCTGGGAGTTTATCCGACAGTCCCCGATCACTGGGAGTTTATCCGATGTCCTCGATCACTGGGAGTTTGTCCGACAGTCCCCGATCACTGGGAGTTTATCCGACAGTCCCCGATCACTGGGAGTTTATCCGACAGTCCCCGATCACTGGGAGTTTATCCGACAGTCCCCGATCACTGGGAGTTTATCCGGAGAGTCCCCGATCACTGGGAGTTTTTCCGACAGTCCCCGATCACTGGGAGTTTATCCGACAGTCCCCGATCACTGGGAGTTTATCCGGAGAGTCCCCGATCACTGGGAGTTTATCCGACAGTCCCCGATCACTGGGAGTATTTCCGACAGTCCCCGATCACTGGGAGTTTATCCGGAGTGTCCCCGATCACTGGGAGTTTATCCGACAGTCCCCGATCACTGGGAGTTGATCCGACAGTCCCCGATCACTGGGAGTTTATCCGACAGTCCCAATTCACTGGGATTTTATCCCACAGTGCCCGATCACTGGGAGTTTATCCGACAGTCCCCGATCACTGGGAGTTTATCCGATAGTCCCCGATCACTGGGAGTTTATCCGGAGAGTCACCGATCACTGGGAGTTTATCTGACAGTCCCCGATCACTGGGAGTTTATCCGACAGTCCCCGATCACTGGGAGTTTATCCGACAGTCCCCGATCACTGGGAGTTCATCCGACAGTCCCCGATCACTGGGAGTTTATCCGACAGTCCCCGATCACTGGGAGTTTATCCGACAGTCTCTGATCACTGGGAGATTATCCGACGGTCCCCGATCACTGGGAGTTTATCCGGAGAGTCCCCGATCACTGGGAGTTTATCCGACAGTCCACGATCACTGGGAGTTTATCCGACAGCCCCCGATCACTGGGAGTATATCCGACATATCCCCGATCACTGCGACTTTATCCGACAGTCCCAATTCACAGGGAGTTTATCCCACAGTCCCCGATCACTGGGAGTTTATCCGGAGAGTCCCCGATCACTGGGAGTTTATCCGACAGTCCCCGATCACTGGGAGTTTATCCGACAGTCCCCGATCACAGGGAGTATATCCGACAGTCCCCGATCACTGGGAGTTTATCCGACAGTCCCTGATCACTGGGAGTTTATCCGACAGTCCCCGATCACTGGGAGTTTATCCGACAGTCCCCGATCACTGGGAGTTTATTCGACATATCCCCGATCACCGGGAGTTTATCCGACAGTCCCCGATCACGGGGAGTTTATCCGACAGTCCCCGATCACTGGGAGTTTATCCGACAGTCCCCGATCACTGGGCGTTTATCCGACAGTCCCCGATCACTGGGGGTTTATCCGACAGTCCCCGATCACTGGGAGTTTATCCGACAGTCCCCGATCACTGGGAGTTTATCCGACATTCCCCTATCACTGGGAGTTTATCCGACAGTCCCCGATCACTGGGAGTTTATCCGGCAGTCCCCGATCACTGGGAGTTTATCCGACAGTCCCCGATCACTGGGAGTTTATCCGACAGTCCCCGATCACTGCGATCTTATCCGACAGTCCCCGATCACTGGGAGTTTATCCGACAGTCCCCGATCACTGGGAGTTTATCCGACAGTCCCTGATCAGTGGGAGTTTATCCGGAGAGGCCCCGATCACTGGGAGTTTATCCGACAGTCCCCGATCACTGGGAGATTATCAGACAGTCCCCGATCACTGGGAGTTAATCCGACAGTCCCCGATCACTGGGAGTTTATCCGACAGCCCCCGATCACTGGGAGTTTATCCGACAGTCCCCGATCACTGGGAGTTTATCCGAGAGTCCCCGATCACTCGGAGTTTATCCGGAGAGTCCCCGATCACTGGGAATTTATCCGACTGTCCCAATTCACTGGGAGTTTAACCGACAGTCCCCGATCACTGGGAGTTTATCCGACAGTCCCCGATCACTGGGAGTTTATCCGACAGTCCCCGATCACTGGGAGTTTATCCAGAGAGTCCGCGATCACTGGGAGTTTATCCGACAGTCCCCGATCACTGGGAGTTTATCCGACATTCCCCTATCACTGGGAGTTTATCCGACAGTCCCCGATCACTGGGAGTTTATCCGACAGTCCCCGAGCACTGGGAGTTTATCCGACAGTCCCCGATTACTGGGAGTTTATCCGACAGTCCCCGAGCACTGGGAGTTTATCCGACAGTCCCGGATCACTGGGAGTTTATCCGACAGTCCCCGATCACTGTGAGTTTATCCGACAGTCCCCGATCACTGGAAGTTTATCCGGAGAGTCCCCGATCACTGGGAGTTTATCCGACAGTCTCTGATCACAGGGAGATTATCCGACGGTCCCCGATCACTGGGAGTTTATCCGACAGTCCCCGATCACTGGGAGTTTATCCGACAGTCCCCGATCACTGGGAGTTTATCCGACATATCCCCGATCACTGGGAGTTTATCCGACAGTCCCCGATCACTGGGAGTTTATCCCACAGTCCCCGATCACTGGGAGTTTATCCGACAGTCCCCGATCACTGGGAGTTTATCCGGAGAGTCCCCGATCACTGGGAGTTCATCCGACAGTCCCCGATCACTGGGAGTTTATCCGACATATCCCCGATCACTGGGAGTTTATCCGACAGTCCCAATTCACTGGGATTTTATCCCACAGCGCCCGATCACTAGGAGTTTATCCGACAGTCCCCGATCACTGGGAGTTTATCCCACAGTCCCCGATCACTGGGAGTTTATCCGGAGAGTCACCGATCACTGGGAGTTTATCCGACAGTCCCCGATCACTGGGAGTTTATCCGACAGTCGCCAATCATTGGGAGTTTATCCGACAGTCCCCGATCACTGGGAGTTTATCCCACAGTCCCCGATCACTGGGAGTTTATCCGACATTCCCCTATCACCGGGAGTTTATCCGACAGTCCCCGATCACTGGGAGTTTATCCGACAGTCCCCGATCACTGGGAGTTTATCCGACAATCCCCGATCACTGGGAGTTTATCCGACAGTCCCCGATCACTGGGAGTTTATCCGACAGTCCCCGATCACTGGGAGTATTTCCGACAGTCCCCGATCACTGGGACTTTATCCGACAGTCCCCGATCACTGGGAGTTTATCCGGAGAGTCCCCGATCACTGGGAGTTTATCCGGAGAGTCCCCGATCACTGGGAGTATTTCCGACAGTCCCCGATCACTGGGACTTTATCCGACAGTCCCCGATCACTGGGAGTTTATCCGGAGAGTCCCCGATCACTGGGAGTTTATCCGACACTCCCCGATCACTGGGAGTTGATCCGACAGTCCGCGATCACTGGGAGTTTATCCGACAGTCCCCGATCACTGGGAGTTTATCCAACAGTCCCCGATCACTGGGAGTTAATCCGACAGTCCCCGATCACAAGGAGATTATCCGACTGTCCCCGAGCACTGGGAGTTTATCCGGAGTGTCCCCGATCACTGGGAGTTTATCCGACAGTCCCCGATCACTGGGAGTTTATCCGACAGTCCCCGATCACTGGGAGTTGATCCGACAGTCCCCGATCACTGGGAGTTTCTCCAGAGAGTCCCCGATCACAGGGAGTTTATCCGACAGTCCCCGATCACTGGGAGATTATCCGGAGAGTCCATGATCACTGGGAGTTTATCCGACAGTCCCCGATCACTGGGAGTTTATCCGGAGAGTCTCCAATCACTGGGAGTTTATCCTACAGTCACCGATCACTGAGAGTTTATCCGACAGTCCCCGATCACTGGGAGTTTATCCGACAGTCCCCGATCACTGGGAGTTTACCCGACTGTCCCCGATCACTGGGAGTTTATCCGGAGAGTCCCCGATCACTGGGAGTTTATCCGACAGTCCCCGATCACTGGGAGTTATCCGACAGTCCCCGCTCACTGGGAGTTTATCCGACAGTCCCCGATCACTGTGAGTTTATCCGACAGTCCCCAATCACTGGGAGTTTATCCGACAGTCCCTGATCACTGGGAGTTTATCCGACGGTCCCCGATCACTGGGAGTTTAACCGACAGTCTCTGATCACTGGGAGTTTATCCGACAGTCCCCGATCACTGGGAGTTTATCCGACAGTCCCCGATCACTGGGAGTTCATCCGGAGAGTCCCCGTTCACTGGGAGTTTATCTGACAGTCCCCGATCACTGGGAGTTTATCCGACATTCCCCTATCACTGGGAGTTTATCCGACAGTCCCCGATCACTGGGAGTTTATCCGACAGTCCCCGATTATTGGGAGTTTATCCGACAGTCCCCGATCACTGGGAGTTTATCCGATATATCCCCGATCACTGGGAGTTTATCCGACAGTCCCCGATCACTGGGAGTTTATCCGACAGTCCCCGATCACTGGGAGTTTATCCGGAGAGTCCCCGATCACTGGGAGTTTATCCGACAGTCCCCGATCACTGGGAGTTTATCCGACAGTCGCTGATCGCTGGGAGTTTATCCGACAGTCCCCGATCGCTGGGAGTTTATCCGACAGTCCCCGATCACTGGGAGTTTATCCGACAGTCCCCGATCACTGGGAGTTTATCCGATGTCCTCGATCACTGGGAGTTTGTCCGACAGTCCCCGATCACTGGGAGTTTATCCGACAGCCCCGATCACTGGGAGTTTATCCGACAGTCCCCGATCACTGGGAGTTTATCCGGAGAGTCCCCGATCACTGGGAGTTTATCCGACAGTCCCCGATCACTGGGAGTATTTCCGACAGTCCCCGATCACTGGGAGTTTATCCGACAGTCCCCGATCACTGGGAGTTTATCCGGGGAGTCCCCGATCACTGGGAGTTTATCCGACAGTCCCCGATCACTGGGAGTTGATCCGACAGTCCACGATCACTGGGAGTTTATCCGACAGTCCCCGATCACTGGGAGTTTATCCAACAGTCCCCGATCACTGGGAGTTTATCCGACAGTCCCCGATCACAAGGAGATTATCCGACTGTCCCCGAGCACTGGGAGTTTATCCGGAGTGTCCCCGATCACTGGGAGTTTATCCGACAGTCCCCGATCACTGGGAGTTTATCCGACAGTCCCCGATCACTGGGAGTTGATCCGACAGTCCCCGATCACTGGGAGTTTCTCCAGAGAGTCCCCGATCACTGGGAGTTTATCCGACAGTCCCCGATCACTGGGAGTTTATCCGACAGTCCACGATCACTGGGAGTTTATCCGACAGTCCCCGATCACTGGGAGTTTATCCGACAGTCCCCGATCACAAGGAGATTATCCGACTGTCCCCGAGCACTGGGAGTTTATCCGGAGTGTCCCCGATCACTGGGAGTTTATCCGACAGTCCCCGATCACTGGGAGTTTATCCGACAGTCCCCGATCACTGGGAGTTGATCCGACAGTCCCCGATCACTGGGAGTTTCTCCAGAGAGTCCCCGATCACTGGGAGTTTATCCGACAGTCCCCGATCACTGGGAGATTATCCGGAGAGTCCACGATCACTGGGAGTTTATCCGACAGTCCCCGATCACTGGGAGTTTATCCGGAGAGTCTCCAATCACTGGGAGTTTATCCTACAGTCCCCGATCACTGAGAGTTTATCCGACAGTCCCCGATCACTGGGAGTTTATCCGACAGTCCCCGATCACTGGGAGTTTATCCGACAGTCCCCGATCACTGGGAGTTTATCCGGAGAGTCCCCGATCACTGGGAGTTTATCCGACAGTCCCCGATCACTGGGAGTTATCCGACAGTCCCCGCTCACTGGGAGTTTATCCGACAGTCCCCGATCACTGGGAGTTTATCCGACAGTCCCCAATCACTGGGAGTTTATCCGACAGTCCCTGATCACAGGGAGTTTATCCGACGGTCCCCGATCACTGGGAGTTTATCCGACAGTCTCTGATCACTGGGAGTTTATCCGACAGTCCCCGATCACTGGGAGTTTATCCGACAGTCCCCGATCACTGGGAGTTTATCCGGAGAGTCCCCGATCACTGGGAGTTTATCCGACAGTCCCCGATCACTGGGAGTTTATCCGACATTCCCCTATCACTGGGAGTTTATCCGACAGTCCCCGATCACTGGGAGTTTATCCGACAGTCCCCGATCACTGGGAGTTTATCCGACAGTCCCCGATTACTTAGAGTTTATCCGACAGTCCCCGAGCACTGGGAGTTTATCCGACAGTCCCGGATCACTGGGAGTTTATCCGACAGTCCCCGATCACTGTGAGTTTATCCGACAGTCCCCGATCACTGGATGTTTATCCGGAGAGTCCCCGATCACTGGAAGTTTATCCGACAGTCTCTGATCACAGGGAGATTATCCGACGGTCCCCGATCACTGGGAGTTTATCCGACATATTCCCCGTCACTGGGAGTTTGTCCGACAGTCCCCGATCACTGGGAGTTTATCCGACGGTCCCCGATCACTGGGAGTTTATCCGACAGTCCCCGATCACTGGGAGTTTATCCCACAGTCCCCGATCACTGGGAGTTTATCCGACAGTCCCCGATCACTGGGAGTTTATCCGGAGAGTCCCCGATCACTGGGAGTTCATCCGACAGTCCCCGATCACTGGGAGTTTATCCGACATATCCCCGATCACTGGGAGTTTATCCGACAGTCCCAATTCACTGGGATTTTATCCCACAGCGCCCGATCACTGGGCGTTTATCCGACAGTCCCCGATCACTGGGAGTTTATCCGACAGTCCCCGATCACTGGGAGTTTATCCGGAGAGTTACCGATCACTGGGAGTTTATCCGACAGTCCCCAATCACTGGGAGTTTATCCGACAGTCCCCGATCACTGGGAGTTTATCCCACACTCCCCGATCACTGGGAGTTTACCCGACATTCCCCTATCACCGGGAGTTTATCCGGAGAGTCCCCGATCACTGGGAGTTTATCCGACAGTCCCCGATCACTGGGAGTTTATCCGACAGTTCCCGATCACTGGGAGTTTATCCGACAGTCCCCGATCACTGGGAGTTTATCCGACAGTCCCCGATCACTGGGAGTTTATCCGGAGAGTCCCCGATCACTGGGAGTTTATCCGACAGTCCCCGATCACTGGGAGTATTTCCGACAGTCCCCGATCACTGGGAGTTTATCCGACAATCCCCGATCACTGGGAGTTTATCCGGAGAGTCCCCGATCACTGGGAGTTTATCCGACAGTCCCCGATCACTGGGAGTTGATCCGACAGTCCGCGATCACTGGGAGTTTATCCGACAGTCCCCGATCACTGGGAGTTTATCCAACAGTCCCCGATCACTGGGAGTTTATCCGACAGTCCCCGATCACAAGGAGATTATCCGACAGTCCCCGAGCACTGGGAGTTTATCCGGAGTGTCCCCGATCACTGGGAGTTTATCCGACTGTCCCCGTTCACTGGGAGTTTATCCGACAGTCCCCGATCACTGGGAGTTGATCCGACAGTCCCCGATCACTGGGAGTTTATCCAGAGAGTCCCCGATCACTGGGAGTTTATCCGACAGTCCCCGATCACTGGGAGATTATCCGGAGAGTCTCCGATCACTGGGAGTTTATCCGACAGTCCCCGATCACTGGGAGTTTATCCGGAGAGTCCCCAATCACTGGGAGTTTATCCGACAGTCCCCGATCACTGGGAGTTTATCCGACAGTCCCCGATCACTGGGAGTGTATCCGGAGAGTCCCCGATCACTGGGAGTTTATCCGACAGTCCCCGATCACTGGGAGTTATCCGACAGTCCCCGCTCACTGGGTGTTTATCCGACAGTCCCCGATCACTGGGAGTTTATCCGACAGTCCCCAATCACTGGGAGTTTATCCGACAGTCCCTGATCACTGGGAGTTTATCCGACGGTCCCCGAGCACTGGGAGTTTATCCGACAGTCCCCGATCACTGGGAGTTTATCCGACAGTCCCCAATCACTGGGAGTTTATCCGACAGTCCCTGATCACTGGGAGTTTATCCGACGGTCCCCGAGCACTGGGAGTTTATCCGACAGTCCCCGATCACTGGGAGTTTATCCGGAGAGTCCGCGATCACTGGGAGTTTATCCGACAGTCCCCGATCACTGGGAGTTTATCCGACATTCCCCTATCACTGGGAGTTTATCCGACAGTCCCCGATCACTGGGAGTTTATCCGACAGTCCCCGAGCACTGGGAGTTTATCCGACAGTCCCCGATTACTGGGAGTTTATCCGACAGTCCCCGAGCACTGGGAGTTTATCCGACAGTCCCGGATCACTGGGAGTTTATCCGACAGTCCCCGATCACTGTGAGTTTATCCGACAGTCCCCGATCACTGGAAGTTTATCCGGAGAGTCCCCGATCACTGGGAGTTTATCCGACAGTCTCTGATCACAGGGAGATTATCCGACGGTCCCCGATCACTGGGAGTTTATCCGACAGTCCCCGATCACTGGGAGTTTATCCGACAGTCCCCGATCACTGGGAGTTTATCCGACATATCCCCGATCACTGGGAGTTTATCCGACAGTCCCCGATCACTGGGAGTTTATCCCACAGTCCCCGATCACTGGGAGTTTATCCGACAGTCCCCGATCACTGGGAGTTTATCCGGAGAGTCCCCGATCACTGGGAGTTCATCCGACAGTCCCCGATCACTGGGAGTTTATCCGACATATCCCCGATCACTGGGAGTTTATCCGACAGTCCCAATTCACTGGGATTTTATCCCACAGCGCCCGATCACTAGGAGTTTATCCGACAGTCCCCGATCACTGGGAGTTTATCCGACAGTCCCCGATCACTGGGAGTTTATCCGGAGAGTCACCGATCACTGGGAGTTTATCCGACAGTCCCCGATCACTGGGAGTTTATCCGACAGTCCCCAATCATTGGGAGTTTATCCGACAGTCCCCGATCACTGGGAGTTTATCCCACAGTCCCCGATCACTGGGAGTTTATCCGACATTCCCCTATCACCGGGAGTTTATCCGACAGTCCCCGATCACTGGGAGTTTATCCGACAGTCCCCGATCACTGGGAGTTTATCCGACAATCCCCGATCACTGGGAGTTTATCCGACAGTCCCCGATCACTGGGAGTTTATCCGACAGTCCCCGATCACTGGGAGTTTATCCGGAGAGTCCCCGATCACTGGGAGTTTATCCGACAGTCCCCGATCACTGGGAGTATTTCCGACAGTCCCCGATCACTGGGACTTTATCCGACAGTCCCCGATCACTGGGAGTTTATCCGGAGAGTCCCCGATCACTGGGAGTTTATCCGACAGTCCCCGATCACTGGGAGTTGATCCGACAGTCCGCGATCACTGGGAGTTTATCCGACAGTCCCCGATCACTGGGAGTTTATCCAACAGTCCCCGATCACTGGGAGTTAATCCGACAGTCCCCGATCACAAGGAGATTATCCGACTGTCCCCGAGCACTGGGAGTTTATCCGGAGTGTCCCCGATCACTGGGAGTTTATCCGACAGTCCCCGATCACTGGGAGTTTATCCGACAGTCCCCGATCACTGGGAGTTGATCCGACAGTCCCCGATCACTGGGATTTTCTCCAGAGAGTCCCCGATCACAGGGAGTTTATCCGACAGTCCCCGATCACTGGGAGATTATCCGGAGAGTCCACGATCACTGGGAGTTTATCCGACAGTCCCCGATCACTGGGAGTTTATCCGGAGAGTCTCCAATCACTGGGAGTTTATCCTACAGTCACCGATCACTGAGAGTTTATCCGACAGTCCCCGATCACTGGGAGTTTATCCGACAGTCCCCGATCACTGGGAGTTTACCCGACTGTCCCCGATCACTGGGAGTTTATCCGGAGAGTCCCCGATCACTGGGAGTTTATCCGACAGTCCCCGATCACTGGGAGTTATCCGACAGTCCCCGCTCACTGGGAGTTTATCCGACAGTCCCCGATCACTGTGAGTTTATCCGACAGTCCCCAATCACTGGGAGTTTATCCGACAGTCCCTGATCACTGGGAGTTTATCCGACGGTCCCCGATCACTGGGAGTTTAACCGACAGTCTCTGATCACTGGGAGTTTATCCGACAGTCCCCGATCACTGGGAGTTTATCCGACAGTCCCCGATCACTGGGAGTTATCCGACAGTCCCCGCTCACTGGGTGTTTATCCGACAGTCCCCGATCACTGGGAGTTTATCCGACAGTCCCCAATCACTGGGAGTTTATCCGACAGTCCCTGATCACTGGGAGTTTATCCGACGGTCCCCGAGCACTGGGAGTTTATCCGACAGTCCCCGATCACTGGGAGTTTATCCGACAGTCCCCAATCACTGGGAGTTTATCCGACAGTCCCTGATCACTGGGAGTTTATCCGACGGTCCCCGAGCACTGGGAGTTTATCCGACAGTCCCCGATCACTGGGAGTTTATCCGGAGAGTCCGCGATCACTGGGAGTTTATCCGACAGTCCCCGATCACTGGGAGTTTATCCGACATTCCCCTATCACTGGGAGTTTATCCGACAGTCCCCGATCACTGGGAGTTTATCCGACAGTCCCCGAGCACTGGGAGTTTATCCGACAGTCCCCGATTACTGGGAGTTTATCCGACAGTCCCCGAGCACTGGGAGTTTATCCGACAGTCCCGGATCACTGGGAGTTTATCCGACAGTCCCCGATCACTGTGAGTTTATCCGACAGTCCCCGATCACTGGAAGTTTATCCGGAGAGTCCCCGATCACTGGGAGTTTATCCGACAGTCTCTGATCACAGGGAGATTATCCGACGGTCCCCGATCACTGGGAGTTTATCCGACAGTCCCCGATCACTGGGAGTTTATCCGACAGTCCCCGATCACTGGGAGTTTATCCGACATATCCCCGATCACTGGGAGTTTATCCGACAGTCCCCGATCACTGGGAGTTTATCCCACAGTCCCCGATCACTGGGAGTTTATCCGACAGTCCCCGATCACTGGGAGTTTATCCGGAGAGTCCCCGATCACTGGGAGTTCATCCGACAGTCCCCGATCACTGGGAGTTTATCCGACATATCCCCGATCACTGGGAGTTTATCCGACAGTCCCAATTCACTGGGATTTTATCCCACAGCGCCCGATCACTAGGAGTTTATCCGACAGTCCCCGATCACTGGGAGTTTATCCGACAGTCCCCGATCACTGGGAGTTTATCCGGAGAGTCACCGATCACTGGGAGTTTATCCGACAGTCCCCGATCACTGGGAGTTTATCCGACAGTCCCCAATCATTGGGAGTTTATCCGACAGTCCCCGATCACTGGGAGTTTATCCCACAGTCCCCGATCACTGGGAGTTTATCCGACATTCCCCTATCACCGGGAGTTTATCCGACAGTCCCCGATCACTGGGAGTTTATCCGACAGTCCCCGATCACTGGGAGTTTATCCGACAATCCCCGATCACTGGGAGTTTATCCGACAGTCCCCGATCACTGGGAGTTTATCCGACAGTCCCCGATCACTGGGAGTTTATCCGGAGAGTCCCCGATCACTGGGAGTTTATCCGACAGTCCCCGATCACTGGGAGTATTTCCGACAGTCCCCGATCACTGGGACTTTATCCGACAGTCCCCGATCACTGGGAGTTTATCCGGAGAGTCCCCGATCACTGGGAGTTTATCCGACAGTCCCCGATCACTGGGAGTTGATCCGACAGTCCGCGATCACTGGGAGTTTATCCGACAGTCCCCGATCACTGGGAGTTTATCCAACAGTCCCCGATCACTGGGAGTTAATCCGACAGTCCCCGATCACAAGGAGATTATCCGACTGTCCCCGAGCACTGGGAGTTTATCCGGAGTGTCCCCGATCACTGGGAGTTTATCCGACAGTCCCCGATCACTGGGAGTTTATCCGACAGTCCCCGATCACTGGGAGTTGATCCGACAGTCCCCGATCACTGGGAGTTTCTCCAGAGAGTCCCCGATCACAGGGAGTTTATCCGACAGTCCCCGATCACTGGGAGATTATCCGGAGAGTCCACGATCACTGGGAGTTTATCCGACAGTCCCCGATCACTGGGAGTTTATCCGGAGAGTCTCCAATCACTGGGAGTTTATCCTACAGTCACCGATCACTGAGAGTTTATCCGACAGTCCCCGATCACTGGGAGTTTATCCGACAGTCCCCGATCACTGGGAGTTTACCCGACTGTCCCCGATCACTGGGAGTTTATCCGGAGAGTCCCCGATCACTGGGAGTTTATCCGACAGTCCCCGATCACTGGGAGTTATCCGACAGTCCCCGCTCACTGGGAGTTTATCCGACAGTCCCCGATCACTGTGAGTTTATCCGACAGTCCCCAATCACTGGGAGTTTATCCGACAGTCCCTGATCACTGGGAGTTTATCCGACGGTCCCCGATCACTGGGAGTTTAACCGACAGTCTCTGATCACTGGGAGTTTATCCGACAGTCCCCGATCACTGGGAGTTTATCCGACAGTCCCCGATCACTGGGAGTTCATCCGGAGAGTCCCCGATCACTGGGAGTTTATCTGACAGTCCCCGATCACTGGGAGTTTATCCGACATTCCCCTATCACTGGGAGTTTATCCGACAGTCCCCGATCACTGGGAGTTTATCCGACAGTCCCCGATTACTGGGAGTTTATCCGACAGTCCCCGATCACTGGGAGTTTATCCGATATATCCCCGATCACTGGGAGTTTATCCGACAGTCCCCGATCACTGGGAGTTTATCCGACAGTCCCCGATCACTGGGAGTTTATCCGGAGAGTCCCCGATCACTGGGAGTTTATCCGACAGTCCCCGATCACTGGGAGTTTATCCGACAGTCGCTGATCGCTGGGAGTTTATCCGACAGTCCCCGATCGCTGGGAGTTTATCCGACAGTCCCCGATCACTGGGAGTTTATCCGACAGTCCCCGATCACTGGGAGTTTATCCGATGTCCTCGATCACTGGGAGTTTGTCCGACAGTCCCCGATCACTGGGAGTTTATCCGACAGCCCCGATCACTGGGAGTTTATCCGACAGTCCCCGATCACTGGGAGTTTATCCGACAGTCCCCGATCACTGGGAGTTTATCCGGAGAGTCCCCGATCACTGGGAGTTTATCCGACAGTCCCCGATCACTGGGAGTATTTCCGACAGTCCCCGATCACTGGGAGTTTATCCGACAGTCCCCGATCACTGGGAGTTTATCCGGGGAGTCCCCGATCACTGGGAGTTTATCCGACAGTCCCCGATCACTGGGAGTTGATCCGACAGTCCACGATCACTGGGAGTTTATCCGACAGTCCCCGATCACTGGGAGTTTATCCAACAGTCCCCGATCACTGGGAGTTTATCCGACAGTCCCCGATCACAAGGAGATTATCCGACTGTCCCCGAGCACTGGGAGTTTATCCAGAGTGTCCCCGATCACTGGGAGTTTATCCGACAGTCCCCGATCACTGGGAGTTTATCCGACAGTCCCCGATCACTGGGAGTTGATCCGACAGTCCCCGATCACTGGGAGTTTCTCCAGAGAGTCCCCGATCACTGGGAGTTTATCCGACAGTCCCCGATCACTGGGAGTTTATCCGACAGTCCACGATCACTGGGAGTTTATCCGACAGTCCCCGATCACTGGGAGTTTATCCGACAGTCCCCGATCACAAGGAGATTATCCGACTGTCCCCGAGCACTGGGAGTTTATCCGGAGTGTCCCCGATCACTGGGAGTTTATCCGACAGTCCCCGATCACTGGGAGTTTATCCGACAGTCCCCGATCACTGGGAGTTGATCCGACAGTCCCCGATCACTGGGAGTTTCTCCAGAGAGTCCCCGATCACTGGGAGTTTATCCGACAGTCCCCGATCACTGGGAGATTATCCGGAGAGTCCACGATCACTGGGAGTTTATCCGACAGTCCCCGATCACTGGGAGTTTATCCGGAGAGTCTCCAATCACTGGGAGTTTATCCTACAGTCCCCGATCACTGAGAGTTTATCCGACAGTCCCCGATCACTGGGAGTTTATCCGACAGTCCCCGATCACTGGGAGTTTATCCGGAGAGTCCCCGATCACTGGGAGTTTATCCGACAGTCCCCGATCACTGGGAGTTATCCGACAGTCCCCGCTCACTGGGAGTTTATCCGACAGTCCCCGATCACTGGGAGTTTATCCGACAGTCCCCAATCACTGGGAGTTTATCCGACAGTCCCTGATCACAGGGAGTTTATCCGACGGTCCCCGATCACTGGGAGTTTATCCGACAGTCTCTGATCACTGGGAGTTTATCCGACAGTCCCCGATCACTGGGAGTTTATCCGACAGTCCCCGATCACTGGGAGTTTATCCGGAGAGTCCCCGATCACTGGGAGTTTATCCGACAGTCCCCGATCACTGGGAGTTTATCCGACATTCCCCTATCACTGGGAGTTTATCCGACAGTCCCCGATCACTGGGAGTTTATCCGACAGTCCCCGATCACTGGGAGTTTATCCGACAGTCCCCGATTACTGAGAGTTTATCCGACAGTCCCCGAGCACTGGGAGTTTATCCGACAGTCCCGGATCACTGGGAGTTTATCCGACAGTCCCCGATCACTGTGAGTTTATCCGACAGTCCCCGATCACTGGATGTTTATCCGGAGAGTCCCCGATCACTGGAAGTTTATCCGACAGTCTCTGATCACAGGGAGATTATCCGACGGTCCCCGATCACTGGGAGTTTATCCGACATATCCCCGATCACTGGGAGTTTGTCCGACAGTCCCCGATCACTGGGAGTTTATCCGACGGTCCCCGATCACTGGGAGTTTATCCGACAGTCCCCGATCACTGGGAGTTTATCCCACAGTCCCCGATCACTGGGAGTTTATCCGACAGTCCCCGATCACTGGGAGTTTATCCGGAGAGTCCCCGATCACTGGGAGTTCATCCGACAGTCCCCGATCACTGGGAGTTTATCCGACATATCCCCGATCACTGGGAGTTTATCCGACAGTCCCAATTCACTGGGATTTTATCCCACAGCGCCCGATCACTGGGCGTTTATCCGACAGTCCCCGATCACTGGGAGTTTATCCGACAGTCCCCGATCACTGGGAGTTTATCCGGAGAGTCACCGATCACTGGGAGTTTATCCGACAGTCCCCAATCACTGGGAGTTTATCCGACAGTCCCCGATCACTGGGAGTTTATCCCACACTCCCCGATCACTGGGAGTTTACCCGACATTCCCCTATCACCGGGAGTTTATCCGGAGAGTCCCCGATCACTGGGAGTTTATCCGACAGTCCCCGATCACTGGGAGTTTATCCGACAGTTCCTGATCACTGGGAGTTTATCCGACAGTCCCCGATCACTGGGAGTTTATCCGACAGTCCCCGATCACTGGGAGTTTATCCGGAGAGTCCCCGATCACTGGGAGTTTATCCGACAGTCCCCGATCACTGGGAGTATTTCCGACAGTCCCCGATCACTGGGAGTTTATCCGACAATCCCCGATCACTGGGAGTTTATCCGGAGAGTCCCCGATCACTGGGAGTTTATCCGACAGTCCCCGATCACTGGGAGTTGATCCGACAGTCCGCGATCACTGGGAGTTTATCCGACAGTCCCCGATCACTGGGAGTTTATCCAACAGTCCCCGATCACTGGGAGTTTATCCGACAGTCCCCGATCACAAGGAGATTATCCGACAGTCCCCGAGCACTGGGAGTTTATCCGGAGTGTCCCCGATCACTGGGAGTTTATCCGACTGTCCCCGTTCACTGGGAGTTTATCCGACAGTCCCCGATCACTGGGAGTTGATCCGACAGTCCCCGATCACTGGGAGTTTATCCAGAGAGTCCCCGATCACTGGGAGTTTATCCGACAGTCCCCGATCACTGGGAGATTATCCGGAGAGTCTCCGATCACTGGGAGTTTATCCGACAGTCCCCGATCACTGGGAGTTTATCCGGAGAGTCCCCAATCACTGGGAGTTTATCCGACAGTCCCCGATCACTGGGAGTTTATCCGACAGTCCCCGATCACTGGGAGTGTATCCGGAGAGTCCCCGATCACTGGGAGTTTATCCGACAGTCCCCGATCACTGGGAGTTATCCGACAGTCCCCGCTCACTGGGTGTTTATCCGACAGTCCCCGATCACTGGGAGTTTATCCGACAGTCCCCAATCACTGGGAGTTTATCCGACAGTCCCTGATCACTGGGAGTTTATCCGACGGTCCCCGAGCACTGGGAGTTTATCCGACAGTCCCCGATCACTGGGAGTTTATCCGACAGTCCCCAATCACTGGGAGTTTATCCGACAGTCCCTGATCACTGGGAGTTTATCCGACGGTCCCCGAGCACTGGGAGTTTATCCAACAGTCCCCGATCACTGGGAGTTTATCCGACAGTCCCCGATCACTGGGAGTTTATCCGACAGTCCCCGATCACTGGGAGTTTATCCGACAGTCTCTGATCACTGGGAGTTTATCCGACAGTCCCCGATCACTGGGAGTTTATCCGACAGTCCCCGATCACTGGGAGTTTATCCGACAGTCCCCGATCACTGGGAGTTTATCCGACAGTCCCCGATCACTGGGAGTTTATCCGGAGAGTCCCCGATCACTGGGAGTTTATCCGACAGTCCCCGATCACTGGGAGATTTTCCGACAGTCCCCGATCACTGGGAGTTTATCCGACAGTCCCCGATCACTGGGAGTTTATCCGACAGCCCCGATCACTGGGAGTTTATCCGGAGAGTCCCCGATCACTGGGAGTTTATCCGACAGTCCCCGTTCACTGGGAGTTTATCCGACAGTCCCCGATCACTGGGAGTTTATCCGACAGTCCCCGATCACTGTGAGTTTATCCGACAGTCCCCGATCACTGGGAGTTTATCCGACAGTCCCCGCTCACTGGGAGTTTATCCGACAGTCCCCGATCACTGGGAGTTAATCCGACAGTCCCTGATCACTGGGAGTTTATCCGACGGTCCCCGATCACTGGGAGTTTATCCGACAGTCTCTGATCACTGGGAGTTTATCCGACAGTCCCCGATCACTGGGAGTTTATCCGACAGTCCCCGATCACTGGGAGTTTATCCGGAGAGTCCCCGATCACTGGGAGTTTATCCGACAGTCCCCGATCACTGGGAGTTTATCCGACATTCCCCTATCACTGGGAGTTTATCCGACAGTCCCCGATCACTGGGAGTTTATCCGACAGTCCCCGATTACTGGGAGTTTATCCGACAGTCCCCGAGCACTGGGAGTTTATCCGACAGTCCCGGATCACTGGGAGTTTATCCGACAGTCCCCGATCACTGTGAGTTTATCCGACAGTCCCCGATCACTGGAAGTTTATCCGGAGAGTCCCCGATCACTGGAAGTTTATCCGACAGTCTCTGATCACAGGGAGATTATCCGACGGTCCCCGATCACTGGGAGTTTATCCGACAGTCCCCGATCACTGGGACTTTATCCGACAGTCCCCGATCACTGGGAGTTTATCCGACATATCCCCGATCACTGGGAGTTTATCCGACATTCCCCGATCACTGGGAGTTTATCCCACAGTCCCCGATCACTGGGAGTTTATCCGACTGTCCCCGATCACTGGGAGTTTATCCGGAGAGTCCCCGATCACTGGGAGTTCATCCGACAGTCCCCGATCACTGGGAGTTTATCCGACATATCCCCGATCACTGGGAGTTTATCCGACAGTCCCAATTCACTGGGATTTTATCCCACAGCGCCCGATCACTGGGCGTTTATCCGACAGTCCCCGATCACTGGGAGTTTATCCGACAGTCCCCGATCACTGGGAGTTTATCCGGAGAGTCACCGATCACTGGGAGTTTATCCGACAGTCCCCAATCACTGGGAGTTTATCCGACAGTCCCCGATCACTGGGAGTTTATCCCACACTCCCCGATCACTGGGAGTTTACCCGACATTCCACTATCACCGGGAGTTTATCCGGAGAGTCCCCGATCACTGGGAGTTTATCCGACAGTCCCCGATCACTGGGAGTTTATCCGACAGTTCCCGATCACTGGGAGTTTATCCGACAGTCCCCGATCACTGGGAGTTTATCCGACAGTCCCCGATCACTGGGAGTTTATCCGGAGAGTCCCCGATCACTGGGAGTTTATCCGACAGTCCCCGATCACTCGGAGTATTTCCGACAGTCCCCGATCACTGGGAGTTTATCCGACAGTCCCCGATCACTGGGAGTTTATCCGGAGAGTCCCCGATCACTGGGAGTTTATCCGACAGTCCCCGATCACTGGGAGTTGATCCGACAGTCCGCGATCACTGGGAGTTTATCCGACAGTCCCCGATCACTGGGAGTTTATCCAACAGTCCCCGATCACTGGGAGTTTATCCGACAGTCCCCGATCACAAGGAGATTATCCGACAGTCCCCGAGCACTGGGAGTTTATCCGGAGTGTCCCCGATCACTGGGAGTTTATCCGACAGTTCCCATTCACTGGGAGTTTATCCGACAGTCCCCGATCACTGGGAGTTGATCCGACAGTCCCCGATCACTGGGAGTTTATCCAGAGAGTCCCCGATCACTGGGAGTTTATCCGACAGTCCCCGATCACTGGGAGATTATCCGGAGAGTCCCCGATCACTGGGAGTTTATCCGACAGTCCCCGATCACTGGGAGTTTATCCGGAGAGTCCCCGATCACTGGGAGTTTATCCGACAGTCCCCGATCACTGGGAGTTTATCCGACAGTCGCTGATCGCTGGGAGTTTATCCGACAGTCCCCGATCGCTGGGAGTTTATCCGATGTCCTCGATCACTGGGAGTTTGTCCGACAGTCCCCGATCACTGGGAGTTTATCCGACAGCCCCGATCACTGGGAGTTTATCCGACAGTCCCCGATCACTGGGAGTTTATCCGACAGTCCCCGATCACTGGGAGTTTATCCGGAGAGTCCCCGATCACTGGGAGTTTATCCGACAGTCCCCGATCACTGGGAGTATTTCCGACAGTCCCCGATCGCTGGGAGTTTATCCGACAGTCCCCGATCACTGGGAGTTTATCCGGGGAGTCCCCGATCACTGGGAGTTTATCCGACAGTCCCCGATCACTGGGAGTTGATCCGACAGTCCACGATCACTGGGAGTTTATCCGACAGTCCCCGATCACTGGGAGTTTATCCAACAGTCCCCGATCACTGGGAGTTTATCCGACAGTCCCCGATCACAAGGAGATTATCCGACTGTCCCCGAGCACTGGGAGTTTATCCGGAGTGTCCCCGATCACTGGGAGTTTATCCGACAGTCCCCGATCACTGGGAGTTTATCCGACAGTCCCCGATCACTGGGAGTTGATCCGACAGTCCCCGATCACTGGGAGTTTCTCCAGAGAGTCCCCGATCACTGGGAGTTTATCCGACAGTCCCCGATCACTGGGAGTTTATCCGACAGTCCACGATCACTGGGAGTTTATCCGACAGTCCCCGATCACTGGGAGTTTATCCGACAGTCCCCGATCACAAGGAGATTATCCGACTGTCCCCGAGCACTGGGAGTTTATCCGGAGTGTCCCCGATCACTGGGAGTTTATCCGACAGTCCCCGATCACTGGGAGTTTATCCGACAGTCCCCGATCACTGGGAGTTGATCCGACAGTCCCCGATCACTGGGAGTTTCTCCAGAGAGTCCCCGATCACTGGGAGTTTATCCGACAGTCCCCGATCACTGGGAGATTATCCAGAGAGTCCACGATCACTGGGAGTTTATCCGACAGTCCCCGATCACTGGGAGTTTATCCGGAGAGTCTCCAATCACTGGGAGTTTATCCTACAGTCCCCGATCACTGAGAGTTTATCCGACAGTCCCCGATCACTGGGAGTTTATCCGACAGTCCCCGATCACTGGGAGTTTATCCGACAGTCCCCGATCACTGGGAGTTTATCCGGAGAGTCCCCGATCACTGGGAGTTTATCCGACAGTCCCCGATCACTGGGAGTTTATCCGACAGTCCCCAATCACTGGGAGTTTATCCGACAGTCTCTGATCACTGGGAGTTTATCCGACAGTCCCCGATCACTGGGAGTTTATCCGACAGTCCCCGATCACTGGGAGTTTATCCGGAGAGTCCCCGATCACTGGGAGTTTATCCGACAGTCCCCGATCACTGGGAGTTTATCCGACATTCCCCTATCACTGGGAGTTTATCCGACAGTCCCCGATCACTGGGAGTTTATCCGACAGTCCCCGATCACTGGGAGTTTATCCGACAGTCCCCGATTACTGAGAGTTTATCCGACAGTCCCCGAGCACTGGGAGTTTATCCGACAGTCCCGGATCACTGGGAGTTTATCCGACAGTCCCCGATCACTGTGAGTTTATCCGACAGTCCCCGATCACTGGATGTTTATCCGGAGAGTCCCCGATCACTGGAAGTTTATCCGACAGTCTCTGATCACAGGGAGATTATCCGACGGTCCCCGATCACTGGGAGTTTATCCGACATATCCCCGATCACTGGGAGTTTGTCCGACAGTCCCCGATCACTGGGAGTTTATCCG
The DNA here is from genome assembly GCF_052327205.1 of Somniosus microcephalus. Taxonomy (NCBI): domain Eukaryota; kingdom Metazoa; phylum Chordata; class Chondrichthyes; order Squaliformes; family Somniosidae; genus Somniosus; species Somniosus microcephalus. The sequence goes on from NC_141009.1 coordinate 71,793,179, forward strand.
ACGGTCCCCGATCACTGGGAGTTTATCCGACAGTCCCCGATCACTGGGAGTTTATCCCACAGTCCCCGATCACTGGGAGTTTATCCGACAGTCCCCGATCACTGGGAGTTTATCCGGAGAGTCCCCGATCACTGGGAGTTCATTCGACAGTCCCCGATCACTGGGAGTTTATCCGACATATCCCCGATCACTGGGAGTTTATCCGACAGTCCCAATTCACTGGGATTTTATCCCACAGCGCCCGATCACTGGGCGTTTATCCGACAGTCCCCGATCACTGGGAGTTTATCCGACAGTCCCCGATCACTGGGAGTTTATCCGGAGAGTCACTGATCACTGGGAGTTTATCCGACAGTCCCCAATCACTGGGAGTTTATCCGACAGTCCCCGATCACTGGGAGTTTATCCCACACTCCCCGATCACTGGGAGTTTACCCGACATTCCCCTATCACCGGGAGTTTATCCGGAGAGTCCCCGATCACTGGGAGTTTATCCGACAGTCCCCGATCACTGGGAGTTTATCCGACAGTTCCCGATCACTGGGAGTTTATCCGACAGTCCCCGATCACTGGGAGTTTATCCGACAGTCCCCGATCACTGGGAGTTTATCCGGAGAGTCCCCGATCACTGGGAGTTTATCCGACAGTCCCCGATCACTGGGAGTATTTCCGACAGTCCCCGATCACTGGGAGTTTATCCGACAATCCCCGATCACTGGGAGTTTATCCGGAGAGTCCCCGATCACTGGGAGTTTATCCGACAGTCCCCGATCACTGGGAGTTGATCCGACAGTCCGCGATCACTGGGAGTTTATCCGACAGTCCCCGATCACTGGGAGTTTATCCAACAGTCCCCGATCACTGGGAGTTTATCCGACAGTCCCCGATCACAAGGAGATTATCCGACAGTCCCCGAGCACTGGGAGTTTATCCGGAGTGTCCCCGATCACTGGGAGTTTATCCGACGGTCCCCGTTCACTGGGAGTTTATCCAACAGTCCCCGATCACTGGGAGTTGATCCGACAGTCCCCGATCACTGGGAGTTTATCCAGAGAGTCCCCGATCACTGGGAGTTTATCCGACAGTCCCCGATCACTGGGAGATTATCCGGAGAGTCTCCGATCACTGGGAGTTTATCCGACAGTCCCCGATCACTGGGAGTTTATCCGGAGAGTCCCCAATCACTGGGAGTTTATCCGACAGTCCCCGATCACTGGGAGTTTATCCGACAGTCCCCGATCACTGGGAGTGTATCCGGAGAGTCCCCGATCACTGGGAGTTTATCCGACAGTCCCCGATCACTGGGAGTTATCCGACAGTCCCCGCTCACTGGGTGTTTATCCGACAGTCCCCGATCACTGGGAGTTTATCCGACAGTCCCCAATCACTGGGAGTTTATCCGACAGTCCCTGATCACTGGGAGTTTATCCGACGGTCCCCGAGCACTGGGAGTTTATCCGACAGTCCCCGATCACTGGGAGTTTATCCGACAGTCCCCAATCACTGGGAGTTTATCCGACAGTCCCTGATCACTGGGAGTTTATCCGACGGTCCCCGAGCACTGGGAGTTTATCCAACAGTCCCCGATCACTGGGAGTTTATCCGACAGTCCCCGATCACTGGGAGTTTATCCGACAGTCCCCGATCACTGGGAGTTTATCCGACAGTCTCTGATCACTGGGAGTTTATCCGACAGTCCCCGATCACTGGGAGTTTATCCGACAGTCCCCGATCACTGGGAGTTTATCCGACAGTCCCCGATCACTGGGAGTTTATCCGACAGTCCCCGATCACTGGGAGTTTATCCGGAGAGTCCCCGATCACTGGGAGTTTATCCGACAGTCCCCGATCACTGGGAGATTTTCCGACAGTCCCCGATCACTGGGAGTTTATCCGACAGTCCCCGATCACTGGGAGTTTATCCGACAGCCCCGATCACTGGGAGTTTATCCGGAGAGTCCCCGATCACTGGGAGTTTATCCGACAGTCCCCGTTCACTGGGAGTTTATCCGACAGTCCCCGATCACTGGGAGTTTATCCGACAGTCCCCGATCACTGTGAGTTTATCCGACAGTCCCCGATCACTGGGAGTTTATCCGACAGTCCCCGCTCACTGGGAGTTTATCCGACAGTCCCCGATCACTGGGAGTTAATCCGACAGTCCCTGATCACTGGGAGTTTATCCGACGGTCCCCGATCACTGGGAGTTTATCCGACAGTCTCTGATCACTGGGAGTTTATCCGACAGTCCCCGATCACTGGGAGTTTATCCGACAGTCCCCGATCACTGGGAGTTTATCCGGAGAGTCCCCGATCACTGGGAGTTTATCCGACAGTCCCCGATCACTGGGAGTTTATCCGACATTCCCCTATCACTGGGAGTTTATCCGACAGTCCCCGATCACTGGGAGTTTATCCGACAGTCCCCGATTACTGGGAGTTTATCCGACAGTCCCCGAGCACTGGGAGTTTATCCGACAGTCCCGGATCACTGGGAGTTTATCCGACAGTCCCCGATCACTGTGAGTTTATCCGACAGTCCCCGATCACTGGAAGTTTATCCGGAGAGTCCCCGATCACTGGAAGTTTATCCGACAGTCTCTGATCACAGGGAGATTATCCGACGGTCCCCGATCACTGGGAGTTTATCCGACAGTCCCCGATCACTGGGAGTTTATCCGACAGTCCCCGATCACTGGGAGTTTATCCGACATATCCCCGATCACTGGGAGTTTATCCGACATTCCCCGATCACTGGGAGTTTATCCCACAGTCCCCGATCACTGGGAGTTTATCCGACTGTCCCCGATCACTGGGAGTTTATCCGGAGAGTCCCCGATCACTGGGAGTTCATCCGACAGTCCCCGATCACTGGGAGTTTATCCGACATATCCCCGATCACTGGGAGTTTATCCGACAGTCCCAATTCACTGGGATTTTATCCCACAGCGCCCGATCACTGGGCGTTTATCCGACAGTCCCCGATCACTGGGAGTTTATCCGACAGTCCCCGATCACTGGGAGTTTATCCGGAGAGTCACCGATCACTGGGAGTTTATCCGACAGTCCCCAATCACTGGGAGTTTATCCGACAGTCCCCGATCACTGGGAGTTTATCCCACACTCCCCGATCACTGGGAGTTTACCCGACATTCCCCTATCACCGGGAGTTTATCCGGAGAGTCCCCGATCACTGGGAGTTTATCCGACAGTCCCCGATCACTGGGAGTTTATCCGACAGTTCCCGATCACTGGGAGTTTATCCGACAGTCCCCGATCACTGGGAGTTTATCCGACAGTCCCCGATCACTGGGAGTTTATCCGGAGAGTCCCCGATCACTGGGAGTTTATCCGACAGTCCCCGATCACTCGGAGTATTTCCGACAGTCCCCGATCACTGGGAGTTTATCCGACAGTCCCCGATCACTGGGAGTTTATCCGGAGAGTCCCCGATCACTGGGAGTTTATCCGACAGTCCCCGATCACTGGGAGTTGATCCGACAGTCCGCGATCACTGGGAGTTTATCCGACAGTCCCCGATCACTGGGAGTTTATCCAACAGTCCCCGATCACTGGGAGTTTATCCGACAGTCCCCGATCACAAGGAGATTATCCGACAGTCCCCGAGCACTGGGAGTTTATCCGGAGTGTCCCCGATCACTGGGAGTTTATCCGACAGTTCCCATTCACTGGGAGTTTATCCGACAGTCCCCGATCACTGGGAGTTGATCCGACAGTCCCCGATCACTGGGAGTTTATCCAGAGAGTCCCCGATCACTGGGAGTTTATCCGACAGTCCCCGATCACTGGGAGATTATCCGGAGAGTCCCCGATCACTGGGAGTTTATCCGACAGTCCCCGATCACTGGGAGTTTATCCGGAGAGTCCCCAATCACTGGGAGTTTATCCGACAGTCCCCGATCACTGGGAGTTTATCCGACAGTCCCCGATCACTGGGAGTGTATCCGGAGAGTCCCCGATCACTGGGAGTTTATCCGACAGTCCCCGATCACTGGGAGTTATCCGACAGTCCCCGCTCACTGGGAGTTTATCCGACAGTCCCCGATCACTGGGAGTTTATCCGACAGTCCCTGATCACTGGGAGTTTATCCGACGGTCCCCGAGCACTGGGAGTTTATCCGACAGTCCCCGATCACTGGGAGTTTATCCGACAGTCCCCAATCACTGGGAGTTTATCCGACAGTCCCTGATCACTGGGAGTTTATCCGACGGTCCCCGAGCACTGGGAGTTTATCCAACAGTCCCCGATCACTGGGAGTTTATCCGACAGTCCCCGATCACTGGGAGTTTATCCGACAGTCTCTGATCACTGGGAGTTTATCCGACAGTCCCCGATCACTGGGAGTTTATCCGACAGTCCCCGATCACTGGGAGTTTATCCGACAGTCCCCGATCACTGGGAGTTTATCCGACAGTCCCCGATCACTGGGAGTTTATCCGGAGAGTCCCCGATCACTGGGAGTTTATCCGACAGTCCCCGATCACTGGGAGTTATCCGACAGTCCCAGCTCACTGGGAGTTTATCCGACAGTCCCCGATCACTGGGAGTTTATCCGACAGTCCCCAATCACTGGGAGTTTATCCGACAGTCCCTGATCACTGGGAGTTTATCCGACAGTCTCTGATCACTGGGAGTTTATCTGACAGTCCCCGATCACTGGGAGTTTATCCGACAGTCCCCGATCACTGGGAGTTTATCCGGAGAGTCCCCGATCACTGGGAGTTCATCCGACAGTCCCCGATCACTGGGAGTTTATCCGACATATCCCCGATCACTGGGAGTTTATCCGACAGTCCCAATTCACTGTGATTTTATCCCACAGCGCCCGATCACTGGGCGTTTATCCGACAGTCCCCGATCACTGGGAGTTTATCCGACAGTCCCCGATCACTGGGAGTTTATCCGGAGAGTCACCGATCACTGGGAGTTTATCCGACAGTCCCCAATCACTGGGAGTTTATCCGACAGTCCCCGATCACTGGGAGTTTATCCCACACTCCCCGATCACTGGGAGTTTACCCGACATTCCCCTATCACCGGGAGTTTATCCGGAGAGTCCCCGATCACTGGGAGTTTATCCGACAGTCCCCGATCACTGGGAGTTTATCCGACAGTTCCCGATCACTGGGAGTTTATCCGACAGTCCCCGATCACTGGGAGTTTATCCGACAGTCCCCGATCACTGGGAGTTTATCCGGAGAGTCCCCGATCACTGGGAGTTTATCCGACAGTCCCCGATCACTCGGAGTATTTCCGACAGTCCCCGATCACTGGGAGTTTATCCGACAGTCCCCGATCACTGGGAGTTTATCCGGAGAGTCCCCGATCACTGGGAGTTTATCCGACAGTCCCCGATCACTGGGAGTTGATCCGACAGTCCGCGATCACTGGGAGTTTATCCGACAGTCCCCGATCACTGGGAGTTTATCCAACAGTCCCCGATCACTGGGAGTTTATCCGACAGTCCCCGATCACAAGGAGATTATCCGACAGTCCCCGAGCACTGGGAGTTTATCCGGAGTGTCCCCGATCACTGGGAGTTTATCCGACAGTTCCCATTCACTGGGAGTTTATCCGACAGTCCCCGATCACTGGGAGTTGATCCGACAGTCCCCGATCACTGGGAGTTTATCCAGAGAGTCCCCGATCACTGGGAGTTTATCCGACAGTCCCCGATCACTGGGAGATTATCCGGAGAGTCCCCGATCACTGGGAGTTTATCCGACAGTCCCCGATCACTGGGAGTTTATCCGGAGAGTCCCCGATCACTGGGAGTTTATCCGACAGTCCCCGATCACTGGGAGTTTATCCGACAGTCGCTGATCGCTGGGAGTTTATCCGACAGTCCCCGATCGCTGGGAGTTTATCCGATGTCCTCGATCACTGGGAGTTTGTCCGACAGTCCCCGATCACTGGGAGTTTATCCGACAGCCCCGATCACTGGGAGTTTATCCGACAGTCCCCGATCACTGGGAGTTTATCCGACAGTCCCCGATCACTGGGAGTTTATCCGGAGAGTCCCCGATCACTGGGAGTTTATCCGACAGTCCCCGATCACTGGGAGTATTTCCGACAGTCCCCGATCACTGGGAGTTTATCCGACAGTCCCCGATCACTGGGAGTTTATCCGGGGAGTCCCCGATCACTGGGAGTTTATCCGACAGTCCCCGATCACTGGGAGTTGATCCGACAGTCCACGATCACTGGGAGTTTATCCGACAGTCCCCGATCACTGGGAGTTTATCCAACAGTCCCCGATCACTGGGAGTTTATCCGACAGTCCCCGATCACAAGGAGATTATCCGACTGTCCCCGAGCACTGGGAGTTTATCCGGAGTGTCCCCGATCACTGGGAGTTTATCCGACAGTCCCCGATCACTGGGAGTTTATCCGACAGTCCCCGATCACTGGGAGTTGATCCGACAGTCCCCGATCACTGGGAGTTTCTCCAGAGAGTCCCCGATCACTGGGAGTTTATCCGACAGTCCCCGATCACTGGGAGTTTATCCGACAGTCCACGATCACTGGGAGTTTATCCGACAGTCCCCGATCACTGGGAGTTTATCCGACAGTCCCCGATCACAAGGAGATTATCCGACTGTCCCCGAGCACTGGGAGTTTATCCGGAGTGTCCCCGATCACTGGGAGTTTATCCGACAGTCCCCGATCACTGGGAGTTTATCCGACAGTCCCCGATCACTGGGAGTTGATCCGACAGTCCCCGATCACTGGGAGTTTCTCCAGAGAGTCCCCGATCACTGGGAGTTTATCCGACAGTCCCCGATCACTGGGAGATTATCCGGAGAGTCCACGATCACTGGGAGTTTATCCGACAGTCCCCGATCACTGGGAGTTTATCCGGAGAGTCTCCAATCACTGGGAGTTTATCCTACAGTCCCCGATCACTGAGAGTTTATCCGACAGTCCCCGATCACTGGGAGTTTATCCGACAGTCCCCGATCACTGGGAGTTTATCCGACAGTCCCCGATCACTGGGAGTTTATCCGGAGAGTCCCCGATCACTGGGAGTTTATCCGACAGTCCCCGATCACTGGGAGTTTATCCGACAGTCCCCAATCACTGGGAGTTTATCCGACAGTCCCTGATCACAGGGAGTTTATCCGACGGTCCCCGATCACTGGGAGTTTATCCGACAGTCTCTGATCACTGGGAGTTTATCCGACAGTCCCCGATCACTGGGAGTTTATCCGACAGTCCCCGATCACTGGGAGTTTATCCGGAGAGTCCCCGATCACTGGGAGTTTATCCGACAGTCCCCGATCACTGGGAGTTTATCCGACATTCCCCTATCACTGGGAGTTTATCCGACAGTCCCCGATCACTGGGAGTTTATCCGACAGTCCCCGATCACTGCGAGTTTATCCGACAGTCCCCGATTACTGAGAGTTTATCCGACAGTCCCCGAGCACTGGGAGTTTATCCGACAGTCCCGGATCACTGGGAGTTTATCCGACAGTCCCCGATCACTGTGAGTTTATCCGACAGTCCCCGATCACTGGATGTTTATCCGGAGAGTCCCCGATCACTGGAAGTTTATCCGACAGTCTCTGATCACAGGGAGATTATCCGACGGTCCCCGATCACTGGGAGTTTATCCGACATATCCCCGATCACTGGGAGTTTGTCCGACAGTCCCCGATCACTGGGAGTTTATCCGACGGTCCCCGATCACTGGGAGTTTATCCGACAGTCCCCGATCACTGGGAGTTTATCCCACAGTCCCCGATCACTGGGAGTTTATCCGACAGTCCCCGATCACTGGGAGTTTATCCGGAGAGTCCCCGATCACTGGGAGTTCATCCGACAGTCCCCGATCACTGGGAGTTTATCCGACATATCCCCGATCACTGGGAGTTTATCCGACAGTCCCAATTCACTGGGATTTTATCCCACAGCGCCCGATCACTGGGCGTTTATCCGACAGTCCCCGATCACTGGGAGTTTATCCGACAGTCCCCGATCACTGGGAGTTTATCCGGAGAGTCACTGATCACTGGGAGTTTATCCGACAGTCCCCAATCACTGGGAGTTTATCCGACAGTCCCCGATCACTGGGAGTTTATCCCACACTCCCCGATCACTGGGAGTTTACCCGACATTCCCCTATCACCGGGAGTTTATCCGGAGAGTCCCCGATCACTGGGAGTTTATCCGACAGTCCCCGATCACTGGGAGTTTATCCGACAGTTCCCGATCACTGGGAGTTTATCCGACAGTCCCCGATCACTGGGAGTTTATCCGACAGTCCCCGATCACTGGGAGTTTATCCGGAGAGTCCCCGATCACTGGGAGTTTATCCGACAGTCCCCGATCACTGGGAGTATTTCCGACAGTCCCCGATCACTGGGAGTTTATCCGACAATCCCCGATCACTGGGAGTTTATCCGGAGAGTCCCCGATCACTGGGAGTTTATCCGACAGTCCCCGATCACTGGGAGTTGATCCGACAGTCCGCGATCACTGGGAGTTTATCCGACAGTCCCCGATCACTGGGAGTTTATCCAACAGTCCCCGATCACTGGGAGTTTATCCGACAGTCCCCGATCACAAGGAGATTATCCGACAGTCCCCGAGCACTGGGAGTTTATCCGGAGTGTCCCCGATCACTGGGAGTTTATCCGACGGTCCCCGTTCACTGGGAGTTTATCCGACAGTCCCCGATCACTGGGAGTTGATCCGACAGTCCCCGATCACTGGGAGTTTATCCAGAGAGTCCCCGATCACTGGGAGTTTATCCGACAGTCCCCGATCACTGGGAGATTATCCGGAGAGTCTCCGATCACTGGGAGTTTATCCGACAGTCCCCGATCACTGGGAGTTTATCCGGAGAGTCCCCAATCACTGGGAGTTTATCCGACAGTCCCCGATCACTGGGAGTTTATCCGACAGTCCCCGATCACTGGGAGTGTATCCGGAGAGTCCCCGATCACTGGGAGTTTATCCGACAGTCCCCGATCACTGGGAGTTATCCGACAGTCCCCGCTCACTGGGTGTTTATCCGACAGTCCCCGATCACTGGGAGTTTATCCGACAGTCCCCAATCACTGGGAGTTTATCCGACAGTCCCTGATCACTGGGAGTTTATCCGACGGTCCCCGAGCACTGGGAGTTTATCCGACAGTCCCCGATCACTGGGAGTTTATCCGACAGTCCCCAATCACTGGGAGTTTATCCGACAGTCCCTGATCACTGGGAGTTTATCCGACGGTCCCCGAGCACTGGGAGTTTATCCAACAGTCCCCGATCACTGGGAGTTTATCCGACAGTCCCCGATCACTGGGAGTTTATCCGACAGTCCCCGATCACTGGGAGTTTATCCGACAGTCTCTGATCACTGGGAGTTTATCCGACAGTCCCCGATCACTGGGAGTTTATCCGACAGTCCCCGATCACTGGGAGTTTATCCGACAGTCCCCGATCACTGGGAGTTTATCCGACAGTCCCCGATCACTGGGAGTTTATCCGGAGAGTCCCCGATCACTGGGAGTTTATCCGACAGTCCCCGATCACTGGGAGATTTTCCGACAGTCCCCGATCACTGGGAGTTTATCCGACAGTCCCCGATCACTGGGAGTTTATCCGACAGCCCCGATCACTGGGAGTTTATCCGGAGAGTCCCCGATCACTGGGAGTTTATCCGACAGTCCCCGTTCACTGGGAGTTTATCCGACAGTCCCCGATCACTGGGAGTTTATCCGACAGTCCCCGATCACTGTGAGTTTATCCGACAGTCCCCGATCACTGGGAGTTTATCCGACAGTCCCCGCTCACTGGGAGTTTATCCGACAGTCCCCGATCACTGGGAGTTAATCCGACAGTCCCTGATCACTGGGAGTTTATCCGACGGTCCCCGATCACTGGGAGTTTATCCGACAGTCTCTGATCACTGGGAGTTTATCCGACAGTCCCCGATCACTGGGAGTTTATCCGACAGTCCCCGATCACTGGGAGTTTATCCGGAGAGTCCCCGATCACTGGGAGTTTATCCGACAGTCCCCGATCACTGGGAGTTTATCCGACATTCCCCTATCACTGGGAGTTTATCCGACAGTCCCCGATCACTGGGAGTTTATCCGACAGTCCCCGATTACTGGGAGTTTATCCGACAGTCCCCGAGCACTGGGAGTTTATCCGACAGTCCCGGATCACTGGGAGTTTATCCGACAGTCCCCGATCACTGTGAGTTTATCCGACAGTCCCCGATCACTGGGAGTTTATCCGACAGTCCCCGATCACAAGGAGATTATCCGACAGTCCCCGAGCACTGGGAGTTTATCCGGAGTGTCCCCGATCACTGGGAGTTTATCCGACAGTTCCCATTCACTGGGAGTTTATCCGACAGTCCCCGATCACTGGGAGTTGATCCGACAGTCCCCGATCACTGGGAGTTTATCCAGAGAGTCCCCGATCACTGGGAGTTTATCCGACAGTCCCCGATCACTGGGAGATTATCCGGAGAGTCCCCGATCACTGGGAGTTTATCCGACAGTCCCCGATCACTGGGAGTTTATCCGGAGAGTCCCCGATCACTGGGAGTTTATCCGACAGTCCCCGATCACTGGGAGTTTATCCGACAGTCGCTGATCGCTGGGAGTTTATCCGACAGTCCCCGATCGCTGGGAGTTTATCCGATGTCCTCGATCACTGGGAGTTTGTCCGACAGTCCCCGATCACTGGGAGTTTATCCGACAGCCCCGATCACTGGGAGTTTATCCGACAGTCCCCGATCACTGGGAGTTTATCCGACAGTCCCCGATCACTGGGAGTTTATCCGGAGAGTCCCCGATCACTGGGAGTTTATCCGACAGTCCCCGATCACTGGGAGTATTTCCGACAGTCCCCGATCACTGGGAGTTTATCCGACAGTCCCCGATCACTGGGAGTTTATCCGGGGAGTCCCCGATCACTGGGAGTTTATCCGACAGTCCCCGATCACTGGGAGTTGATCCGACAGTCCACGATCACTGGGAGTTTATCCGACAGTCCCCGATCACTGGGAGTTTATCCAACAGTCCCCGATCACTGGGAGTTTATCCGACAGTCCCCGATCACAAGGAGATTATCCGACTGTCCCCGAGCACTGGGAGTTTATCCGGAGTGTCCCCGATCACTGGGAGTTTATCCGACAGTCCCCGATCACTGGGAGTTTATCCGACAGTCCCCGATCACTGGGAGTTGATCCGACAGTCCCCGATCACTGGGAGTTTCTCCAGAGAGTCCCCGATCACTGGGAGTTTATCCGACAGTCCCCGATCACTGGGAGTTTATCCGACAGTCCACGATCACTGGGAGTTTATCCGACAGTCCCCGATCACTGGGAGTTTATCCGACAGTCCCCGATCACAAGGAGATTATCCGACTGTCCCCGAGCACTGGGAGTTTATCCGGAGTGTCCCCGATCACTGGGAGTTTATCCGACAGTCCCCGATCACTGGGAGTTTATCCGACAGTCCCCGATCACTGGGAGTTGATCCGACAGTCCCCGATCACTGGGAGTTTCTCCAGAGAGTCCCCGATCACTGGGAGTTTATCCGACAGTCCCCGATCACTGGGAGATTATCCGGAGAGTCCACGATCACTGGGAGTTTATCCGACAGTCCCCGATCACTGGGAGTTTATCCGGAGAGTCTCCAATCACTGGGAGTTTATCCTACAGTCCCCGATCACTGAGAGTTTATCCGACAGTCCCCGATCACTGGGAGTTTATCCGACAGTCCCCGATCACTGGGAGTTTATCCGACAGTCCCCGATCACTGGGAGTTTATCCGGAGAGTCCCCGATCACTGGGAGTTTATCCGACAGTCCCCGATCACTGGGAGTTTATCCGACAGTCCCCAATCACTGGGAGTTTATCCGACAGTCCCTGATCACAGGGAGTTTATCCGACGGTCCCCGATCACTGGGAGTTTATCCGACAGTCTCTGATCACTGGGAGTTTATCCGACAGTCCCCGATCACTGGGAGTTTATCCGACAGTCCCCGATCACTGGGAGTTTATCCGGAGAGTCCCCGATCACTGGGAGTTTATCCGACAGTCCCCGATCACTGGGAGTTTATCCGACATTCCCCTATCACTGGGAGTTTATCCGACAGTCCCCGATCACTGGGAGTTTATCCGACAGTCCCCGATCACTGCGAGTTTATCCGACAGTCCCCGATTACTGAGAGTTTATCCGACAGTCCCCGAGCACTGGGAGTTTATCCGACAGTCCCGGATCACTGGGAGTTTATCCGACAGTCCCCGATCACTGTGAGTTTATCCGACAGTCCCCGATCACTGGATGTTTATCCGGAGAGTCCCCGATCACTGGAAGTTTATCCGACAGTCTCTGATCACAGGGAGATTATCCGACGGTCCCCGATCACTGGGAGTTTATCCGACATATCCCCGATCACTGGGAGTTTGTCCGACAGTCCCCGATCACTGGGAGTTTATCCGACGGTCCCCGATCACTGGGAGTTTATCCGACAGTCCCCGATCACTGGGAGTTTATCCCACAGTCCCCGATCACTGGGAGTTTATCCGACAGTCCCCGATCACTGGGAGTTTATCCGGAGAGTCCCCGATCACTGGGAGTTCATCCGACAGTCCCCGATCACTGGGAGTTTATCCGACATATCCCCGATCACTGGGAGTTTATCCGACAGTCCCAATTCACTGGGATTTTATCCCACAGCGCCCGATCACTGGGCGTTTATCCGACAGTCCCCGATCACTGGGAGTTTATCCGACAGTCCCCGATCACTGGGAGTTTATCCGGAGAGTCACTGATCACTGGGAGTTTATCCGACAGTCCCCAATCACTGGGAGTTTATCCGACAGTCCCCGATCACTGGGAGTTTATCCCACACTCCCCGATCACTGGGAGTTTACCCGACATTCCCCTATCACCGGGAGTTTATCCGGAGAGTCCCCGATCACTGGGAGTTTATCCGACAGTCCCCGATCACTGGGAGTTTATCCGACAGTTCCCGATCACTGGGAGTTTATCCGACAGTCCCCGATCACTGGGAGTTTATCCGACAGTCCCCGATCACTGGGAGTTTATCCGGAGAGTCCCCGATCACTGGGAGTTTATCCGACAGTCCCCGATCACTGGGAGTATTTCCGACAGTCCCCGATCACTGGGAGTTTATCCGACAATCCCCGATCACTGGGAGTTTATCCGGAGAGTCCCCGATCACTGGGAGTTTATCCGACAGTCCCCGATCACTGGGAGTTGATCCGACAGTCCGCGATCACTGGGAGTTTATCCGACAGTCCCCGATCACTGGGAGTTTATCCAACAGTCCCCGATCACTGGGAGTTTATCCGACAGTCCCCGATCACAAGGAGATTATCCGACAGTCCCCGAGCACTGGGAGTTTATCCGGAGTGTCCCCGATCACTGGGAGTTTATCCGACGGTCCCCGTTCACTGGGAGTTTATCCGACAGTCCCCGATCACTGGGAGTTGATCCGACAGTCCCCGATCACTGGGAGTTTATCCAGAGAGTCCCCGATCACTGGGAGTTTATCCGACAGTCCCCGATCACTGGGAGATTATCCGGAGAGTCTCCGATCACTGGGAGTTTATCCGACAGTCCCCGATCACTGGGAGTTTATCCGGAGAGTCCCCAATCACTGGGAGTTTATCCGACAGTCCCCGATCACTGGGAGTTTATCCGACAGTCCCCGATCACTGGGAGTGTATCCGGAGAGTCCCCGATCACTGGGAGTTTATCCGACAGTCCCCGATCACTGGGAGTTATCCGACAGTCCCCGCTCACTGGGTGTTTATCCGACAGTCCCCGATCACTGGGAGTTTATCCGACAGTCCCCAATCACTGGGAGTTTATCCGACAGTCCCTGATCACTGGGAGTTTATCCGACGGTCCCCGAGCACTGGGAGTTTATCCGACAGTCCCCGATCACTGGGAGTTTATCCGACAGTCCCCAATCACTGGGAGTTTATCCGACAGTCCCTGATCACTGGGAGTTTATCCGACGGTCCCCGAGCACTGGGAGTTTATCCAACAGTCCCCGATCACTGGGAGTTTATCCGACAGTCCCCGATCACTGGGAGTTTATCCGACAGTCCCCGATCACTGGGAGTTTATCCGACAGTCTCTGATCACTGGGAGTTTATCCGACAGTCCCCGATCACTGGGAGTTTATCCGACAGTCCCCGATCACTGGGAGTTTATCCGACAGTCCCCGATCACTGGGAGTTTATCCGACAGTCCCCGATCACTGGGAGTTTATCCGGAGAGTCCCCGATCACTGGGAGTTTATCCGACAGTCCCCGATCACTGGGAGATTTTCCGACAGTCCCCGATCACTGGGAGTTTATCCGACAGTCCCCGATCACTGGGAGTTTATCCGACAGCCCCGATCACTGGGAGTTTATCCGGAGAGTCCCCGATCACTGGGAGTTTATCCGACAGTCCCCGTTCACTGGGAGTTTATCCGACAGTCCCCGATCACTGGGAGTTTATCCGACAGTCCCCGATCACTGTGAGTTTATCCGACAGTCCCCGATCACTGGGAGTTTATCCGACAGTCCCCGCTCACTGGGAGTTTATCCGACAGTCCCCGATCACTGGGAGTTAATCCGACAGTCCCTGATCACTGGGAGTTTATCCGACGGTCCCCGATCACTGGGAGTTTATCCGACAGTCTCTGATCACTGGGAGTTTATCCGACAGTCCCCGATCACTGGGAGTTTATCCGACAGTCCCCGATCACTGGGAGTTTATCCGGAGAGTCCCCGATCACTGGGAGTTTATCCGACAGTCCCCGATCACTGGGAGTTTATCCGACATTCCCCTATCACTGGGAGTTTATCCGACAGTCCCCGATCACTGGGAGTTTATCCGACAGTCCCCGATTACTGGGAGTTTATCCGACAGTCCCCGAGCACTGGGAGTTTATCCGACAGTCCCGGATCACTGGGAGTTTATCCGACAGTCCCCGATCACTGTGAGTTTATCCGACAGTCCCCGATCACTGGAAGTTTATCCGGAGAGTCCCCGATCACTGGAAGTTTATCCGACAGTCTCTGATCACAGGGAGATTATCCGACGGTCCCCGATCACTGGGAGTTTATCCGACAGTCCCCGATCACTGGGAGTTTATCCGACAGTCCCCGATCACTGGGAGTTTATCCGACATATCCCCGATCACTGGGAGTTTATCCGACATTCCCCGATCACTGGGAGTTTATCCCACAGTCCCCGATCACTGGGAGTTTATCCGACTGTCCCCGATCACTGGGAGTTTATCCGGAGAGTCCCCGATCACTGGGAGTTCATCCGACAGTCCCCGATCACTGGGAGTTTATCCGACATATCCCCGATCACTGGGAGTTTATCCGACAGTCCCAATTCAGTGGGATTTTATCCCACAGCGCCCGATCACTGGGCGTTTATCCGACAGTCCCCGATCACTGGGAGTTTATCCGACAGTCCCCGATCACTGGGAGTTTATCCGGAGAGTCCCCGATCACTGGGAGTTTATCCGACAGTCCCCGATCACTCGGAGTATTTCCGACAGTCCCCGATCACTGGGAGTTTATCCGACAGTCCCCGATCACTGGGAGTTTATCCGGAGAGTCCCCGATCACTGGGAGTTTATCCGACAGTCCCCGATCACTGGGAGTTGATCCGACAGTCCGCGATCACTGGGAGTTTATCCGACAGTCCCCGATCACTGGGAGTTTATCCAACAGTCCCCGATCACTGGGAGTTTATCCGACAGTCCCCGATCACAAGGAGATTATCCGACAGTCCCCGAGCACTGGGAGTTTATCCGGAGTGTCCCCGATCACTGGGAGTTTATCCGACAGTTCCCATTCACTGGGAGTTTATCCGACAGTCCCCGATCACTGGGAGTTGATCCGACAGTCCCCGATCACTGGGAGTTTATCCAGAGAGTCCCCGATCACTGGGAGTTTATCCGACAGTCCCCGATCACTGGGAGATTATCCGGAGAGTCCCCGATCACTGGGAGTTTATCCGACAGTCCCCGATCACTGGGAGTTTATCCGGAGAGTCCCCGATCACTGGGAGTTTATCCGACAGTCCCCGATCACTGGGAGTTTATCCGACAGTCGCTGATCGCTGGGAGTTTATCCGACAGTCCCCGATCGCTGGGAGTTTATCCGATGTCCTCGATCACTGGGAGTTTGTCCGACAGTCCCCGATCACTGGGAGTTTATCCGACAGCCCCGATCACTGGGAGTTTATCCGACAGTCCCCGATCACTGGGAGTTTATCCGACAGTCCCCGATCACTGGGAGTTTATCCGGAGAGTCCCCGATCACTGGGAGTTTATCCGACAGTCCCCGATCACTGGGAGTATTTCCGACAGTCCCCGATCACTGGGAGTTTATCCGACAGTCCCCGATCACTGGGAGTTTATCCGGGGAGTCCCCGATCACTGGGAGTTTATCCGACAGTCCCCGATCACTGGGAGTTGATCCGACAGTCCACGATCACTGGGAGTTTATCCGACAGTCCCCGATCACTGGGAGTTTATCCAACAGTCCCCGATCACTGGGAGTTTATCCGACAGTCCCCGATCACAAGGAGATTATCCGACTGTCCCCGAGCACTGGGAGTTTATCCGGAGTGTCCCCGATCACTGGGAGTTTATCCGACAGTCCCCGATCACTGGGAGTTTATCCGACAGTCCCCGATCACTGGGAGTTGATCCGACAGTCCCCGATCACTGGGAGTTTATCCAGAGAGTCCCCGATCACTGGGAGTTTATCCGACAGTCCCCGATCACTGGGAGATTATCCGGAGAGTCCCCGATCACTGGGAGTTTATCCGACAGTCCCCGATCACTGGGAGTTTATCCGGAGAGTCCCCGATCACTGGGAGTTTATCCGACAGTCCCCGATCACTGGGAGTTTATCCGACAGTCGCTGATCGCTGGGAGTTTATCCGACAGTCCCCGATCGCTGGGAGTTTATCCGATGTCCTCGATCACTGGGAGTTTGTCCGACAGTCCCCGATCACTGGGAGTTTATCCGACAGCCCCGATCACTGGGAGTTTATCCGACAGTCCCCGATCACTGGGAGTTTATCCGACAGTCCCCGATCACTGGGAGTTTATCCGGAGAGTCCCCGATCACTGGGAGTTTATCCGACAGTCCCCGATCACTGGGAGTATTTCCGACAGTCCCCGATCACTGGGAGTTTATCCGACAGTCCCCGATCACTGGGAGTTTATCCGGGGAGTCCCCGATCACTGGGAGTTTATCCGACAGTCCCCGATCACTGGGAGTTGATCCGACAGTCCACGATCACTGGGAGTTTATCCGACAGTCCCCGATCACTGGGAGTTTATCCAACAGTCCCCGATCACTGGGAGTTTATCCGACAGTCCCCGATCACAAGGAGATTATCCGACTGTCCCCGAGCACTGGGAGTTTATCCGGAGTGTCCCCGATCACTGGGAGTTTATCCGACAGTCCCCGATCACTGGGAGTTTATCCGACAGTCCCCGATCACTGGGAGTTGATCCGACAGTCCCCGATCACTGGGAGTTTCTCCAGAGAGTCCCCGATCACTGGGAGTTTATCCGACAGTCCCCGATCACTGGGAGTTTATCCGACAGTCCACGATCACTGGGAGTTTATCCGACAGTCCCCGATCACTGGGAGTTTATCCGACAGTCCCCGATCACAAGGAGATTATCCGACTGTCCCCGAGCACTGGGAGTTTATCCGGAGTGTCCCCGATCACTGGGAGTTTATCCGACAGTCCCCGATCACTGGGAGTTTATCCGACAGTCCCCGATCACTGGGAGTTGATCCGACAGTCCCCGATCACTGGGAGTTTCTCCAGAGAGTCCCCGATCACTGGGAGTTTATCCGACAGTCCCCGATCACTGGGAGATTATCCGGAGAGTCCACGATCACTGGGAGTTTATCCGACAGTCCCCGATCACTGGGAGTTTATCCGGAGAGTCTCCAATCACTGGGAGTTTATCCTACAGTCCCCGATCACTGAGAGTTTATCCGACAGTCCCCGATCACTGGGAGTTTATCCGACAGTCCCCGATCACTGGGAGTTTATCCGACAGTCCCCGATCACTGGGAGTTTATCCGGAGAGTCCCCGATCACTGGGAGTTTATCCGACAGTCCCCGATCACTGGGAGTTTATCCGACAGTCCCCAATCACTGGGAGTTTATCCGACAGTCCCTGATCACAGGGAGTTTATCCGACGGTCCCCGATCACTGGGAGTTTATCCGACAGTCTCTGATCACTGGGAGTTTATCCGACAGTCCCCGATCACTGGGAGTTTATCCGACAGTCCCCGATCACTGGGAGTTTATCCGGAGAGTCCCCGATCACTGGGAGTTTATCCGACAGTCCCCGATCACTGGGAGTTTATCCGACATTCCCCTATCACTGGGAGTTTATCCGACAGTCCCCGATCACTGGGAGTTTATCCGACAGTCCCCGATCACTGCGAGTTTATCCGACAGTCCCCGATTACTGAGAGTTTATCCGACAGTCCCCGAGCACTGGGAGTTTATCCGACAGTCCCGGATCACTGGGAGTTTATCCGACAGTCCCCGATCACTGTGAGTTTATCCGACAGTCCCCGATCACTGGATGTTTATCCGGAGAGTCCCCGATCACTGGAAGTTTATCCGACAGTCTCTGATCACAGGGAGATTATCCGACGGTCCCCGATCACTGGGAGTTTATCCGACATATCCCCGATCACTGGGAGTTTGTCCGACAGTCCCCGATCACTGGGAGTTTATCCGACGGTCCCCGATCACTGGGAGTTTATCCGACAGTCCCCGATCACTGGGAGTTTATCCCACAGTCCCCGATCACTGGGAGTTTATCCGACAGTCCCCGATCACTGGGAGTTTATCCGGAGAGTCCCCGATCACTGGGAGTTCATCCGACAGTCCCCGATCACTGGGAGTTTATCCGACATATCCCCGATCACTGGGAGTTTATCCGACAGTCCCAATTCACTGGGATTTTATCCCACAGCGCCCGATCACTGGGCGTTTATCCGACAGTCCCCGATCACTGGGAGTTTATCCGACAGTCCCCGATCACTGGGAGTTTATCCGGAGAGTCACTGATCACTGGGAGTTTATCCGACAGTCCCCAATCACTGGGAGTTTATCCGACAGTCCCCGATCACTGGGAGTTTATCCCACACTCCCCGATCACTGGGAGTTTACCCGACATTCCCCTATCACCGGGAGTTTATCCGGAGAGTCCCCGATCACTGGGAGTTTATCCGACAGTCCCCGATCACTGGGAGTTTATCCGACAGTTCCCGATCACTGGGAGTTTATCCGACAGTCCCCGATCACTGGGAGTTTATCCGACAGTCCCCGATCACTGGGAGTTTATCCGGAGAGTCCCCGATCACTGGGAGTTTATCCGACAGTCCCCGATCACTGGGAGTATTTCCGACAGTCCCCGATCACTGGGAGTTTATCCGACAATCCCCGATCACTGGGAGTTTATCCGGAGAGTCCCCGATCACTGGGAGTTTATCCGACAGTCCCCGATCACTGGGAGTTGATCCGACAGTCCGCGATCACTGGGAGTTTATCCGACAGTCCCCGATCACTGGGAGTTTATCCAACAGTCCCCGATCACTGGGAGTTTATCCGACAGTCCCCGATCACAAGGAGATTATCCGACAGTCCCCGAGCACTGGGAGTTTATCCGGAGTGTCCCCGATCACTGGGAGTTTATCCGACGGTCCCCGTTCACTGGGAGTTTATCCGACAGTCCCCGATCACTGGGAGTTGATCCGACAGTCCCCGATCACTGGGAGTTTATCCAGAGAGTCCCCGATCACTGGGAGTTTATCCGACAGTCCCCGATCACTGGGAGATTATCCGGAGAGTCTCCGATCACTGGGAGTTTATCCGACAGTCCCCGATCACTGGGAGTTTATCCGGAGAGTCCCCAATCACTGGGAGTTTATCCGACAGTCCCCGATCACTGGGAGTTTATCCGACAGTCCCCGATCACTGGGAGTGTATCCGGAGAGTCCCCGATCACTGGGAGTTTATCCGACAGTCCCCGATCACTGGGAGTTATCCGACAGTCCCCGCTCACTGGGTGTTTATCCGACAGTCCCCGATCACTGGGAGTTTATCCGACAGTCCCCAATCACTGGGAGTTTATCCGACAGTCCCTGATCACTGGGAGTTTATCCGACGGTCCCCGAGCACTGGGAGTTTATCCGACAGTCCCCGATCACTGGGAGTTTATCCGACAGTCCCCAATCACTGGGAGTTTATCCGACAGTCCCTGATCACTGGGAGTTTATCCGACGGTCCCCGAGCACTGGGAGTTTATCCAACAGTCCCCGATCACTGGGAGTTTATCCGACAGTCCCCGATCACTGGGAGTTTATCCGACAGTCCCCGATCACTGGGAGTTTATCCGACAGTCTCTGATCACTGGGAGTTTATCCGACAGTCCCCGATCACTGGGAGTTTATCCGACAGTCCCCGATCACTGGGAGTTTATCCGACAGTCCCCGATCACTGGGAGTTTATCCGACAGTCCCCGATCACTGGGAGTTTATCCGGAGAGTCCCCGATCACTGGGAGTTTATCCGACAGTCCCCGATCACTGGGAGATTTTCCGACAGTCCCCGATCACTGGGAGTTTATCCGACAGTCCCCGATCACTGGGAGTTTATCCGACAGCCCCGATCACTGGGAGTTTATCCGGAGAGTCCCCGATCACTGGGAGTTTATCCGACAGTCCCCGTTCACTGGGAGTTTATCCGACAGTCCCCGATCACTGGGAGTTTATCCGACAGTCCCCGATCACTGTGAGTTTATCCGACAGTCCCCGATCACTGGGAGTTTATCCGACAGTCCCCGCTCACTGGGAGTTTATCCGACAGTCCCCGATCACTGGGAGTTAATCCGACAGTCCCTGATCACTGGGAGTTTATCCGACGGTCCCCGATCACTGGGAGTTTATCCGACAGTCTCTGATCACTGGGAGTTTATCCGACAGTCCCCGATCACTGGGAGTTTATCCGACAGTCCCCGATCACTGGGAGTTTATCCGGAGAGTCCCCGATCACTGGGAGTTTATCCGACAGTCCCCGATCACTGGGAGTTTATCCGACATTCCCCTATCACTGGGAGTTTATCCGACAGTCCCCGATCACTGGGAGTTTATCCGACAGTCCCCGATTACTGG
Organism: Somniosus microcephalus; assembly: GCF_052327205.1. Taxonomy (NCBI): domain Eukaryota; kingdom Metazoa; phylum Chordata; class Chondrichthyes; order Squaliformes; family Somniosidae; genus Somniosus; species Somniosus microcephalus. Next base: position 71,814,427 of record NC_141009.1, read on the forward strand.
GAGTTTATCCGACAGTCCCCGAGCACTGGGAGTTTATCCGACAGTCCCGGATCACTGGGAGTTTATCCGACAGTCCCCGATCACTGTGAGTTTATCCGACAGTCCCCGATCACTGGAAGTTTATCCGGAGAGTCCCCGATCACTGGAAGTTTATCCGACAGTCTCTGATCACAGGGAGATTATCCGACGGTCCCCGATCACTGGGAGTTTATCCGACAGTCCCCGATCACTGGGAGTTTATCCGACAGTCCCCGATCACTGGGAGTTTATCCGACATATCCCCGATCACTGGGAGTTTATCCGACATTCCCCGATCACTGGGAGTTTATCCCACAGTCCCCGATCACTGGGAGTTTATCCGACTGTCCCCGATCACTGGGAGTTTATCCGGAGAGTCCCCGATCACTGGGAGTTCATCCGACAGTCCCCGATCACTGGGAGTTTATCCGACATATCCCCGATCACTGGGAGTTTATCCGACAGTCCCAATTCAGTGGGATTTTATCCCACAGCGCCCGATCACTGGGCGTTTATCCGACAGTCCCCGATCACTGGGAGTTTATCCGACAGTCCCCGATCACTGGGAGTTTATCCGGAGAGTCCCCGATCACTGGGAGTTTATCCGACAGTCCCCGATCACTCGGAGTATTTCCGACAGTCCCCGATCACTGGGAGTTTATCCGACAGTCCCCGATCACTGGGAGTTTATCCGGAGAGTCCCCGATCACTGGGAGTTTATCCGACAGTCCCCGATCACTGGGAGTTGATCCGACAGTCCGCGATCACTGGGAGTTTATCCGACAGTCCCCGATCACTGGGAGTTTATCCAACAGTCCCCGATCACTGGGAGTTTATCCGACAGTCCCCGATCACAAGGAGATTATCCGACAGTCCCCGAGCACTGGGAGTTTATCCGGAGTGTCCCCGATCACTGGGAGTTTATCCGACAGTTCCCATTCACTGGGAGTTTATCCGACAGTCCCCGATCACTGGGAGTTGATCCGACAGTCCCCGATCACTGGGAGTTTATCCAGAGAGTCCCCGATCACTGGGAGTTTATCCGACAGTCCCCGATCACTGGGAGATTATCCGGAGAGTCCCCGATCACTGGGAGTTTATCCGACAGTCCCCGATCACTGGGAGTTTATCCGGAGAGTCCCCGATCACTGGGAGTTTATCCGACAGTCCCCGATCACTGGGAGTTTATCCGACAGTCGCTGATCGCTGGGAGTTTATCCGACAGTCCCCGATCGCTGGGAGTTTATCCGATGTCCTCGATCACTGGGAGTTTGTCCGACAGTCCCCGATCACTGGGAGTTTATCCGACAGCCCCGATCACTGGGAGTTTATCCGACAGTCCCCGATCACTGGGAGTTTATCCGACAGTCCCCGATCACTGGGAGTTTATCCGGAGAGTCCCCGATCACTGGGAGTTTATCCGACAGTCCCCGATCACTGGGAGTATTTCCGACAGTCCCCGATCACTGGGAGTTTATCCGACAGTCCCCGATCACTGGGAGTTTATCCGGGGAGTCCCCGATCACTGGGAGTTTATCCGACAGTCCCCGATCACTGGGAGTTGATCCGACAGTCCACGATCACTGGGAGTTTATCCGACAGTCCCCGATCACTGGGAGTTTATCCAACAGTCCCCGATCACTGGGAGTTTATCCGACAGTCCCCGATCACAAGGAGATTATCCGACTGTCCCCGAGCACTGGGAGTTTATCCGGAGTGTCCCCGATCACTGGGAGTTTATCCGACAGTCCCCGATCACTGGGAGTTTATCCGACAGTCCCCGATCACTGGGAGTTGATCCGACAGTCCCCGATCACTGGGAGTTTCTCCAGAGAGTCCCCGATCACTGGGAGTTTATCCGACAGTCCCCGATCACTGGGAGTTTATCCGACAGTCCACGATCACTGGGAGTTTATCCGACAGTCCCCGATCACTGGGAGTTTATCCGACAGTCCCCGATCACAAGGAGATTATCCGACTGTCCCCGAGCACTGGGAGTTTATCCGGAGTGTCCCCGATCACTGGGAGTTTATCCGACAGTCCCCGATCACTGGGAGTTTATCCGACAGTCCCCGATCACTGGGAGTTGATCCGACAGTCCCCGATCACTGGGAGTTTCTCCAGAGAGTCCCCGATCACTGGGAGTTTATCCGACAGTCCCCGATCACTGGGAGATTATCCGGAGAGTCCACGATCACTGGGAGTTTATCCGACAGTCCCCGATCACTGGGAGTTTATCCGGAGAGTCTCCAATCACTGGGAGTTTATCCTACAGTCCCCGATCACTGAGAGTTTATCCGACAGTCCCCGATCACTGGGAGTTTATCCGACAGTCCCCGATCACTGGGAGTTTATCCGACAGTCCCCGATCACTGGGAGTTTATCCGGAGAGTCCCCGATCACTGGGAGTTTATCCGACAGTCCCCGATCACTGGGAGTTTATCCGACAGTCCCCAATCACTGGGAGTTTATCCGACAGTCCCTGATCACAGGGAGTTTATCCGACGGTCCCCGATCACTGGGAGTTTATCCGACAGTCTCTGATCACTGGGAGTTTATCCGACAGTCCCCGATCACTGGGAGTTTATCCGACAGTCCCCGATCACTGGGAGTTTATCCGGAGAGTCCCCGATCACTGGGAGTTTATCCGACAGTCCCCGATCACTGGGAGTTTATCCGACATTCCCCTATCACTGGGAGTTTATCCGACAGTCCCCGATCACTGGGAGTTTATCCGACAGTCCCCGATCACTGGGAGTTTATCCGACAGTCCCCGATTACTGAGAGTTTATCCGACAGTCCCCGAGCACTGGGAGTTTATCCGACAGTCCCGGATCACTGGGAGTTTATCCGACAGTCCCCGATCACTGTGAGTTTATCCGACAGTCCCCGATCACTGGATGTTTATCCGGAGAGTCCCCGATCACTGGAAGTTTATCCGACAGTCTCTGATCACAGGGAGATTATCCGACGGTCCCCGATCACTGGGAGTTTATCCGACATATCCCCGATCACTGGGAGTTTGTCCGACAGTCCCCGATCACTGGGAGTTTATCCGACGGTCCCCGATCACTGGGAGTTTATCCGACAGTCCCCGATCACTGGGAGTTTATCCCACAGTCCCCGATCACTGGGAGTTTATCCGACAGTCCCCGATCACTGGGAGTTTATCCGGAGAGTCCCCGATCACTGGGAGTTCATCCGATAGTCCCCGATCACTGGGAGTTTATCCGACATATCCCCGATCACTGGGAGTTTATCCGACAGTCCCAATTCACTGGGATTTTATCCCACAGCGCCCGATCACTGGGCGTTTATCCGACAGTCCCCGATCACTGGGAGTTTATCCGACAGTCCCCGATCACTGGGAGTTTATCCAACAGTCCCCGATCACTGGGAGTTTATCCGACAGTCCCCGATCACAAGGAGATTATCCGACAGTCCCCGAGCACTGGGAGTTTATCCGGAGTGTCCCCGATCACTGGGAGTTTATCCGACAGTTCCCATTCACTGGGAGTTTATCCGACAGTCCCCGATCACTGGGAGTTGATCCGACAGTCCCCGATCACTGGGAGTTTATCCAGAGAGTCCCCGATCACTGGGAGTTTATCCGACAGTCCCCGATCACTGGGAGATTATCCGGAGAGTCCCCGATCACTGGGAGTTTATCCGACAGTCCCCGATCACTGGGAGTTTATCCGGAGAGTCCCCGATCACTGGGAGTTTATCCGACAGTCCCCGATCACTGGGAGTTTATCCGACAGTCGCTGATCGCTGGGAGTTTATCCGACAGTCCCCGATCGCTGGGAGTTTATCCGATGTCCTCGATCACTGGGAGTTTGTCCGACAGTCCCCGATCACTGGGAGTTTATCCGACAGCCCCGATCACTGGGAGTTTATCCGACAGTCCCCGATCACTGGGAGTTTATCCGACAGTCCCCGATCACTGGGAGTTTATCCGGAGAGTCCCCGATCACTGGGAGTTTATCCGACAGTCCCCGATCACTGGGAGTATTTCCGACAGTCCCCGATCACTGGGAGTTTATCCGACAGTCCCCGATCACTGGGAGTTTATCCGGGGAGTCCCCGATCACTGGGAGTTTATCCGACAGTCCCCGATCACTGGGAGTTGATCCGACAGTCCACGATCACTGGGAGTTTATCCGACAGTCCCCGATCACTGGGAGTTTATCCAACAGTCCCCGATCACTGGGAGTTTATCCGACAGTCCCCGATCACAAGGAGATTATCCGACTGTCCCCGAGCACTGGGAGTTTATCCGGAGTGTCCCCGATCACTGGGAGTTTATCCGACAGTCCCCGATCACTGGGAGTTTATCCGACAGTCCCCGATCACTGGGAGTTGATCCGACAGTCCCCGATCACTGGGAGTTTCTCCAGAGAGTCCCCGATCACTGGGAGTTTATCCGACAGTCCCCGATCACTGGGAGTTTATCCGACAGTCCACGATCACTGGGAGTTTATCCGACAGTCCCCGATCACTGGGAGTTTATCCGACAGTCCCCGATCACAAGGAGATTATCCGACTGTCCCCGAGCACTGGGAGTTTATCCGGAGTGTCCCCGATCACTGGGAGTTTATCCGACAGTCCCCGATCACTGGGAGTTTATCCGACAGTCCCCGATCACTGGGAGTTGATCCGACAGTCCCCGATCACTGGGAGTTTCTCCAGAGAGTCCCCGATCACTGGGAGTTTATCCGACAGTCCCCGATCACTGGGAGATTATCCGGAGAGTCCACGATCACTGGGAGTTTATCCGACAGTCCCCGATCACTGGGAGTTTATCCGGAGAGTCTCCAATCACTGGGAGTTTATCCTACAGTCCCCGATCACTGAGAGTTTATCCGACAGTCCCCGATCACTGGGAGTTTATCCGACAGTCCCCGATCACTGGGAGTTTATCCGACAGTCCCCGATCACTGGGAGTTTATCCGGAGAGTCCCCGATCACTGGGAGTTTATCCGACAGTCCCCGATCACTGGGAGTTTATCCGACAGTCCCCAATCACTGGGAGTTTATCCGACAGTCCCTGATCACAGGGAGTTTATCCGACGGTCCCCGATCACTGGGAGTTTATCCGACAGTCTCTGATCACTGGGAGTTTATCCGACAGTCCCCGATCACTGGGAGTTTATCCGACAGTCCCCGATCACTGGGAGTTTATCCGGAGAGTCCCCGATCACTGGGAGTTTATCCGACAGTCCCCGATCACTGGGAGTTTATCCGACATTCCCCTATCACTGGGAGTTTATCCGACAGTCCCCGATCACTGGGAGTTTATCCGACAGTCCCCGATCACTGGGAGTTTATCCGACAGTCCCCGATTACTGAGAGTTTATCCGACAGTCCCCGAGCACTGGGAGTTTATCCGACAGTCCCGGATCACTGGGAGTTTATCCGACAGTCCCCGATCACTGTGAGTTTATCCGACAGTCCCCGATCACTGGATGTTTATCCGGAGAGTCCCCGATCACTGGAAGTTTATCCGACAGTCTCTGATCACAGGGAGATTATCCGACGGTCCCCGATCACTGGGAGTTTATCCGACATATCCCCGATCACTGGGAGTTTGTCCGACAGTCCCCGATCACTGGGAATTTATCCGACGGTCCCCGATCACTGGGAGTTTATCCGACAGTCCCCGATCACTGGGAGTTTATCCCACAGTCCCCGATCACTGGGAGTTTATCCGACAGTCCCCGATCACTGGGAGTTCATCCGGAGAGTCCCCGATCACTGGGAGTTCATCCGACAGTCCCCGATCACTGGGAGTTTATCCGACATATCCCCGATCACTGGGAGTTTATCCGACAGTCCCCGATCACTGGGAGTTTATCCGGAGAGTCACTGATCACTGGGAGTTTATCCGACAGTCCCCAATCACTGGGAGTTTATCCGACAGTCCCCGATCACTGGGAGTTTATCCCACACTCCCCGATCACTGGGAGTTTACCCGACATTCCCCTATCACCGGGAGTTTATCCGGAGAGTCCCCGATCACTGGGATTTTATCCCACAGCGCCCGATCACTGGGCGTTTATCCGACAGTCCCCGATCACTGGGAGTTTATCCGACAGTCCCCGATCACTGGGAGTTTATCCGGAGAGTCACTGATCACTGGGAGTTTATCCGACAGTCCCCAATCACTGGGAGTTTATCCGACAGTCCCCGATCACTGGGAGTTTATCCCACACTCCCCGATCACTGGGAGTTTACCCGACATTCCCCTATCACCGGGAGTTTATCCGGAGAGTCCCCGATCACTGGGAGTTTATCCGACAGTCCCCGATCACTGGGAGTTTATCCGACAGTTCCCGATCACTGGGAGTTTATCCGACAGTCCCCGATCACTGGGAGTTTATCCGACAGTCCCCGATCACTGGGAGTTTATCCGGAGAGTCCCCGATCACTGGGAGTTTATCCGACAGTCCCCGATCACTGGGAGTATTTCCGACAGTCCCCGATCACTGGGAGTTTATCCGACAATCCCCGATCACTGGGAGTTTATCCGGAGAGTCCCCGATCACTGGGAGTTTATCCGACAGTCCCCGATCACTGGGAGTTGATCCGACAGTCCGCGATCACTGGGAGTTTATCCGACAGTCCCCGATCACTGGGAGTTTATCCAACAGTCCCCGATCACTGGGAGTTTATCCGACAGTCCCCGATCACAAGGAGATTATCCGACAGTCCCCGAGCACTGGGAGTTTATCCGGAGTGTCCCCGATCACTGGGAGTTTATCCGACGGTCCCCGTTCACTGGGAGTTTATCCGACAGTCCCCGATCACTGGGAGTTGATCCGACAGTCCCCGATCACTGGGAGTTTATCCAGAGAGTCCCCGATCACTGGGAGTTTATCCGACAGTCCCCGATCACTGGGAGATTATCCGGAGAGTCTCCGATCACTGGGAGTTTATCCGACAGTCCCCGATCACTGGGAGTTTATCCGGAGAGTCCCCAATCACTGGGAGTTTATCCGACAGTCCCCGATCACTGGGAGTTTATCCGACAGTCCCCGATCACTGGGAGTGTATCCGGAGAGTCCCCGATCACTGGGAGTTTATCCGACAGTCCCCGATCACTGGGAGTTATCCGACAGTCCCCGCTCACTGGGTGTTTATCCGACAGTCCCCGATCACTGGGAGTTTATCCGACAGTCCCCAATCACTGGGAGTTTATCCGACAGTCCCTGATCACTGGGAGTTTATCCGACGGTCCCCGAGCACTGGGAGTTTATACGACAGTCCCCGATCACTGGGAGTTTATCCGACAGTCCCCAATCACTGGGAGTTTATCCGACAGTCCCTGATCACTGGGAGTTTATCCGACGGTCCCCGAGCACTGGGAGTTTATCCAACAGTCCCCGATCACTGGGAGTTTATCCGACAGTCCCCGATCACTGGGAGTTTATCCGACAGTCCCCGATCACTGGGAGTTTATCTGACAGTCTCTGATCACTGGGAGTTTATCCGACAGTCCCCGATCACTGGGAGTTTATCCGACAGTCCCCGATCACTGGGAGTTTATCCGACAGTCCCCGATCACTGGGAGTTTATCCGACAGTCCCCGATCACTGGGAGTTTATCCGGAGAGTCCCCGATCACTGGGAGTTTATCCGACAGTCCCCGATCACTGGGAGATTTTCCGACAGTCCCCGATCACTGGGAGTTTATCCGACAGTCCCCGATCACTGGGAGTTTATCCGACAGCCCCGATCACTGGGAGTTTATCCGGAGAGTCCCCGATCACTGGGAGTTTATCCGACAGTCCCCGTTCACTGGGAGTTTATCCGACAGTCCCCGATCACTGGGAGTTTATCCGACAGTCCCCGATCACTGTGAGTTTATCCGACAGTCCCCGATCACTGGGAGTTTATCCGACAGTCCCCGCTCACTGGGAGTTTATCCGACAGTCCCCGATCACTGGGAGTTAATCCGACAGTCCCTGATCACTGGGAGTTTATCCGACGGTCCCCGATCACTGGGAGTTTATCCGACAGTCTCTGATCACTGGGAGTTTATCCGACAGTCCCCGATCACTGGGAGTTTATCCGACAGTCCCCGATCACTGGGAGTTTATCCGGAGAGTCCCCGATCACTGGGAGTTTATCCGACAGTCCCCGATCACTGGGAGTTTATCCGACATTCCCCTATCACTGGGAGTTTATCCGACAGTCCCCGATCACTGGGAGTTTATCCGACAGTCCCCGATTACTGGGAGTTTATCCGACAGTCCCCGAGCACTGGGAGTTTATCCGACAGTCCCGGATCACTGGGAGTTTATCCGACAGTCCCCGATCACTGTGAGTTTATCCGACAGTCCCCGATCACTGGAAGTTTATCCGGAGAGTCCCCGATCACTGGAAGTTTATCCGACAGTCTCTGATCACAGGGAGATTATCCGACGTTCCCCGATCACTGGGAGTTTATCCGACAGTCCCCGATCACTGGGAGTTTATCCGACAGTCCCCGATCACTGGGAGTTTATCCGACATATCCCCGATCACTGGGAGTTTATCCGACATTCCCCGATCACTGGGAGTTTATCCCACAGTCCCCGATCACTGGGAGTTTATCCGACTGTCCCCGATCACTGGGAGTTTATCCGGAGAGTCCCCGATCACTGGGAGTTCATCCGACAGTCCCCGATCACTGGGAGTTTATCCGACATATCCCCGATCACTAGGAGTTTATCCGACAGTCCCAATTCAGTGGGATTTTATCCCACAGCGCCCGATCACTGGGCGTTTATCCGACAGTCCCCGATCACTGGGAGTTTATCCGACAGTCCCCGATCACTGGGAGTTTATCCGGAGAGTCACCGATCACTGGGAGTTTATCCGACAGTCCCCAATCACTGGGAGTTTATCCGACAGTCCCCGATCACTGGGAGTTTATCCCACACTCCCCGATCACTGGGAGTTTACCCGACATTCCCCTATCACCGGGAGTTTATCCGACAGTCCCCGATCACTGGGAGTTTATCCGACAGTCCCCGATCACTGGGAGTTTATCCGACAGTTCCCGATCACTGGGAGTTTATCCGACAGTCCCCGATCACTGGGAGTTTATCCGACAGTCCCCGATCACTGGGAGTTTATCCGGAGAGTCCCCGATCACTGGGAGTTTATCCGATAGTCCCCGATCACTGGGAGTATTTCCGACAGTCCCCGATCACTGGGAGTTTATCCGACAGTCCCCGATCACTGGGAGTTTATCCGGAGAGTCCCCGATCACTGTGAGTTTATCCGACAGTCCCCGATCACTGGGAGTTGATCCGACAGTCCGCGATCACTGGGAGTTTATCCGACAGTCCCCGATCACTGGGAGTTTATCCAACAGTCCCCGATCACTGGGAGTTTATCCGACAGTCCAAGATCACAAGGAGATTATCCGACAGTCCCCGAGCACTGGGAGTTTATCCGGAGTGTCCCCGATCACTGGGAGTTTATCCGACAGTCCCCGTTCACTGGGAGTTTATCCGACAGTCCCCGATCACTGGGAGTTGATCCGACAGTCCCCGATCACTGGGAGTTTATCCAGAGAGTCCCCGATCACTGGGAGTTTATCCGACAGTCCCCGATCACTGGGAGTTTATCCGACAGTCCCCGATCACCGGGAGTTTATCCGGAGAGTCCCCAATCACTGGGAGTTTATCCGACAGTCCCCGATCACTGGGAGTTTATCCGACAGTGCCCGATCACTGGGAGTTTATCCGACAGTCCCCGATCACTGGGAGTGTATCCGGAGAGTCCCCGATCACTGGGAGTTTATCCGACAGTCCCCGATCACTGGGAGTTTATCCGACAGTCTCTGATCACTGGGAGTTTATCCGACAGTCCCCGATCACTGGGAGTTTATCCGACAGTCCCCGATCACTGGGAGTTTATCCGACAGTCCCCAATCACCGGGAGTTTATCCGACAGTCCCCGATCACTGGGAGTTTATCCGACAGTCCCCGATCACTGGGAGTTTAACCGACAGTCCCCGATCCCTGGGAGTTTATCCGACAGTCCCCGATCACTGGGAGTTTATCCGACAGTCCCCGATCACTGGGAGTTTATCCGACAGTCCCCGATCACTGGGAGTTTATGCGACAGTCCCCGATCACTGGGAGTTTATCCGACAGTCCCCGATCACTGGGAGTTTATCCGACGGTCCCCGAGCACTGGGAGTTTATCCGACAGTCCCCGATCACTGGGAGTTTATCCGACAGTCCCCAATCACTGGGAGTTTATCCGACAGTCCCTGATCACTGGGAGTTTATCCGACGGTCCCCGAGAACTGGGAGTTTATCCGACAGTCCCCGATCACTGGGAGTTTATCCGACAGTCCCCGATCACTGGGAGTTTATCCGACAGTCTCTGATCACTGGGAGTTTATCCGACAGTCCCCGATCACTGGGAGTTTATCCGACAGTCCCCGATCACTGGGAGTTTATCCGACAGTCCCTGATCACTGGGAGTTTATCCGACGGTCCCCGAGCACTGGGAGTTTATCCGACAGTCCCCGATCACTGGGAGTTTATCCGACAGTCCCCGATCACTGGGAGTTTATCCGACAGTCCCCGATCACTGGGAGTTTATCCGACAGTCCCCGATCACTGGGAGTTTATCTGACAGTCCCCGATCACTGGGAGTTTATCCGGAGAGTCCCCGATCACTGGGAGTTTATCCGAAAGTCCCCGATCACTGGGAGTTTATCCGGAGAGTCCCCGATCACTGGGAGTTTATCCGACAGTCCCCGATCACTGGGAGTTTATCCGACGGTCCCCGATCACTGGGAGTTTATCCGACAGTCCCCGATCACTGGGAGTTTATCCGACAGTCCCCGATCACTGGGAGTTTATCCGACATATCCCCGATCACTGGGAGTTTATCCGACAGTCCCAATTCACTGGGATTTTATCCCACAGTGCCCGATCACTGTGAGTTTATCCGACAGTCCCCGGTCACTGGGAGTTTATCCGACAGTCCCCGATCACTGGGAGTTTATCCGGAGAGTCCCCGATCACTGGGAGTTTATCCGACAGTCCCCAATCACTGGGAGTTTATCCGACAATCCCCGATCACTGGGAGTTTATCCGACAGTCCCCAATCACTGGGAGTTTATCCGACAGTCCCTAATCACTGGGAGTTTATCCGACGGTCCCCGATCACTGGGAGTTTATCCGAAAGTCCCCGATCACTGGGAGTTTATCCGACAGTCACCGATCACTGGGAGTTTATCCGACAGTCCCCGATCACTGGGAGTTTATCCGACAGTCCCCGATCACTGGGAGTTTATCCGACAGTCCCCGATCACTGGGAGTTTATCCGACAGTCCCCGATCACTGGGAGTTTATCCGACAGTCCCCGATCACTGGGAGTTTATCCGACGGTCCCCGAGCACTGGGAGTTTATCCGACAGTCCCCGATCACTGGGAGTTTATCCGACAGTCCCCAATCACTGGGAGTTTATCCGACAGTCCCTGATCACTGGGAGTTTATCCGACGGTCCCCGAGAACTGGGAGTTTATCCGACAGTCCCCGATCACTGGGAGTTTATCCGACAGTCCCCGATCACTGGGAGTTTATCCGACAGTCTCTGATCACTGGGAGTTTATCCGACAGTCCCCGATCACTGGGAGTTTATCCGACAGTCCCCGATCACTGGGAGTTTATCCGACAGTCCCTGATCACTGGGAGTTTATCCGACGGTCCCCGAGCACTGGGAGTTTATCCGACAGTCCCCGATCACTGGGAGTTTATCCGACAGTCCCCGATCACTGGGAGTTTATCCGACAGTCCCCGATCACTGGGAGTTTATCCGACAGTCCCCGATCACTGGGAGTTTATCTGACAGTCCCCGATCACTGGGAGTTTATCCGGAGAGTCCCCGATCACTGGGAGTTTATCCGAAAGTCCCCGATCACTGGGAGTTTATCCGGAGAGTCCCCGATCACTGGGAGTTTATCCGACAGTCCCCGATCACTGGGAGTTTATCCGACGGTCCCCGATCACTGGGAGTTTATCCGACAGTCCCCGATCACTGGGAGTTTATCCGACAGTCCCCGATCACTGGGAGTTTATCCGACATATCCCCGATCACTGGGAGTTTATCCGACAGTCCCGATTCACTGGGATTTTATCCCACAGTGCCCGATCACTGTGAGTTTATCCGACAGTCCCCGGTCACTGGGAGTTTATCCGACAGTCCCCGATCACTGGGAGTTTATCCGGAGAGTCCCCGATCACTGGGAGTTTATCCGACAGTCCCCAATCACTGGGAGTTTATCCAACAATCCCCGATCACTGGGAGTTTATCCGACAGTCCCCAATCACTGGGAGTTTATCCGACAGTCCCTAATCACTGGGAGTTTATCCGACGGTCCCCGATCACTGGGAGTTTATCCGAAAGTCCCCGATCACTGGGAGTTTATCCGACAGTCACCGATCACTGGGAGTTTATCCGACAGTCCCCGATCACTGGGAGTTTATCCGACAGTCCCCGATCACTGGGAGTTTATCCGACAGTCCCCGATCACTGGGAGTTTATCCGACAGTCCCCGATCACTGGGAGTTTATCCGACAGTCCCCACTCACTGGGAGTTTATCCGACAGTCTCTGATCACTGGGCGTTTGTCCGACAGTCCCCGATCACTGGGAGTTTATCCGACAGTTCCCGATCACTGGGAGTTTATCCGACAGTCCCCGATCACTGGGAGTTTATCCCACAGTCCCCGATCACTGGGAGTTTATCCGACAGTCTCCGATCTCTGGGAGTTTATCCGACAGATCCCGATCACTGGGAGTTTATCCGACAGTCCCCGATCACTGGGAGTTTATCCGACAGTCCCCGATCACTGGGAGTTTATCCGACAGTCCCTGATCACTGGGAGTTTATCCGACTGTCCCCAATCACTGGGAGTTTATCCGACATATCCCCGATCACTGGGAGTTTATCTGACAGTCCCTGATCACTGGGAGTTTATCCGACTGTCCCCAATCACTGGGAGTTTATCCGACATATCCCCGATCACTGGGAGTTTATCTGACAGTCCCTGATCACTGGGAGTTTATCCGACAGTCCCCGATCACTGGGAGTTTATCCGACAGTCCCTGATCACTGGGAGTTTATCCGACTGTCCCCAATCACTGGGAGTTTATCCGACATATCCCCGATCACTGGGAGTTTATCTGACAGTCCCTGATCACTGGGAGTTTATCCGACGGTCCCCGAGCACTGGGAGTTTATCCGACAGTCCCCGATCACTGGGAGTTTATCCGACAGTCCCCGATCACTGGGAGTTTATCCGACAGTCTCTGATCACTGGGAGTTTATCCGACAGACCCGATCACTGGGAGTTTAACCGACAGTCCCCGATCACTGGGAGTTTATCCGACAGTCCCCGATCACTGGGAGTTTATCCGACAGTCTCTGATCACTGGGAGTTTATCCGACAGTCCCCGATCACTGGGAGTTTATCCGACAGTCTCTGATCACTGGGAGTTTATCCGACAGTCCCCGATCACTGGGAGTTTATCCGACAGTCCCCGATCACTGGGAGTTTATCCGACAGTCCCCAATCACCGGGAGTTTATCCGACAGTCCCCGATCACTGGGAGTTTATCCGACAGTCCCCGATCACTGGGAGTTTAACCGACAGTCCCCGATCCCTGGGAGTTTATCCGACAGTCCCCGATCACTGGGAGTTTATCCGACAGTCCCCGATCACTGGGAGTTTATCCGACAGTCCCCGATCACTGGGAGTTTATGCGACAGTCCCCGATCACTGGGAGTTTATCCGACAGTCCCCGATCACTGGGAGTTTATCCGACGGTCCCCGAGCACTGGGAGTTTATCCGACAGTCCCCGATCACTGGGAGTTTATCCGACAGTCCCCAATCACTGGGAGTTTATCCGACAGTCCCTGATCACTGGGAGTTTATCCGACGGTCCCCGAGAACTGGGAGTTTATCCGACAGTCCCCGATCACTGGGAGTTTATCCGACAGTCCCCGATCACTGGGAGTTTATCCGACAGTCTCTGATCACTGGGAGTTTATCCGACAGTCCCCGATCACTGGGAGTTTATCCGACAGTCCCCGATCACTGGGAGTTTATCCGACAGTCCCTGATCACTGGGAGTTTATCCGACGGTCCCCGAGCACTGGGAGTTTATCCGACAGTCCCCGATCACTGGGAGTTTATCCGACAGTCCCCGATCACTGGGAGTTTATCCGACAGTCCCCGATCACTGGGAGTTTATCCGACAGTCCCCGATCACTGGGAGTTTATCTGACAGTCCCCGATCACTGGGAGTTTATCCGGAGAGTCCCCGATCACTGGGAGTTTATCCGAAAGTCCCCGATCACTGGGAGTTTATCCGGAGAGTCCCCGATCACTGGGAGTTTATCCGACAGTCCCCGATCACTGGGAGTTTATCCGACGGTCCCCGATCACTGGGAGTTTATCCGACAGTCCCCGATCACTGGGAGTTTATCCGACAGTCCCCGATCACTGGGAGTTTATCCGACATATCCCCGATCACTGGGAGTTTATCCGACAGTCCCAATTCACTGGGATTTTATCCCACAGTGCCCGATCACTGTGAGTTTATCCGACAGTCCCCGGTCACTGGGAGTTTATCCGACAGTCCCCGATCACTGGGAGTTTATCCGGAGAGTCCCCGATCACTGGGAGTTTATCCGACAGTCCCCAATCACTGGGAGTTTATCCGACAATCCCCGATCACTGGGAGTTTATCCGACAGTCCCCAATCACTGGGAGTTTATCCGACAGTCCCTAATCACTGGGAGTTTATCCGACGGTCCCCGATCACTGGGAGTTTATCCGAAAGTCCCCGATCACTGGGAGTTTATCCGACAGTCACCGATCACTGGGAGTTTATCCGACAGTCCCCGATCACTGGGAGTTTATCCGACAGTCCCCGATCACTGGGAGTTTATCCGACAGTCCCCGATCACTGGGAGTTTATCCGACAGTCCCCGATCACTGGGAGTTTATCCGACAGTCCCCGATCACTGGGAGTTTATCCGACGGTCCCCGAGCACTGGGAGTTTATCCGACAGTCCCCGATCACTGGGAGTTTATCCGACAGTCCCCAATCACTGGGAGTTTATCCGACAGTCCCTGATCACTGGGAGTTTATCCGACGGTCCCCGAGAACTGGGAGTTTATCCGACAGTCCCCGATCACTGGGAGTTTATCCGACAGTCCCCGATCACTGGGAGTTTATCCGACAGTCTCTGATCACTGGGAGTTTATCCGACAGTCCCCGATCACTGGGAGTTTATCCGACAGTCCCCGATCACTGGGAGTTTATCCGACAGTCCCTGATCACTGGGAGTTTATCCGACGGTCCCCGAGCACTGGGAGTTTATCCGACAGTCCCCGATCACTGGGAGTTTATCCGACAGTCCCCGATCACTGGGAGTTTATCCGACAGTCCCCGATCACTGGGAGTTTATCCGACAGTCCCCGATCACTGGGAGTTTATCTGACAGTCCCCGATCACTGGGAGTTTATCCGGAGAGTCCCCGATCACTGGGAGTTTATCCGAAAGTCCCCGATCACTGGGAGTTTATCCGGAGAGTCCCCGATCACTGGGAGTTTATCCGACAGTCCCCGATCACTGGGAGTTTATCCGACGGTCCCCGATCACTGGGAGTTTATCCGACAGTCCCCGATCACTGGGAGTTTATCCGACAGTCCCCGATCACTGGGAGTTTATCCGACATATCCCCGATCACTGGGAGTTTATCCGACAGTCCCGATTCACTGGGATTTTATCCCACAGTGCCCGATCACTGTGAGTTTATCCGACAGTCCCCGGTCACTGGGAGTTTATCCGACAGTCCCCGATCACTGGGAGTTTATCCGGAGAGTCCCCGATCACTGGGAGTTTATCCGACAGTCCCCAATCACTGGGAGTTTATCCAACAATCCCCGATCACTGGGAGTTTATCCGACAGTCCCCAATCACTGGGAGTTTATCCGACAGTCCCTAATCACTGGGAGTTTATCCGACGGTCCCCGATCACTGGGAGTTTATCCGAAAGTCCCCGATCACTGGGAGTTTATCCGACAGTCACCGATCACTGGGAGTTTATCCGACAGTCCCCGATCACTGGGAGTTTATCCGACAGTCCCCGATCACTGGGAGTTTATCCGACAGTCCCCGATCACTGGGAGTTTATCCGACAGTCCCCGATCACTGGGAGTTTATCCGACAGTCCCCACTCACTGGGAGTTTATCCGACAGTCTCTGATCACTGGGCGTTTGTCCGACAGTCCCCGATCACTGGGAGTTTATCCGACAGTTCCCGATCACTGGGAGTTTATCCGACAGTCCCCGATCACTGGGAGTTTATCCCACAGTCCCCGATCACTGGGAGTTTATCCGACAGTCTCCGATCTCTGGGAGTTTATCCGACAGATCCCGATCACTGGGAGTTTATCCGACAGTCCCCGATCACTGGGAGTTTATCCGACAGTCCCCGATCACTGGGAGTTTATCCGGAGAGTCCCCGATCACTGGGAGTTTATCCGACAGTCCCCGATCACTGGGAGTTTATCCGAGGGTCCCAGATCACTGGGAGTTTATCCGACAGTCCCTGATCACTGGGAGTTTATCCGACAGTCCCCGATCACTGGGAGTTTATCTGACATATCCCCGATCACTAGGAGTTTATCCGACAGTCCCAATTCACTGGGATTTTATCCCACAGTGCCCGATCACTGGGAGTTTATCCGACAGTCCCCGATCACTGGGAGATTATCCGACAGTCCCCGATCACTGGGAGTTTATCCGGAGTGTCACCGATCACTGGGAGTTTATCCGACAGTCCCCGATCACTGGGAGTTTATCCGACAGTCCCCAATCACTGGGAGTTTATCCGACAGTCCCCGATCACTGGGAGTTTATCCCACAGTCCCCGATCACTGGGAGTTTATCCGACATTCCCCTATCACCGGGAGTTTATCCGACAGTCCCCGATCACTGGGAGTTTATCCGACAGTCCCCGATCACTGGGAGTTTATCCGACAGGCCCCGATCACTGGGAGTTTATCCGACAGTCCCCGATCACTGGGAGTTTATCCGGAGAGTCCCCGATCACTGGGAGTTTATCCGACAGTCCCCGATCACTGGGAGTTTATTCGACAGTCCCCGATCACTGGGAGTTTATCCGGAGAGGCCCCGATCACTGGGAGTTTATCCGGAGAGTCCCCGATCACTGGGAGTTTATCCGACAGTCCCCGATCACTGGGAGTTTATCCGACGGTCCCCGATCACTGGGAGTTTATCCGACAGTCCCCGATCACTGGGAGTTTATCCGGAGAGGCCCCGATCACTGGGAGTTTATCCGGAGAGTCCCCGATCACTGGGAGTTTATCCGACGGTCCCCGATCACTGGGAGTTTATCCGACAGTCCCCGATCACTGGGAGTTTATCCGACAGTCCCCGATCACTGGGAGTTTATCCCACAGTCCCCGATCACTGGGAGTTTATCCCACAGTCCCCGATCACTGGGAGTTTATCCGACAGTCCCCGATCACTGGGAGTTTATCCGACAGTCCCCGATCACTGGGAGTTTATCCGACAGTCCCCGATCACTGGGAGTTTATCCGACAGTCCCCAATCACTGGGAGTTTATCCGACAGTCTCTAATCACTGGGAGTTTATCCGACGGTCCCCGATCACTGGGAGTTTATCCGACAGTCCCCGATCACTGGGAGTTTATCCGACAGTCTCTGATCACTGGGAGTTTATCCGACAGTCCCCGATCACTGGGAGTTTATCCGACAGTCCCCGATCACTGGGAGTTTATCCGACAGTCCCCGATCACTGGGAGTTTATCCGACAGTCCCCGATCACTGGGAGTTTATCCGACAGTCCCCACTCACTGGGAGTTTATCCGACAGTCTCTGATCACTGGGCGTTTGTCCGACAGTCCCCGATCACTGGGAGTTTATCCGACAGTCCCCGATCACTGGGAGTTTATCCGACAGTCCCCGATCACTGGGAGTTTATCCAACTGTCCCCGATCACTGGGAGTTTATCCGACAGTCCCCGATCACTGGGAGTTTATCCCACAGTCCCCGATCACTGGGAGTTTATCCGACAGTCCCCGATCACTGGGAGTTTATCCGACAGTCCCCGATCACTGGGAGTTTATCCGACAGTCTCTGATCACTGGGATTTTATCCGACAGTCCCCGATCACTGGGAGTTTATCCGACAGTCCCCGATCACTGGGAGTTTATCCGACGGTCCCCGATCACTGGGAGTTTATCCGACAGTCCCCGATCACTGGGAGTATATCCCACAGTCCCCGATCACTGGGAGTTTATCCGACAGTCTCTGATCACTGGGAGTTTATCCGACAGTCCCCGATCACTGGGAGTTTATCCGACAGTCCCCGATCACTGGGAGTTTATCCGATGTCCCCGATCACTGGGAGTTTATCCGACAGTCCCTAATCACTGGGAGTTTATCCGACGGTCCCCGATCACTGGGAGTTTATCCGACAGTCCCCGATCACTGGGAGTTTATCCGACAGTCTCCGATCACTGGGAGTTTATCCGACAGTCCCCGATCACTGGGAGTTTATCCGACAGTCCCCGATCACTGGGAGTTTATCCGACAGTCCCCGATCACTGGGAGTTTATCCCACAGTCCCCGATCACTGGGAGTTTATCCGACAGTCTCTGATCACTGGGAGTTTATCCGACAGTCCCCGATCACTGGGAGTTTATCCGACAGTCCCCGATCACTGGGAGTTTATCCGATGTCCCCGATCACTGGGAGTTTATCCGACAGTCCCCGATCACTGGGAGTTTATCCGACAGTCCCCGATCACTGGGAGTCTATCCGACAGTCCCCGATCACTGGGAGTTTATCTGACAGTCCCCGATCACTGGGAGTTTATCCGGAGAGTCCCCGATCACTGGGAGTTTATCCGAAAGTCCCCGATCACTGGGAGTTTATCCGGAGAGTCCCCGATCACTGGGAGTTTATCCGACAGTCCCCGATCACTGGGAGTTTATCCGACGGTCCCCGATCACTGGGAGTTTATCCGACAGTCCCCGATCACTGGGAGTTTATCCGACAGTCCCCGATCACTGGGAGTTTATCCGACATATCCCCGATCACTGGGAGTTTATCCGACAGTCCCAATTCACTGGGATTTTATCCCACAGTGCCCGATCACTGTGAGTTTATCCGACAGTCCCCGGTCACTGGGAGTTTATCCGACAGTCCCCGATCACTGGGAGTTTATCCGGAGAGTCCCCGATCACTGGGAGTTTATCCGACAGTCCCCAATCACTGGGAGTTTATCCGACAATCCCCGATCACTGGGAGTTTATCCGACAGTCCCCAATCACTGGGAGTTTATCCGACAGTCCCTAATCACTGGGAGTTTATCCGACGGTCCCCGATCACTGGGAGTTTATCCGAAAGTCCCCGATCACTGGGAGTTTATCCGACAGTCACCGATCACTGGGAGTTTATCCGACAGTCCCCGATCACTGGGAGTTTATCCGACAGTCCCCGATCACTGGGAGTTTATCCGACAGTCCCCGATCACTGGGAGTTTATCCGACAGTCCCCGATCACTGGGAGTTTATCCGACAGTCCCCACTCACTGGGAGTTTATCCGACAGTCTCTGATCACTGGGCGTTTGTCCGACAGTCCCCGATCACTGGGAGTTTATCCGACAGTTCCCGATCACTGGGAGTTTATCCGACAGTCCCCGATCACTGGGAGTTTATCCCACAGTCCCCGATCACTGGGAGTTTATCCGACAGTCTCCGATCTCTGGGAGTTTATCCGACAGTCCCCGATCACTGGGAGTTTATCCGACAGTCCCCGATCACTGGGAGTTTATCCGACAGTCCCCGATCACTGGGAGTTTATCCGGAGAGTCCCCGATCACTGGGAGTTTATCCGACAGTCCCCGATCACTGGGAGTTTATCCGAGGGTCCCAGATCACTGGGAGTTTATCCGACAGTCCCTGATCACTGGGAGTTTATCCGACAGTCCCCGATCACTGGGAGTTTATCTGACATATCCCCGATCACTAGGAGTTTATCCGACAGTCCCAATTCACTGGGATTTTATCCCACAGTGCCCGATCACTGGGAGTTTATCCGACAGTCCCCGATCACTGGGAGATTATCCGACAGTCCCCGATCACTGGGAGTTTATCCGGAGTGTCACCGATCACTGGGAGTTTATCCGACAGTCCCCGATCACTGGGAGTTTATCCGACAGTCCCCAATCACTGGGAGTTTATCCGACAGTCCCCGATCACTGGGAGTTTATCCCACAGTCCCCGATCACTGGGAGTTTATCCGACATTCCCCTATCACCGGGAGTTTATCCGACAGTCCCCGATCACTGGGAGTTTATCCGACAGTCCCCGATCACTGGGAGTTTATCCGACAGGCCCCGATCACTGGGAGTTTATCCGACAGTCCCCGATCACTGGGAGTTTATCCGGAGAGTCCCCGATCACTGGGAGTTTATCCGACAGTCCCCGATCACTGGGAGTTTATTCGACAGTCCCCGATCACTGGGAGTTTATCCGGAGAGGCCCCGATCACTGGGAGTTTATCCGGAGAGTCCCCGATCACTGGGAGTTTATCCGACAGTCCCCGATCACTGGGAGTTTATCCGACGGTCCCCGATCACTGGGAGTTTATCCGACAGTCCCCGATCACTGGGAGTTTATCCGGAGAGGCCCCGATCACTGGGAGTTTATCCGGAGAGTCCCCGATCACTGGGAGTTTATCCGACGGTCCCCGATCACTGGGAGTTTATCCGACAGTCCCCGATCACTGGGAGTTTATCCGACAGTCCCCGATCACTGGGAGTTTATCCCACAGTCCCCGATCACTGGGAGTTTATCCCACAGTCCCCGATCACTGGGAGTTTATCCGACAGTCCCCGATCACTGGGAGTTTATCCGACAGTCCCCGATCACTGGGAGTTTATCCGACAGTCCCCGATCACTGGGAGTTTATCCGACAGTACCCAATCACTGGGAGTTTATCCGACAGTCTCTAATCACTGGGAGTTTATCCGACGGTCCCCGATCACTGGGAGTTTATCCGACAGTCCCCGATCACTGGGAGTTTATCCGACAGTCTCTGATCACTGGGAGTTTATCCGACAGTCCCCGATCACTGGGAGTTTATCCGACAGTCCCCGATCACTGGGAGTTTATCCGACAGTCCCCGATCACTGGGAGTTTATCCGACAGTCCCCGATCACTGGGAGTTTATCCGACAGTCCCCACTCACTGGGAGTTTATCCGACAGTCTCTGATCACTGGGCGTTTGTCCGACAGTCCCCGATCACTGGGAGTTTATCCGACAGTCCCCGATCACTGGGAGTTTATCCGACAGTCCCCGATCACTGGGAGTTTATCCAACTGTCCCCGATCACTGGGAGTTTATCCGACAGTCCCCGATCACTGGGAGTTTATCCCACAGTCCCCGATCACTGGGAGTTTATCCGACAGTCCCCGATCACTGGGAGTTTATCCGACAGTCCCCGATCACTGGGAGTTTATCCGACAGTCTCTGATCACTGGGATTTTATCCGACAGTCCCCGATCACTGGGAATTTATCCGACAGTCCCCGATCACTGGGAGTTTATCCGACGGTCCCCGATCACTGGGAGTTTATCCGACAGTCCCCGATCACTGGGAGTTTATCCGACAGTCCCCGATCACTGGGAGTTTATCCGACGGTCCCCGATCACTGGGAGTTTATCCGACAGTCCCCGATCACTGGGAGTTTATCCGACAGTCCCCGATCACTGGGAGTTTATCCGATGTCCCCGATCACTGGGAGTTTATCCGACAGTCCGCGATCACTGGGAGTTTATCCGACAGTCCCCGATCACTGGGAGTTTATCCGACAGTCCCCGATCACTGGGAGTTTATCCGACAGTCCCCGATCACTGGGAGTTTATCCGACAGCCCCGATCACTGGGAGTTTATCCGACAGGCCCCGATCACTGGGAGTTTATCCGGAGCGGCCCCGACCACTGGGAGTTTATCCGACAGTCCCCGATCACTGGGAGCTTATCCGGAGAGCCCCGATCACTGGGAGTTTATCCGACAGTCCCCGATCACTGGGAGTTTATCCGACGGTCCCCGATCACTGGGAGTTTATCCGACGGTCCCCGATCACTGGGAGTTTATCCGACAGTCCCCGATCACTGGGAGTTTATCCGACATATCCCCGATCACTGGGAGTTTATCCGACAGTCCCAATTCACTGGGATTTTATCCCACAGTGCCCGATCACTGCGAGTTTATCCGACAGTCCCCGATCACTGGGAGTTTATCCGACAGTCCCCGATCACTGGGAGTTTATCCGGAGAGTCACCGATCACTGGAAGTTTATCCGACAGTCCCCGATCACTGGGAGTTTATCCGACAGTCCCCAATCACTGGGAGTTTATCCGACAGTCCCCGATCACTGGGAGTTTATCCCACAGTCCCCGATCACTGGGAGTTTATCCGACATTCCCCTATCACCGGGAGTTTATCCGACAGTCCCCGATCACTGGGAGTTTATCCGACACTCCCCGAGCACTGGGAGTTTATCCGGAGAGTCCCCGATCACTGGGAGTTTATCCGACAGTCCCCGAGCACTGGGAGCTTATCCGACAGTCCCCGATCACTGGGAGTTTATCCGACAGTCCCCGATCACTGTGAGTTTATCCGACAGTCCCCGATCACTGGAAGTTTATCCGGAGAGTCCCCGATCACTGGGAGTTTATCCGACAGTCTCCGATCACTGGGAGATTATCCGACGGTCCCCGATCACTGGGAGTTTATCCGAGAGTCCCCGATCACTGGGAGTTTATCCGACAGTCCCCGATCACTGGGAGTTTATCCGACAGTCCCCGATCACTGGGAGTTTATCCGACAGTCCCCGATCACTGGGAGTTTATCCGACAGTCCCCGATCACTGGGAGTTTATCCGGAGAGTCCCCGATCACTGGGAGTTTATCCGACAGTCCCCGATCACTGGGAGTTTATCCGAGGGTCCCAGATCACTGGGAGTTTATCCGACAGTCCCTGATCACTGGGAGTTTATCCGACAGTCCCCGATCACTGGGAGTTTATCTGACATATCCCCGATCACTAGGAGTTTATCCGACAGTCCCAATTCACTGGGATTTTATCCCACAGTGCCCGATCACTGGGAGTTTATCCGACAGTCCCCGATCACTGGGAGATTATCCGACAGTCCCCGATCACTGGGAGTTTATCCGGAGTGTCACCGATCACTGGGAGTTTATCCGACAGTCCCCGATCACTGGGAGTTTATCCGACAGTCCCCAATCACTGGGAGTTTATCCGACAGTCCCCGATCACTGGGAGTTTATCCCACAGTCCCCGATCACTGGGAGTTTATCCGACATTCCCCTATCACCGGGAGTTTATCCGACAGTCCCCGATCACTGGGAGTTTATCCGACAGTCCCCGATCACTGGGAGTTTATCCGACAGGCCCCGATCACTGGGAGTTTATCCGACAGTCCCCGATCACTGGGAGTTTATCCGGAGAGTCCCCGATCACTGGGAGTTTATCCGACAGTCCCCGATCACTGGGAGTTTATTCGACAGTCCCCGATCACTGGGAGTTTATCCGGAGAGGCCCCGATCACTGGGAGTTTATCCGGAGAGTCCCCGATCACTGGGAGTTTATCCGACAGTCCCCGATCACTGGGAGTTTATCCGACGGTCCCCGATCACTGGGAGTTTATCCGACAGTCCCCGATCACTGGGAGTTTATCCGGAGAGGCCCCGATCACTGGGAGTTTATCCGGAGAGTCCCCGATCACTGGGAGTTTATCCGACGGTCCCCGATCACTGGGAGTTTATCCGACAGTCCCCGATCACTGGGAGTTTATCCGACAGTCCCCGATCACTGGGAGTTTATCCCACAGTCCCCGATCACTGGGAGTTTATCCCACAGTCCCCGATCACTGGGAGTTTATCCGACAGTCCCCGATCACTGGGAGTTTATCCGACAGTCCCCGATCACTGGGAGTTTATCCGACAGTCCCCGATCACTGGGAGTTTATCCGACAGTACCCAATCACTGGGAGTTTATCCGACAGTCTCTAATCACTGGGAGTTTATCCGACGGTCCCCGATCACTGGGAGTTTATCCGACAGTCCCCGATCACTGGGAGTTTATCCGACAGTCTCTGATCACTGGGAGTTTATCCGACAGTCCCCGATCACTGGGAGTTTATCCGACAGTCCCCGATCACTGGGAGTTTATCCGACAGTCCCCGATCACTGGGAGTTTATCCGACAGTCCCCGATCACTGGGAGTTTATCCGACAGTCCCCACTCACTGGGAGTTTATCCGACAGTCTCTGATCACTGGGCGTTTGTCCGACAGTCCCCGATCACTGGGAGTTTATCCGACAGTCCCCGATCACTGGGAGTTTATCCGACAGTCCCCGATCACTGGGAGTTTATCCAACTGTCCCCGATCACTGGGAGTTTATCCGACAGTCCCCGATCACTGGGAGTTTATCCCACAGTCCCCGATCACTGGGAGTTTATCCGACAGTCCCCGATCACTGGGAGTTTATCCGACAGTCCCCGATCACTGGGAGTTTATCCGACAGTCCCCGATCACTGGGAGTTTATCCGACAGTCTCTGATCACTGGGATTTTATCCGACAGTCCCCGATCACTGGGAGTTTATCCGACGGTCCCCGATCACTGGGAGTTTATCCGACAGTCCCCGATCACTGGGAGTTTATCCGACAGTCCCCGATCACTGGGAGTTTATCCGATGTCCCCGATCACTGGGAGTTTATCCGACAGTCCGCGATCACTGGGAGTTTATCCGACAGTCCCCGATCACTGGGAGTTTATCCGACAGTCCCCGATCACTGGGAGTTTATCCGACAGTCCCCGATCACTGGGAGTTTATCCGACAGCCCCGATCACTGGGAGTTTATCCGGAGAGTCCCCGATTACTGGGAGTTTATCCGACAGTCCCCGATCACTGGGAGTTTATCCGACAGTCCCCGATCACTGGGAGTTTATCCGGAGAGGCCCCGATCACTGGGAGTTTATCCGGAGAGTCCTCGATCACTGGGAGTTTATCCGACAGTCCCCGATCACTGGGAGTTTATCCGACGGTCCCCGATCACTGGGAGTTTATCCGACAGTCCCCGATCACTGGGAGTTTATCCGACAGTCCCCGATCACTGGGAGTTTATCCCACAGTCCCCGATCACTGGGAGTTTATCCCACAGTCCCCGATCACTGGGAGTTTATCCGACAGTCCCCGATCACTGGGAGTTTATCCGACAGTCCCCCATCACTGGGAGTTTATCCGACAGTCCCCGATCACTGGGAGTTTATCCGACAGTCCCCAATCACTGGGAGTTTATCCGACAGTCCCTAATCACTGGGAGTTTATCCGACGGTCCCCGATCACTGGGAGTTTATCCGACAGTCCCCGATCACTGGGAGTTTATCCGACAGTCTCCGATCACTGGGAGTTTATCCGACAGTCCCCGATCACTGGGAGTTTATCCGACAGTCCCCGATCACTGGGAGTTTATCCGACAGTCCCCGATCACTGGGAGTTTATCCCACAGTCCCCGATCACTGGGAGTTTATCCGACAGTCTCTGATCACTGGGAGTTTATCCGACAGTCCCCGATCACTGGGAGTTTATCCGACAGTCCCCGATCACTGGGAGTTTATCCGATGTCCCCGATCACTGGGAGTTTATCCGACAGTCCCCGATCACTGGGAGTTTATCCGACAGTCCCCGATCACTGGGAGTTTATCCGACAGTCCCCGATCACTGGGAGTTTATCCGACAGTCCCCGATCACTGGGAGTTTATCCGACAGTCCCCGATCACTGGGAGGATATCCGGAGAGTCCCCGATCACTGGGAGTTTATCCGACAGTCCCCGATCACTGGGAGTTTATCCGACAGGCCCCGATCACTGGGAGTTTATCCGGAGCGGCCCCGACCACTGGGAGTTTATCCGACAGTCCCCGATCACTGGGAGCTTATCCGGAGAGCCCCGATCACTGGGAGTTTATCCGACAGTCCCCGATCACTGGGAGTTTATCCGACGGTCCCCGATCACTGGGAGTTTATCCGACGGTCCCCGATCACTGGGAGTTTATCCGACAGTCCCCGATCACTGGGAGTTTATCCGACATATCCCCGATCACTGGGAGTTTATCCGACAGTCCCAATTCACTGGGATTTTATCCCACAGTGCCCGATCACTGCGAGTTTATCCGACAGTCCCCGATCACTGGGAGTTTATCCGACAGTCCCCGATCACTGGGAGTTTATCCGGAGAGTCACCGATCACTGGAAGTTTATCCGACAGTCCCCGATCACTGGGAGTTTATCCGACAGTCCCCAATCACTGGGAGTTTATCCGACAGTCCCCGATCACTGGGAGTTTATCCCACAGTCCCCGATCACTGGGAGTTTATCCGACATTCCCCTATCACCGGGAGTTTATCCGACAGTCCCCGATCACTGGGAGTTTATCCGACACTCCCCGAGCACTGGGAGTTTATCCGGAGAGTCCCCGATCACTGGGAGTTTATCCGACAGTCCCCGAGCACTGGGAGCTTATCCGACAGTCCCCGATCACTGGGAGTTTATCCGACAGTCCCCGATCACTGTGAGTTTATCCGACAGTCCCCGATCACTGGAAGTTTATCCGGAGAGTCCCCGATCACTGGGAGTTTATCCGACAGTCTCCGATCACTGGGAGATTATCCGACGGTCCCCGATCACTGGGAGTTTATCCGAGAGTCCCCGATCACTGGGAGTTTATCCGACAGTCCCCGATCACTGGGAGTTTATCCGACAGTCCCCGATCACTGGGAGTTTAACCGACAGTCCCCGATCAATGGGAGTTTATTCGACAGTCTCTGATCACTGGGAGATTATCCGACGGTCCCCGATCACTGGGGGTTTATCCGGAGAGTCCCCGATCACTGAGCGTTTATCCGACAGTCCACGATCACTGGGAGTTTATCCGACAGCCCCCGATCACTGGGAGTATATCCGACATATCCCCGATCACTGCGAGTTTATCCGACAGTCCCAAATCACTGGGAGTTTATCCGACAGTCCCCGATCACTGGGAGTTTATCCCACAGTCCCTGATCACTGGGAGTTTATCCGACAGTCCCCGATCACTGGGAGTTTATCCGACAGTCCCCGATCACTGGGAGTTTATCCGACAGTCCCCGATCACTGGGAGTTTATCCGACAGTCCCCGATCACTGGGAGTTTATCCGACAGTCCCCGATCACTGGGACTTTATCCGACAGTCCCCGATCACTGGGAGTTTATCCGACATTCCCCTACCACTGGGAGTTTATCCGACAGTCCCCGATCACTGGGAGTTTTCCCGACAGTCCCCGATCACTGGGAGTTTATCCGACAGTCCCCGATCACTGGGAGTTTATCCGACTGTCCCCGATCACTGGGAGTTTATCCGACAGTCCCCGATCACTGGGAGTTTATCCGACAGTCCCCGATCACTGGGAGTTTATCCGACAGTCCCCGATCACTGGGAGTTTATCCGACAGTCCCCGATCACTGGGAGTTTATCCGACAGTCCCCGATCACTGGGAGTTTATCCGACAGTTTCTGATCAGTGGGAGTTTATCCGGAGAGTCCCCCATCACTGGGAGTTTATCCGACAGTCCCCGATCACTGGGAGTTTATCCGACAGTCCCCGATCACTGGGAGTATTTCCGACAGTCCCCGATCACTGGGAGTTTATCCGACAGTCCCCGATCACTGGGACTTTATCCGACAGTCCCCGATCACTGGGAGTTTATCCGACAGTCCCCGATCATTGGGAGTTTATCCGACAGTCCCCGATCACTGGGAGTTTATCCGGAGAGTCCCCGATCACTGGGAGTGTATCCGACAGTCCCCGATCACTGGGAGTTTATCCGACATTCCCCTGTCACCGGGAGTTTATCCGACAGTCCCCGATCACTGGGAGTTTATCCAACAGTCCCCGATCACTGGGAGTTTATCGGACATTCCCCAATCACCGGGAGTTTATCCGACAGTCCCCGATCACTGGGACTTTATCCGACAGTCCCCGATCACTGGGAGTTTATCCGACAGTCCCCGATCATTGGGAGTTTATCCGGAGAGGCCCCGATCACTGGGAGTTAATCCGACAGTCCCCGATCACTGGGAGTTTATCCAACAGTCCCCGATCACTGGGAGTTTATCCGACAGTCCCCGATCACTGGGAGTTTATCCGAGAGTCCCCGATCACTGGGAGATTATCCGGAGAGTCCCCGATCACTGGGAGTTTATCCGACAGTCCCCGATCACTGGGAGTTTATCCGACAGTCCCCGATCACTGGGAGATTATCCGACATATCCCCGATCATTGGGAATTTATCCGACTGTCCCAATTCACTGGGAGTTTATCCCACAGTCCCCGATCACTGGGAGTTTATCCGACAGTCCCCGATCACTGGGAGTTTATCCCACAGTCCCCGATCACTGGGAGTTTCTCCCACAGTCCCCGATCACTGGGAGTTTATCCGGAGAGTCCCCGATCACTGGGAGTTTATCCGACAGTCCCCGATCACTGGGAGCTTATCCGGAGAGCCCCGATCACTGGGAGTTTATCCGACAGTCCCCGATCACTGGGAGTTTATCCGACGGTCCCCGATCACTGGGAGTTTATCCGACGGTCCCCGATCACTGGGAGTTTATCCGACAGTCCCCGATCACTGGGAGTTTATCCGACATATCCCCGATCACTGGGAGTTTATCCGACAGTCCCAATTCACTGGGATTTTATCCCACAGTGCCCGATCACTGGGAGTTTATCCGACAGTCCCCGATCACTGGGAGTTTATCCGACAGTCCCCGATCACTGGGAGTTTATCCGGAGAGTCACCGATCACTGGAAGTTTATCCGACAGTCCCCGATCACTGGGAGTTTATCCGACAGTCCCCAATCACTGGGAGTTTATCCGACAGTCCCCGATCACTGGGAGTTTATCCCACAGTCCCCGATCACTGGGAGTTTATCCGACATTCCCCTATCACCGGGAGTTTATCCGACAGTCCCCGATCACTGGGAGTTTATCCGACACTCCCCGAGCACTGGGAGTTTATCCGGAGAGTCCCCGATCACTGGGAGTTTATCCGACAGTCCCCGAGCACTGGGAGCTTATCCGACAGTCCCCGATCACTGGGAGTTTATCCGACAGTCCCCGATCACTGTGAGTTTATCCGACAGTCCCCGATCACTGGAAGTTTATCCGGAGAGTCCCCGATCACTGGGAGTTTATCCGACAGTCTCCGATCACTGGGAGATTATCCGACGGTCCCCGATCACTGGGAGTTTATCCGAGAGTCCCCGATCACTGGGAGTTTATCCGACAGTCCCCGATCACTGGGAGTTTATCCGACAGTCCCCGATCACTGGGAGTTTAACCGACAGTCCCCGATCAATGGGAGTTTATTCGACAGTCTCTGATCACTGGGAGATTATCCGACGGTCCCCGATCACTGGGGGTTTATCCGGAGAGTCCCCGATCACTGAGCGTTTATCCGACAGTCCACGATCACTGGGAGTTTATCCGACAGCCCCCGATCACTGGGAGTATATCCGACATATCCCCGATCACTGCGAGTTTATCCGACAGTCCCAAATCACTGGGAGTTTATCCGACAGTCCCCGATCACTGGGAGTTTATCCCACAGTCCCTGATCACTGGGAGTTTATCCGACAGTCCCCGATCACTGGGAGTTTATCCGACAGTCCCCGATCACTGGGAGTTTATCCGACAGTCCCCGATCACTGGGAGTTTATCCGACAGTCCCCGATCACTGGGAGTTTATCCGACAGTCCCCGATCACTGGGACTTTATCCGACAGTCCCCGATCACTGGGAGTTTATCCGACATTCCCCTACCACTGGGAGTTTATCCGACAGTCCCCGATCACTGGGAGTTTTCCCGACAGTCCCCGATCACTGGGAGTTTATCCGACAGTCCCCGATCACTGGGAGTTTATCCGACTGTCCCCGATCACTGGGAGTTTATCCGACAGTCCCCGATCACTGGGAGTTTATCCGACAGTCCCCGATCACTGGGAGTTTATCCGACAGTCCCCGATCACTGGGAGTTTATCCGACAGTCCCCGATCACTGGGAGTTTATCCGACAGTCCCCGATCACTGGGAGTTTATCCGACAGTTTCTGATCAGTGGGAGTTTATCCGGAGAGTCCCCCATCACTGGGAGTTTATCCGACAGTCCCCGATCACTGGGAGTTTATCCGACAGTCCCCGATCACTGGGAGTATTTCCGACAGTCCCCGATCACTGGGAGTTTATCCGACAGTCCCCGATCACTGGGACTTTATCCGACAGTCCCCGATCACTGGGAGTTTATCCGACAGTCCCCGATCATTGGGAGTTTATCCGACAGTCCCCGATCACTGGGAGTTTATCCGGAGAGTCCCCGATCACTGGGAGTGTATCCGACAGTCCCCGATCACTGGGAGTTTATCCGACATTCCCCTGTCACCGGGAGTTTATCCGACAGTCCCCGATCACTGGGAGTTTATCCAACAGTCCCCGATCACTGGGAGTTTATCGGACATTCCCCAATCACCGGGAGTTTATCCGACAGTCCCCGATCACTGGGACTTTATCCGACAGTCCCCGATCACTGGGAGTTTATCCGACAGTCCCCGATCATTGGGAGTTTATCCGGAGAGGCCCCGATCACTGGGAGTTAATCCGACAGTCCCCGATCACTGGGAGTTTATCCAACAGTCCCCGATCACTGGGAGTTTATCCGACAGTCCCCGATCACTGGGAGTTTATCCGAGAGTCCCCGATCACTGGGAGATTATCCGGAGAGTCCCCGATCACTGGGAGTTTATCCGACAGTCCCCGATCACTGGGAGTTTATCCGACAGTCCCCGATCACTGGGAGATTATCCGACATATCCCCGATCATTGGGAATTTATCCGACTGTCCCAATTCACTGGGAGTTTATCCCACAGTCCCCGATCACTGGGAGTTTATCCGACAGTCCCCGATCACTGGGAGTTTATCCCACAGTCCCCGATCACTGGGAGTTTCTCCCACAGTCCCCGATCACTGGGAGTTTATCCGGAGAGTCCCCGATCACTGGGAGTTTATCCGACAGTCCCCGATCACTGGGAGCTTATCCGGAGAGCCCCGATCACTGGGAGTTTATCCGACAGTCCCCGATCACTGGGAGTTTATCCGACGGTCCCCGATCACTGGGAGTTTATCCGACGGTCCCCGATCACTGGGAGTTTATCCGACAGTCCCCGATCACTGGGAGTTTATCCGACATATCCCCGATCACTGGGAGTTTATCCGACAGTCCCAATTCACTGGGATTTTATCCCACAGTGCCCGATCACTGGGAGTTTATCCGACAGTCCCCGATCACTGGGAGTTTATCCGACAGTCCCCGATCACTGGGAGTTTATCCGGAGAGTCACCGATCACTGGAAGTTTATCCGACAGTCCCCGATCACTGGGAGTTTATCCGACAGTCCCCAATCACTGGGAGTTTATCCGACAGTCCCCGATCACTGGGAGTTTATCCCACAGTCCCCGATCACTGGGAGTTTATCCGACATTCCCCTATCACCGGGAGTTTATCCGACAGTCCCCGATCACTGGGAGTTTATCCGACACTCCCCGAGCACTGGGAGTTTATCCGGAGAGTCCCCGATCACTGGGAGTTTATCCGACAGTCCCCGAGCACTGGGAGCTTATCCGACAGTCCCCGATCACTGGGAGTTTATCCGACAGTCCCCGATCACTGTGAGTTTATCCGACAGTCCCCGATCACTGGAAGTTTATCCGGAGAGTCCCCGATCACTGGGAGTTTATCCGACAGTCTCCGATCACTGGGAGATTATCCGACGGTCCCCGATCACTGGGAGTTTATCCGAGAGTCCCCGATCACTGGGAGTTTATCCGACAGTCCCCGATCACTGGGAGTTTATCCGACAGTCCCCGATCACTGGGAGTTTAACCGACAGTCCCCGATCAATGGGAGTTTATTCGACAGTCTCTGATCACTGGGAGATTATCGGACGGTCCCCGATCACTGGGGGTTTATCCGGAGAGTCCCCGATCACTGAGCGTTTATCCGACAGTCCACGATCACTGGGAGTTTATCCGACAGCCCCCGATCACTGGGAGTATATCCGACATATCCCCGATCACTGCGAGTTTATCCGACAGTCCCAATTCACTGGGAGTTTATCCCACAGTCTCCGATCACTGGGAGTTTATCCGGAGAGTCCCCGATCACTGGGAGTTTATCCGACAGTCCCCGATCACTGGGAGTTTATCCGACAGTCCCCGATCACAGGGAGTTTATCCGACAGTCCCCGATCACTGGGAGTTTATCCGACAGTCCCCGATCACTGGGAGTTTATCCGACAGTCCCCGATCACTGGGAGTTTATCCGACAGTCCCCGATCACTGGGAGTTTATCCGACAGTCCCCGATCACTGGGAGTTTATCCGACAGTCCCCGATCACTGGGAGTTTATCCGACAGTCCCCGATCACTGGGAGTTTATCCCACAGTCCCTGATCACTGGGAGTTTATCCGACAGTCCCCGATCACTGGGAGTTTATCCGACAGTCCCCGATCACTGGGAGTTTATCCGACAGTCCCCGATCACTGGGAGTTTATCCGACAGTCCCCGATCACTGGGAGTTTATCCGACAGTCCCCGATCACTGGGACTTTATCCGACAGTCCCCGATCACTGGGAGTTTATCCGACATTCCCCTACCACTGGGAGTTTATCCGACAGTCCCCGATCACTGGGAGTTTTCCCGACAGTCCCCGATCACTGGGAGTTTATCCGACAGTCCCCGATCACTGGGAGTTTATCCGACTGTCCCCGATCACTGGGAGTTTATCCGACAGTCCCCGATCACTGGGAGTTTATCCGACAGTCCCCGATCACTGGGAGTTTATCCGACAGTCCCCGATCACTGGGACTTTATCCGACAGTCCCCGATCACTGGGAGTTTATCCGACAGTCCCCGATCACTGGGAGTTTATCCGACAGTTTCTGATCAGTGGGAGTTTATCCGGAGAGTCCCCCATCACTGGGAGTTTATCCGACAGTCCCCGATCACTGGGAGTTTATCCGACAGTCCCCGATCACTGGGAGTATTTCCGACAGTCCCCGATCACTGGGAGTTTATCCGACAGTCCCCGATCACTGGGACTTTATCCGACAGTCCCCGATCACTGGGAGTTTATCCGACAGTCCCCGATCATTGGGAGTTTATCCGACAGTCCCCGATCACTGGGAGTTTATCCGGAGAGTCCCCGATCACTGGGAGTGTATCCGACAGTCCCCGATCACTGGGAGTTTA
The DNA here is from genome assembly GCF_052327205.1 of Somniosus microcephalus. Lineage (NCBI taxonomy): Eukaryota > Metazoa > Chordata > Chondrichthyes > Squaliformes > Somniosidae > Somniosus > Somniosus microcephalus. The sequence continues at coordinate 71,847,956 of NC_141009.1, forward strand.
TCCGACATTCCCCTGTCACCGGGAGTTTATCCGACAGTCCCCGATCACTGGGAGTTTATCCAACAGTCCCCGATCACTGGGAGTTTATCGGACATTCCCCAATCACCGGGAGTTTATCCGACAGTCCCCGATCACTGGGACTTTATCCGACAGTCCCCGATCACTGGGAGTTTATCCGACAGTCCCCGATCATTGGGAGTTTATCCGGAGAGGCCCCGATCACTGGGAGTTAATCCGACAGTCCCCGATCACTGGGAGTTTATCCAACAGTCCCCGATCACTGGGAGTTTATCCGACAGTCCCCGATCACTGGGAGTTTATCCGAGAGTCCCCGATCACTGGGAGATTATCCGGAGAGTCCCCGATCACTGGGAGTTTATCCGACAGTCCCCGATCACTGGGAGTTTATCCGACAGTCCCCGATCACTGGGAGATTATCCGACTTATCCCCGATCATTGGGAATTTATCCGACTGTCCCAATTCACTGGGAGTTTATCCCACAGTCCCCGATCACTGGGAGTTTATCCGACAGTCCCCGATCACTGGGAGTTTATCCCACAGTCCCCGATCACTGGGAGTTTCTCCCACAGTCCCCGATCACTGGGAGTTTATCCGGAGAGTCCCCGATCACTGGGAGTTTATCCGACAGTCCCCGATCACTGGGAGTTTATCCGGCAGTCCCCGATTACTGGGAGTTTATCCGACAGACCCCGATCACTGGGAGTTTATCCGACAGTCCCGGATCACTGGGAGTTTATCCGACAGTCCCCGATCACTGTGAGTTTATCCGACAGTCCCCGATCACTGGAAGTTTATCCGGAGAGTCCCCGATCACTGGGAGTTTATCCGACAGTCCCCGAGCACTGGGAGTTTATCCGACAGTCCCGGATCACTGGGAGTTTATCCGACAGTCCCCGATCACTGTGAGTTTATCCGACAGTCCCCGATCACTGGAAGTTTATCCGGAGAGTCCCCGATCACTGGGAGTTTATCCGACAGTCTCTGATCACTGGGAGATTATCCGACGGTCCCCGATCACTGGGAGTTTATCCGACAGTCCCCGATCACTGGGAGTTTATCCGACAGTCCCCGATCACTGGGAGTTTATCCGACATATCCCCGATCACTGGGAGTTTATCCGACAGTCCCCGATCACTGGAAGTTTATCCGGAGAGTCCCCGATCACTGGGAGTTTATCCGACAGTCTCTGATCACTGGGAGATTATCCGACGGTCCCCGATCACTGGGAGTTTATCCGACAGTCCCCGATCACTGGGAGTTTATCCGACAGTCCCCGATCACTGGGAGTTTAACCGACATATCCCCGATCACTGGGAGTTTATCCGACAGTCCCCGATCACTGGGAGTTTATCCCACAGTCCCCGATCACTGGGAGTTTATCCGGAGAGTCCCCGATCACTGGGAGTTTATCCGACAGTCCCCGATCACTGGGAGTTTATCCGACAGTCCCCGATCTCTGCGGGTTTATCCGACAGTCCCCGTTCACTGGGAGTTTATCCGAAAGTCCCCGATCACTGGGAGTTTATCCGACAGTCCCCGATCACTGGGAGTTTATCCGACAGTCCCCGATCACTGGGGGTTTATCCCACAGTCCCCGATCACTGGGAGTTTATCCGACAGTCCCCGATCACTGGGAGTTTATCCGACAGTCCCCGATCACTGGGAGTTTATCCGACAGTCCCCGATCACTGGGAGTTTATCCGACAGTCCCCGATCACTGGGAGTTTATCCGACAGTCCCCGATCACTGGGAGTTTATCCGACAGTCCCCGATCACTGGGAGTTTATCCGACAGTCCCCGATCACTGGGAGTTTATCCGGCAATCCCCGATCACTGGGAGTTTATCCGACAGTCCCCGATCACTGGGAGTTTATCCGACAGTCCCTGATCACTGGGAGTTTATCCGGAGAGTCCCCGATCACTGGGAGTTTATCCGACAGTCCCCGATCTCTGGGAGTTTATCCGGAGAGTCCCTGATCACTGGGAGTTTATCCGACAGTCCCCGATCACTGGGAGTTTATCCGACTGTCCCCAATCACTGGGAGTTTATCCGACATTCTCCGATCACTGGGAGTTTATCCGACAGTCCCCGATCACTGGGAGTTTATCCGACAGCCCCCGATCACTGGGAGTTTTTCCGACAATCCCCGATCACTGGGAGTTTATCCGACAGTCCCCGATCACTGGGAGTTTATCCGACAGTCCCCGTACACTGGGATTTTATCCGACAGTCCCCGATCACTGCGATTTTATCCGACAGACCCGATCACTGGGAGTTTATCCGACAGTCCCCGATCACTGGGGGTTTATCCCACACTCCCCGATCACTGGGAGTTTATCCGGAGAGTCCCCGATCACTGGGAGTTTATCCGACAGTCCCCGATCACTGGGAGTTTATCCGACAGTCCCCGATCTCTGCGAGTTTATCCGACAGTCCCCGTTCACTGGGAGTTTATCCGACAGTCCCCGATCACTGGGAGTTTATCCAACAGTCCCCGATCACTGGGAGTTTATCCAACAGTCCCCGATCACTGGGGGTTTATCCCACAGTCCCCGATCACTGGGAGTTTATCCGACAGTCCCCGATCACTGGGAGTTTATCCGACAGTCCCCGATCACTGGGAGTTTATCCGACAGTCCCCGATCACTGGGAGTTTATCCGACAGTCCCCGATCACTGGGAGTTTATCCGACAGTCCCCGATCACTGGGAGTTTATCCGACAGTCCCCGATCACTGGGAGTTTATCCGACAGTCCCCGATCACTGGGAGTTTATCCGACAGTCCCCGATCACTGGGAGTTTATCCGGCAATCCCCGATCACTGGGAGTTTATCCGACAGTCCCCGATCACTGGGAGTTTATCCGACAGTCCCTGATCACTGGGAGTTTATCCGGAGAGTCCCCGATCACTGGGAGTTTATCCGACAGTCCCCGATCTCTGGGAGTTTATCCGGAGAGTCCCTGATCACTGGGAGTTTATCCGACAGTCCCCGATCACTGGGAGTTTATCCGACTGTCCCCAATCACTGGGAGTTTATCCGACATTCCCCGATCACTGGGAGTTTATCCGACAGTCCCCGATCACTGGGAGTTTATCCGACAGCCCCCGATCACTGGGAGTTTTTCCGACAATCCCCGATCACTGGGAGTTTATCCGACAGTCCCCGATCACTGGGAGTTTATCCGACAGTCCCCGTACACTGGGATTTTATCCGACAGTCCCCGATCACTGCGATTTTATCCGACAGACCCGATCACTGGGAGTTTATCCGACAGTCCCCGATCACTGGGGGTTTATCTCACACTCCCCGATCACTGGGAGTTTATCCGGAGAGTCCCCGATCACTGGGAGTTTATCCGACAGTCCCCGATCACTGGGAGTTTATCCGACAGTCCCCGATCTCTGCGAGTTTATCCGACAGTCCCCGTTCACTGGGAGTTTATCCGACAGTCCCCGATCACTGGGAGTTTATCCAACAGTCCCCGATCACTGGGAGTTTATCCAACAGTCCCCGATCACTGGGGGTTTATCCCACAGTCCCCGATCACTGGGAGTTTATCCGACAGTCCCCGATCACTGGGAGTTTATCCGACAGTCCCCGATCACTGGGAGTTTATCCGACAGTCCCCGATCACTGGGAGTTTATCCGACAGTCCCCGATCACTGGGAGTTTATCCGACAGTCCCCGATCACTGGGATTTTATCCGACAGTCCCCGATCACTGGGAGTTTATCCGACAGTCCCCGATCACTGGGAGTTTATCCGGCAGTCCCCGATCACTGGTAGTTTATCCGACAGTCCCCGATCACTGGGAGTTTATCCGACAGTCCCTGATCACTGGGAGTTTATCCGGAGAGACCCCGATCACTGGGAGTTTATCCGACAGTCCCCGATCTCTGGGAGTTTATCCGACAGTCCCCGATCACTGGGAGTTTATCCGACAGTCCCCGATCACTGGGAGTTTATCCGACAGTCCCCGATCACTGCGATTTTATCCGACAGACCCGATCACTGGGAGTTTATCCGACAGTCCCCTATCACTGGGAGATTATCCGACAGTCCCCGATCACTGGGAGTTTATCCGACAGCCCCCGATCACTGGGAGTTTATCCGACAGTCCCCGATCACTGGGAGTTTATCCGACAGTCCCCGATCACTGGGAGTTTATCCGACAGTCCCCGATCACTGGGAGTTTATCCGACAGTCCCCGATCACTGGGAGATTATCCAGAGAGTCCCCGATCACTGGGAGTTTATCCGACAGTCCCCGATCACTGGGAGTTTATCCGACAGTCCCCGATCACTGTGAGTTTATCCGACAGTCCCCGATCACTGGGAGTATTTCCGACAGTCCCCGATCACTGGGAGTTTATCCGACAGTCCCCGATCACTGGGAGTTTATCCGACAGTCCCCGAGCACTGGGAGTATTTCCGACAGTCCCCGATCTCTGGGAGTTTATCCGACAGTCCCCGATCACTGGGAGTTTATCCGACAGTCCCCAATCACTGGTAGTTTATCCGACAGTCCCCGATCACTGGGAGTTTATCCGGAGAGGCCCCGTTCACTGGGAGTTTATCTGACAGTCCCCGATCACTGGGAGTTTATCCAACAGTCCCCGATCACTGGGAGTTTATCCGGAGAGTCACCGATCACTGGGAGTTTATCCGACAGTCCCCGATCACTGGTAGTTTATCCCACAGTCCCCGATCACTGGGAGTTTATCCGACATTCCCCTATCACCGGGAGTTTATCCGACAGTCCCCGATCACTGGGAGTTTGTCCGACAGTCCCCGATCACTGGGAGTTTATCCGGAGAGTCCCCGATCACTGGGAGTTTATCCGAAAGTCCCCGATCACTGGGAGTTTGTCCGACAGTCCCCGATCACTGGGAGTTTATCCGACAGTCCCCGATCACTGGGAGTATATCCGGAGAGTCCCCGATCCCTGGGAGTTTATCCGAAAGTCCCCGATCACTGGGAGTTTATCCGACAGTCCCCGATCACTGGGAGTTTATCCGGAGAGGGCCCGACCACTGGGAGTTTAGCCGACAGTCCCCGATCACTGGGAGTTTATCCGGAGAGTCCCCGATCACTGGGAGTTTATCCGACAGTCCCCGATCACTGGGAGTTTATCCGACGGTCCCCGATCACTGGGAGTTTATCCGACAGTCCCCGATCACTGGGAGTTTATCCGACAGTCCTCGATCACTGGGAGTTTATCCGACATATCCCCGATCACTGGGAGTTTATCCGACAGTCCCAATTCACTGGGATTTTATCCCACAGTGCCCGATCACTGGGAGTTTATCCGACAGTCCCCGATCACTGGGAGTTTATCCGACAGTCCCCGATCACTGGGAGTTTATCCGGAGAGTCACCGATCACTGGGAGTTTATCCGACAGTCCCCGATCACTGGGAGTTTATCCGACAGTCCCCAATCACTGGGAGTTTATCCGACAGTCCCCGATCACTGGTACTTTATCCCACAGTCCCCGATCACTGGGAGTTTATCCGACATTCTCCTATCACCGGGAGTTTATCCGACAGTCACCGATCACTGGGAGTTTATCCGACACTCCCCGAGCACTGGGAGTTTATCCGGAGAGTCCCCGATCACTGGGAGTTTATCCGACAGTCCCCGAGCACTGGGACTTTATCCGACAGTCCCCGAGCACTGGGAGCTTATCCGACAGTCCCCGATCACTGGGAGCTTATCCGACAGCCCCCGATCACTGGGAGTTTATCCGACATTCCCCTATCACCGGGAGTTTATCCGACAGTCCCCGATCACTGGGAGTTTATCCGACAGTCCCCGATCACTGGGAGTTTATCCGACAGTCCCCGATCACTGGGAGTTTATCCGACAGTCCCCGATCACTGGGAGTTTATCCGGCAGTCCCCGATCACTGGGAGTTTATCCGACAGTCCCCGATCACTGGGAGTTTATCCGACAGCCCCCGATCACTGGGAGTTTATCCGACAGTCCCCGATCACTGGGAGTTTATCCGACAGTCCCCGATCACTGGGAGTTTATCCGACAGTCCCCGATCACTGGGAGTTTATCCGACAGTCCCCGATCACTGGGAGATTATCCAAGAGAGTCCCCGATCACTGGGAGTTTATCCGACAGTCCCCGCTCACTGGGAGTATTTCCGACAGTCCCCGATCACTGGGAGTCTATCCGACAGTCCCCGATCACTGGGAGTTTATCCGACAGTCCCCGATCACTGGGAGTATTTACGACAGTCCCCGATCACTGGGAGTATTTCCGACAGTCCCCGATCACTGGGAGTTTATCCGACAGTCCCCGAGCACTGGGAGTATTTCCGACAGTCCCCGATCACTGGGAGTTTATCCGACAGTCCCTGATCACTGGGAGTTTATCCGACAGTCCCCGATCACTGGGAGTTTATCCGACAGTCCCCGATCACTGGGAGTTTATCCGGAGAGGCCCCGTTCACTGGGAGTTTATCCGACAGTCCCCGATCACTGGGAGATTATCAGACAGTCCCCGATCACTGGGAGTTTATCCGACAGTCCCCGATCACTGGGAGTTTATCCGACAGTCCCCGATCACTGGGAGTTTATCCGGAGAGTCACCGATCACTGGGAGTTTATCCGACAGTCCCCGATCACTGGGAGTTTATCCGACAGTCCCCAATCCCTGGGAGTTTATCCGACAGTCCCCGATCATTGGGAGTTTATCCCACAGTCCCCGATCACTGGGAGTTTATCCAACATTCCCCTATCACCGGGAGTTTATCCGACAGTCCCCGATCACTGGGAGTTTATCCGACAGTCCCCGATCACTGGGAGTTTATCCGAAAGTCCCCAATCACTGGGATTTTGTCCGACAGTCCCCGATCTCTGGGAGTTTATCCGGAGAGTCCCCGATCACTGGGAGTTTATCCGAAAGTCCCCGATCACTGGGTGTTTGTCCGACAGTCCCCGATCACTGGGAGTTTATCCGACAGTCCCCGATCACTGGGAGTATATCCGGAGAGTCCCCGATCCCTGGGCGTTTATCCGACAGTCCCCGATCACTGGGAGTTTATCCGACAGTCCCCGATCACTGGGAGTTTTTCCGGAGAGGCCCCGACCACTGGGAGTTTATCCGACTGTCACCGATCACTGGGAGTTTATCCGGAGAGTCCCCGATCACTGGGAGTTTATCCGACAGTCCCCGATCACTGGGAGTTTATCCGACGGTCCCCGATCACTGGGAGTTTATCCGACAGTCCCCGATCACTGGGAGTTTATCCGACAGTCCCCGATCACTGGGAGTTTATCCGACATATCCCCGATCATTGGGAATTTATCCGACTGTCCCAATTCACTGGGAGTTTATCCGACAGTCCCCGATCACTGGGAGTTTATCCGACAGTCCCCGATCACTGGGAGTTTATCCGACAGTCCCCGATCACTGGGAGTTTATCCGGAGAGTCCCCGATCACTGGGAGTTTATCCGACAGTCCCCGATCATTGGGAATTTATCCGACTGTCCCAATTCACTGGGAGTTTATCCGACAGTCCCCGATCACTGGGAGTTTATCCGACAGTCCCCGATCACTGGGAGTTTATCCGACAGTCCCCGATCTCTGCGAGTTTATCCGACAGTCCCCGTTCACTGGGAGTTTATCCGACAGTCCCCGATCACTGGGAGTTTATCCAACAGTCCCCGATCACTGGGAGTTTATCCAACAGTCCCCGATCACTGGGGGTTTATCGCACAGTCCCCGATCACTGGGAGTTTATCCGACAGTCCCCGATCACTGGGAGTTTATCCGACAGTCCCCGATCACTGGGAGTTTATCCGACAGTCCCCGATCACTGGGAGTTTATCCGACAGTCCCCGATCACTGGGAGTTTATCCGACAGTCCCCGATCACTGGGATTTTATCCGACAGTCCCCGATCACTGGGAGTTTATCCGACAGTCCCCGATCACTGGGAGTTTATCCGGCAGTCCCCGATCACTGGTAGTTTATCCGACAGTCCCCGATCACTGGGAGTTTATCCGACAGTCCCTGATCACTGGGAGTTTATCCGGAGAGACCCCGATCACTGGGAGTTTATCCGACAGTCCCCGATCTCTGGGAGTTTATCCGACAGTCCCCGATCACTGGGAGTTTATCCGACAGTCCCCGATCACTGGGAGTTTATCCGACAGTCCCCGATCACTGCGATTTTATCCGACAGACCCGATCACTGGGAGTTTATCCGACAGTCCCCGATCACTGGGAGATTATCCGACAGTCCCCGATCACTGGGAGTTTATCCGACAGCCCCCGATCACTGGGAGTTTATCCGACAGTCCCCGATCACTGGGAGTTTATCCGACAGTCCCCGATCACTGGGAGTTTATCCGACAGTCCCCGATCACTGGGAGTTTATCCGACAGTCCCCGATCACTGGGAGATTATCCAGAGAGTCCCCGATCACTGGGAGTTTATCCGACAGTCCCCGATCACTGGGAGTTTATCCGACAGTCCCCGATCACTGTGAGTTTATCCGACAGTCCCCGATCACTGGGAGTATTTCCGACAGTCCCCGATCACTGGGAGTTTATCCGACAGTCCCCGATCACTGGGAGTTTATCCGACAGTCCCCGAGCACTGGGAGTATTTCCGACAGTCCCCGATCTCTGGGAGTTTATCCGACAGTCCCCGATCACTGGGAGTTTATCCGACAGTCCCCAATCACTGGTAGTTTATCCGACAGTCCCCGATCACTGGGAGTTTATCCGGAGAGGCCCCGTTCACTGGGAGTTTATCCGACAGTCCCCGATGACTGGGAGATTATCAGACAGTCCCCGATCTCTGGGAGTTAATCTGACAGTCCCCGATCACTGGGAGTTTATCCAACAGTCCCCGATCACTGGGAGTTTATCCGGAGAGTCACCGATCACTGGGAGTTTATCCGACAGTCCCCGATCACTGGTAGTTTATCCCACAGTCCCCGATCACTGGGAGTTTATCCGACATTCCCCTATCACCGGGAGTTTATCCGACAGTCCCCGATCACTGGGAGTTTGTCCGACAGTCCCCGATCACTGGGAGTTTATCCGCAGAGTCCCCGATCACTGGGAGTTTATCCGAAAGTCCCCGATCACTGGGAGTTTGTCCGACAGTCCCCGATCACTGGGAGTTTATCCGACAGTCCCCGATCACTGGGAGTATATCCGGAGAGTCCCCGATCCCTGGGAGTTTATCCGAAAGTCCCCGATCACTGGGAGTTTATCCGACAGTCCCCGATCACTGGGAGTTTATCCGGAGAGGCCCCGACCACTGGGAGTTTAGCCGACAGTCCCCGATCACTGGGAGTTTATCCGGAGAGTCCCCGATCACTGGGAGTTTATCCGACAGTCCCCGATCACTGGGAGTTTATCCGACGGTCCCCGATCACTGGGAGTTTATCCGACAGTCCCCGATCACTGGGAGTTTATCCGACAGTCCTCGATCACTGGGAGTTTATCCGACATATCCCCGATCACTGGGAGTTTATCCGACAGTCCCAATTCACTGGGATTTTATCCCACAGTGCCCGATCACTGGGAGTTTATCCGACAGTCCCCGATCACTGGGAGTTTATCCGACAGTCCCCGATCACTGGGAGTTTATCCGGAGAGTCACCGATCACTGGGAGTTTATCCGACAGTCCCCGATCACTGGGAGTTTATCCGACAGTCCCCAATCACTGGGAGTTTATCCGACAGTCCCCGATCACTGGTACTTTATCCCACAGTCCCCGATCACTGGGAGTTTATCCGACATTCCCCTATCACCGGGAGTTTATCCGACAGTCCCCGATCACTGGGAGTTTATCCGACACTCCCCGAGCACTGGGAGTTTATCCGGAGAGTCCCCGATCACTGGGAGTTTATCCGACAGTCCCCGAGCACTGGGACTTTATCCGACAGTCCCCGAGCACTGGGAGCTTATCCGACAGTCCCCGATCACTGGGAGCTTATCCGACAGTCCCCGATCACTGGGAGTTTATCCGACATTCCCCTATCACCGGGAGTTTATCCGACAGTCCCCGATCACTGGGAGTTTATCCGACAGTCCCCGATCACTGGGAGTTTATCTGACAGTCCCCGATCACTGGGAGTTTATCCGGCAGTCCCCGATCACTGGGAGTTTATCCGACAGTCCCCGATCACTGGGAGTTCATCCGACAGTCCCTGATCACTGGGAGTTTATCCGGAGAGTCCCCGATCACTGGGAGTTTATCCGACAGTCCCCGATCTCTGGGAGTTTATCCGGAGAGTCCCTGATCACTGGGAGTTTATCCGACAGTCCCCGATCTCTGGGAGTTTATCCGACTGTCCCCAATCACTGGGAGTTTATCCGACATTCCCCGATCACTGGGAGTTTATCCGACAGACCCCGATCACTGGGAGTTTATCCGACAGCCCCCAATCACTGGGAGTTTTTCCGACAATCCCCGATCACTGGAAGTTTATCCGACAGTCCCCGATCACTGGGAGTTTATCCGACAGTCCCCGTACACTGGGATTTTATCCGACTGGCCCCGATCACTGCGATTTTATCCGACAGACCCGATCACTGGGAGTTTATCCGACAGTCCCCGATCACTGGGAGTTTATCCGACAGTCCCCGATCACTGGGAGTTTATCCGACAGCCCCCGATCACTGGGAGTTTATCCGACAGTCCCCGATCACTGGGAGTTTATCCGACAGTCCCCGATCACTGGGAGTTTATCCGACAGTCCCCGATCACTGGGAGTTTATCCGACAGTCCCCGATCACTGGGAGATTATCCAAGAGAGTCCCCGATCACTGGGAGTTTATCCGACAGTCCCCGCTCACTGGGAGTATTTCCGACAGTCCCCGATCACTGGGAGTCTATCCGACAGTCCCCGATCACTGGGAGTTTATCCGACAGTCCCCGATCACTGGGAGTATTTACGACAGTCCCCGATCACTGGGAGTATTTCCGACAGTCCCCGATCACTGGGAGTTTATCCGACAGTCCCCGAGCACTGGGAGTATTTCCGACAGTCCCCGATCACTGGGAGTTTATCCGACAGTCCCTGATCACTGGGAGTTTATCCGACAGTCCCCGATCACTGGGAGTTTATCCGACAGTCCCCGATCACTGGGAGTTTATCCGGAGAGGCCCCGTTCACTGGGAGTTTATCCGACAGTCCCCGATCACTGGGAGATTATCAGACAGTCCCCGATCACTGGGAGTTAATCCGACAGTCCCCGATCACTGGGAGTTTATCCGACAGTCCCCGATCACTGGGAGTTTATCCGGAGAGTCACCGATCACTGGGAGTTTATCCGACAGTCCCCGATCACTGGGAGTTTATCCCACAGTCCCCGATCACTGGGAGTTTATCCAACATTCCCCTATCACCGGGAGTTTATCCGACAGTCCCCGATCACTGGGAGTTTATCCGACAGTCCCCGATCACTGGGAGTTTATCCGAAAGTCCCCAATCACTGGGATTTTGTCCGACAGTCCCCGATCTCTGGGAGTTTATCCGGAGAGTCCCCGATCACTGGGAGTTTATCCGAAAGTCCCCGATCACTGGGTGTTTGTCCGACAGTCCCCGATCACTGGGAGTTTATCCGACAGTCCCCGATCACTGGGAGTATATCCGGAGAGTCCCCGATCCCTGGGCGTTTATCCGACAGTCCCCGATCACTGGGAGTTTATCCGACAGTCCCCGATCACTGGGAGTTTATCCGGAGAGGCCCCGACCACTGGGAGTTTATCCGACTGTCGCCGATCACTGGGAGTTTATCCGGAGAGTCCCCGATCACTGGGAGTTTATCCGACAGTCCCCGATCACTGGGAGTTTATCCGACGGTCCCCGATCACTGGGAGTTTATCCGACAGTCCCCGATCACTGGGAGTTTATCCGACAGTCCCTGATCACTGGGAGTTTATCCGACATATCCCCGATCATTGGGAATTTATCCGACTGTCCCAATTCACTGGGAGTTTATCCGACAGTCCCCGATCTCTGGGAGTTTATCCGACAGTCCCCGATCACTGGGAGTTTATCCGACAGTCCCCGATCACTGGGAGTTTATCCGGAGAGTCCCCGATCACTGGGAGTTTATCCGACAGTCCCCGATCATTGGGAATTTATCCGACTGTCCCAATTCACTGGGAGTTTATCCGACAGTCCCCGATCACTGGGAGTTTATCCGACAGTCCCCGATCACTGGGAGTTTATCCGACAGTCCCCGATCACTGGGAGTTTATCCGACATTCCCCTGTCACCGGGAGTTTATCCGACAGTCCCCGATCACTGGGAGTTTATCCGACAGTCCCCGAGCGCTGGGAGTTTATCCGACATTCCCCTGTCACCGGGAGTTTATCCGACAGTCCCCGATCACTGGGAGTTTATCCGACAGTCCCCGATCACTGGGAGTTTATCCGGAGAGTCCCCGATCACTGGGAGTTTATCCGACAGTCCCCGATCACTGGGAGTTTATCCGACATTCCCCTGTCACCGGGAGTTTATCCGACAGTCCCCGATCACTGGGAGTTTATCCGACAGTCCCCGATCACTGGGAGTTTATCCGACAGTCCCCGATCACTGGGAGTTTATCCGACATTCCCCTGTCACCGGGAGTTTATCCGACAGTCCCCGATCACTGGGAGTTTATCCGACAGTCCCCGATCACTGGGAGTTTATCCGACATTCCCCTGTCACCGGGAGTTTATCCGACAGTCCCCGATCACTGGGAGTTTATCCGACAGTCCCCGATCACTGGGAGTTTATCCGACAGTCCCCGATCACTGGGAGTTTATCCGGCAGTCCCCGATCACTGGGAGTTTATCCGACAGTCCCCGATCACTGGGAGTTTATCCGACAGTCCCCGATCACTGGGAGTTTATCCGAGAGTCCCCGATCACTGGGAGTTTATCCGACAGTCCCCGATCACTGGAAGTTTATCCAGAGAGTCCCCGATCACTGGGAGTTTACCCGACAGTCTCTGATCACTGGGAGATTATCCGACGGTCCCCGATCACTGGGAGTTTATCCGACAGTCCCCGATCACTGGGAGTTTATCCGACAGTCCCCGATCACTGGGAGTTTATCCGACATATCCCCGATCACTGGGAGTTTATCTGACAGTCCCCGATCACTGGGAGTTTATCCCACAGTCCCCGATCACTGGGAGTTTATCCGGAGAGTCCCCGATCACTGGGAGTTTATCCGACAGTCCCCGATCACTGGGAGTTTATCCGACAGTCCCCGATCTCTGCGAGTTTATCCGACAGTCCCCGTTCACTGGGAGTTTATCCGACAGTCCCCGATCACTGGGAGTTTATCCGACAGTCCCCGATCAATGGGAGTTTATCCAACAGTCCCCGATCACTGGGGGTTTATCCCACAGTCCCCGATCACTGGGAGTTTATCCGACAGTCCCCGATCACTGGGAGTTTATCCGACAGTCCCCGATCACTGGGAGTTTATCCGACAGTCCCCGATCACTGGGAGTTTATCCGACAGTCCCCGATCACTGGGAGTTTATCCGACAGTCCCCGATCACTGGGATTTTATCCGACAGTCTCCGATCACTGGGAGTTTATCCGACAGTCCCCGATCACTGGGAGTTTATCCGGCAGTCCCCGATCACTGGTAGTTTATCCGACAGTCCCCGATCACTGGGAGTTTATCCGACAGTCCCTGATCACTGGGAGTTTATCCGGAGAGTCCCCGATCACTGGGAGTTTATCCGACAGTCCCCAATCACTGGGAGTTTATCCGGAGAGTCCCCGATCTCTGGGAGTTTATCTGGAGAGTCCCTGATCACTGGGAGTTTATCCGACATATCCCCGATCACTGGGAGTTTATCCGACAGTCCCAATTCACTGGGATTTTATCCCACAGTGCCCGATCACTGGGAGTTTATCCGACAGTCCCCGATCACTGGGAGTTTATCCGACAGTCCCCGATCACTGGGAGTACATCCGGAGAGTCCCCGATCCCTGGGAGTTTATCCGACAGTCCCCGATCACTGGGAGTTTATGCGACAGTCCCCGATCACTGGGAGTTTATCCGGAGAGGCCCCGACCACTGGGAGTTTATCCGACAGTCCCCGATCACTGGGAGTTTATCCGGAGAGTCCCCGATCACTGGGAGTTTATCCAACAGTCCCCGATCACTGGGAGTTTATCCGACGGTCCCCGATCACTGGGAGTTTATCCGACAGTCCCCAATCACTGGGAGTTTATCCGACAGTCCCCGATCACTGGGAGTTTATCCGACATATCCCCGATCACTGGGAGTTTATCGGACAGTCCCAATTCACTGGGATTTTATCCCACAGTGCCCGATCACTGGGAGTTTATCCGACAGTCCCCGAACTCTGGGAGTTTATCCGACAGTCCCCGATCACTGGGAGTTTATCCGGAGAGTCACCGATCACTGGGAGTTTATCCGACAGTCCCCGATCACTGGGAGTTTATCCGACAGTCCCCAATCACTGGGAGTTTATCCGACAGTCCCCGATCACTGGGAGTTTATCCCACAGTCCCCTATCACTGGGAGTTTATCCGACATTCCCCTATCACCGGGAGTTTATCCGACAGTCCCCGATCACTGGGAGTTTATCCGACACTCCCCGAGCACTGGGAGTTTATCCGGAGAGTCCCCGATCACTGGGAGTTTATCCGACAGTCCCCTATCACTGGGAGTTTATCCGACAGTCCCCGAGCACTGGGAGCTTATCCGACAGTCCCCGATCACTGGGAGTTTATCCGACAGTCCCCGATCACAGGGAGTTTATCCCACAGTCCCCGATCACTGGGAGTTTATCCGACAGTCTCTGATCACTGGCAGTTTATCCGACACTCCCCGAGCACTGGGAGTTTATCCGGAGAGTCCCCGATCACTGGGAGTTTATCCGACAGTCCCCTATCACTGGGAGTTTATCCGACAGTCCCCGAGCACTGGGAGCTTATCCAACAGTCCCCGATCACTGGGAGTTTATCCGATAGTCCCCGATCACTGTGAGTTTATCCGACAGTCCCCGATCACTGGAAGTTTATCCGGAGAGTCCCCGATCACTGGGAGTTTATCCGACAGTCTCTGATCACTGGGAGAGTATCCGACGGTCCCCGATCACTGGGAGTTTATCCGAGAGTCCCCGATCACTGGGAGTTTATCCGACAGTCACCGATCACTGGGAGTTTATCCGACAGTCCCCGATCACTGGGAGTTTAACCGACAGTCCCCGATCAATGGGAGTTTATCCGACAGTCTCTGATCACTGGGAGATTATCCGACGGTCCCCGATCACTGGGAGTTTATCCGGAGAGTCCCCGATCACTGAGCGTTTATCCGACAGTCCACGATCACTGGGAGTTTATCCGACAGCCCCCGAGCTCTGGGAGTATATCCGACATATCCCCGATCACTGCGAGTTTATCCGACAGTCCCAATTCACTGGGAGTTTATCCCACAGTCCCCGATCACTGGGAGTTTATCCGGAGAGTCTCCGATCACTGGGAGTTTATCCGACAGTCCCCGATCACTGGGAGTTTATCCGACAGTCCCCGATCACAGGGAGTTTATCCGACAGTCCCCGATCACTGGGAGTTTATCCGACAGTCCCCGATCACTGGGAGTTTATCCGACAGTCCCCGAGCACTGGGAGCTTATCCGACAGTCCCCGATCACTGGGAGCTTATCCGACAGCCCCGATCACTGGGAGTTTATCCGACAGTCCCCGATCACTGGGAGTTTATCCGACAGTCCCCGATCACTGGGAGTTTATCCGACAGTCCCCGATCACTGGGAGTTTATCCGGAGAGTCCCCGATCACTGGGAGTTTATCCGACAGTCCCCGATCACTGGGAGTTTATCCGACAGTCCCCGATCACTGGGAGTTTATCCGACAGTCCCCGATCACTGTGAGTTTATCCGACAGTCCCCGATCACTGGAAGTATATCCGGAGAGTCCCCGATCACTGGGAGTTTATCCGACAGCCTCTGATCACTGGGAGATTATCCGACGGTCCCCGATCACTGGGAGTTTATCCGAGAGTCCCCGATCACTGGGAGTTTATCCGACAGTCCCCGATCAGTGGGAGTTTATCCGAAAGTCCCCGATCACTGGGAGTTTGTCCGACAGTCCCCGATCACTGGGAGTTTATCCGGAGAGTCCCCGATCACTGGCAGTTTATCCGACAGTCCCCGATCACTGGGAGTTTATCCGACAGTCCCCGATCACTGGGAGTTTATCCGACAGTCCCCGATCACTGGGAGTTTATCCGACAGTCCCCGATCACTGGGAGTTTATCCGACAGTCCCCGATCACAGGGAGTTTATCCCACAGTCCCCGATCACTGGGAGTTTATCCGACAGTCTCTGATCACTGGGAGTTTATCCGACAGTCCCCGATCACTGGGAATTTATCCGACAGTCCCCGATCACTGGGAGTTTATCCGATGTCCCCGATCACTGGGAGTTTATCCGACAGTCCCCGATCACTGGGAGTTTATCCGACAGTCCCCGATCACTGGGAGTTTATCCGACAGTCCCCGATCACTGGGAGTTTATCCGACAGTCCCCGATCACTGGGAGTTTATCTGACAGTCCCCGATCACTGGGAGTATATCCGGAGAGTCCCCGATCACTGGGAGTTTATCCGACAGTCCCCGATCACTGGGAGTTTATCCGACAGTCCCCGATAACTGGGAGTTTATCCGGAGAGGCCCCGATCACTGGGAGTTTATCCGACAGTCCCCGATCACTGGGAGTTTATCCGGAGAGTCCCCGATCACTGGGAGTTTATCCGACAGTCCCCGATCACTGGGAGTTTATCCGACGGTCCCCGATCACTGGGAGTCTATCCGACAGTCCCCGGTCACTGGGAGTTTATCGGACAGTCCCCGATCACTGGGAGTTTATCCGACATATCCCCGATCACTGGGAGTTTATCCGACAGTCCCAATTCACTGGGATTTTTTCCCACAGTGCCCGATCACTGGGAGTTTATCCGACAGTCCCCGATCACTGGGAGTTTATCCGACAGTCCCCGATCACTGGGAGTACATCCGGAGAGTCCCCGATCCCTGGGAGTTTATCCGACAGTCCCCGATCACTGGGAGTTTATCCGACAGTCCCCGATCACTGGGAGTTTATCCGGAGAGGCCCCGACCACTGGGAGTTTATCCGACAGTCCCCGATCACTGGGAGTTTATCCGGAGAGTCCCCGATCACTGGGAGTTTATCCAACAGTCCCCGATCACTGGGAGTTTATCCGACGGTCCCCGATCACTGGGAGTTTATCCGACAGTCCCCAATCACTGGGAGTTTATCCGACAGTCCCCGATCACTGGGAGTTTATCCGACATATCCCCGATCACTGGGAGTTTATCGGACAGTCCCAATTCACTGGGATTTTATCCCACAGTGCCCGATCACTGGGAGTTTATCCGACAGTCCCCGAACTCTGGGAGTTTATCCGACAGTCCCCGATCACTGGGAGTTTATCCGGAGAGTCACCGATCACTGGGAGTTTATCCGACAGTCCCCGATCACTGGGAGTTTATCCGACAGTCCCCAATCACTGGGAGTTTATCCGACAGTCCCCGATCACTGGGAGTTTATCCCACAGTCCCCGATCACTGGGAGTTTATCCGACATTCCCCTATCACCGGGAGTTTATCCGACAGTCCCCGATCACTGGGAGTTTATCCGACACTCCCCGAGCACTGGGAGTTTATCCGGAGAGTCCCCGATCACTGGGAGTTTATCCGACAGTCCCCTATCACTGGGAGTTTATCCGACAGTCCCCGAGCACTGGGAGCTTATCCGACAGTCCCCGATCACTGGGAGTTTATCCGACAGTCCCCGATCACAGGGAGTTTATCCCACAGTCCCCGATCACTGGGAGTTTATCCGACAGTCTCTGATCACTGGCAGTTTATCCGACACTCCCCGAGCACTGGGAGTTTATCCGGAGAGTCCCCGATCACTGGGAGTTTATCCGACAGTCCCCTATCACTGGGAGTTTATCCGACAGTCCCCGAGCACTGGGAGCTTATCCAACAGTCCCCGATCACTGGGAGTTTATCCGATAGTCCCCGATCACTGTGAGTTTATCCGACAGTCCCCGATCACTGGAAGTTTATCCGGAGAGTCCCCGATCACTGGGAGTTTATCCGACAGTCTCTGATCACTGGGAGAGTATCCGACGGTCCCCGATCACTGGGAGTTTATCCGAGAGTCCCCGATCACTGGGAGTTTATCCGACAGTCACCGATCACTGGGAGTTTATCCGACAGTCCCCGATCACTGGGAGTTTAACCGACAGTCCCCGATCAATGGGAGTTTATCCGACAGTCTCTGATCACTGGGAGATTATCCGACGGTCCCCGATCACTGGGAGTTTATCCGGAGAGTCCCCGATCACTGAGCGTTTATCCGACAGTCCACGATCACTGGGAGTTTATCCGACAGCCCCCGAGCTCTGGGAGTATATCCGACATATCCCCGATCACTGCGAGTTTATCCGACAGTCCCAATTCACTGGGAGTTTATCCCACAGTCCCCGATCACTGGGAGTTTATCCGGAGAGTCCCCGATCACTGGGAGTTTATCCGACAGTCCCCGATCACTGGGAGTTTATCCGACAGTCCCCGATCACAGGGAGTTTATCCGACAGTCCCCGATCACTGGGAGTTTATCCGACAGTCCCCGATCACTGGGAGTTTATCCGACAGTCCCCGATCACTGGGAGTTTATCCGACAGTCCCCGATCACTGGGAGTTTATCCGACAGTCCCCGATCACTGGGAGTTTATCCGACAGTCCCCGATAACTGGGAGTTTATCCGACAGTCCCCGATCACTGCGAGTTTATCCGACAGTCCCCGATCACTGGGAGTTTATCCGACAGTCCCCGATCACTGGGAGTTTATCCGACAGTCCCCGATCACTGGGAGTTTATCCGACATTCCCCTATCACTGGGAGTTTATCCGACAGTCCCCGATCACTGGGAGTTTACCCGACAGTCCCCGATCACTGCGATTTTATCAGACCGTCCCCGATCACTGGGAGTTTATCCGACAGTCCCCGATCACTGGGAGTTTATCCGACAGTCCCCGATCACTGGGAGTTTATCCGAAAGTCCCCGATCACTGGGAGTTTATCCGACAGTCCCCGATCACTGGGAGGTTATCCGACAGTCCCCGATCACAGGGAGTTTATCCCACAGTCCCCGATCACTGGGAGTTTATCCGACAGTCTCTGATCACTGGGAGTTTATCCGACAGTCCCCGATCACTGGGAGTTTATCCGACAGTCCCCGATCACTGGGAGTTTATCTGATGTCCCCGATCACTGGGAGTTTATCCGACAGTCCCCGATCACTGGGAGTTTATCCGACAGTCCCCGATCACTGGGAGTTTATCCGACAGTCCCCGATCACTGGCAGTTTATCCGACAGTCCCCGATCACTGGGAGTTTATCCGACAGTCCCCGAACACTGGGAGTATATCCGGAGAGTTCCCGATCACTGGGAGTTTATCCGACAGTCCCCGATCACTGGGAGTTTATCCGACAGTCCCCGATAACTGGGAGTTTATCCGGAGAGGCCCCGATCACTGCGAGTTTATCCGACAGTCCCCGATCACTGGGAGTTTATCCGGAGAGTCCCCGATCACTGGGAGTTTATCCGACAGCCCCGATCACTGGGAGTTTATCCGACGGTCCCCGATCACTGGGAGTCTATCCGACAGTCCCCGGTCACTGGGAGTTTATCCGACAGTCCCCGATCACTGGGAGTTTAGCCGACATATCCCCGATCACTGGGAGTTTATCCGACAGTCCCAATTCACTGGGATTTTATCCCACAGTGCACGATCAGTGGGAGTTTATCCGACAGTCCCCGATCACTGGGAGTTTATCCGACAGTCCCCGATCACTGGGAGTACATCCGGAGAGTCCCCGATCCCTGGGAGTTTATCCGACCGTCCCCGATCACTGGGAGTTTATCCGACAGTCCCCGATCACTGGGACATTATCCGGAGAGGCCCCGACCACTGGGAGTTTATCCGACAGTCCCCGATCACTGGGAGTTTATCCGGAGAGTCCCCGATCACTGGGAGTTTATCCGACAGTCCCCGATCACTGGGAGTTTATCCGACGGTCCCCGATCACTGGGAGTTTATCCGACAGTCCCCGATCACTGGGAGTTTATCCGACAGTCCCCGATCACTGGGAGTTTATCCGACATATCCCCGATCACTGGGAGTTTATCCGACAGTCCCAATTCACTGGGATTTTATCCCACAGTGCCCGATCACTGGGAGTTTATCCGACAGTCCCCGATCACTGGGAGTTTATCCGACAGTCCCCGATCACTGGGAGTTTATCCGGAGAGTCACCAATCACTGGGAGTTTATCCGACAGTCCCCGATCACTGGGAGTTTATCAGACAGTCCCCAATCACTGGGAGTTTATCCGACAGTCCCCGATCACTGGGAGTTTATCCCACAGTCCCCGATCACTGGGAGTTTATCCGACATTCCCCTATCACCGGGAGTTTATCCGACAGTCCCCGATCACTGGGAGTTTATCCGACACTCCCCGAGCACTGGGAGTTTATCCGGAGAGTCCCCGATCACTGGGAGTTTATCCGACAGTCCCCGATCACTGGGAGTTTATCCGACAGTCCCCGAGCACTGGGAGCTTATCCAACAGTCCCCGATCACTGGGAGTTTATCCGACAGTCCCCGATCACTGTGAGTTTATCCGACAGTCCCCGATCACTGGAAGTTTATCCGGAGAGTCCCCGATCACTGGGAGTTTATCCGACAGTCTCTGATCACTGGGAGATTATCCGACGGTCCCCGATCACTGGGAGTTTATCCGAGAGTCCCTGATCACTGGGAGTTTATCCGACAGTCCCCGATCAATGGGAGTTTATCCGACAGTCTCTGATCACTGGGAGATTATCCGACGGTCCCCGATCACTGGGAGTTTATCCGGAGAGTCCCCGATCACTGAGCGTTTATCCGACAGTCCACGATCACTGGGAGTTTATCCGACAGCCCCCGATCACTGGGAGTATATCCGACATATCCCCGATCACTGCGAGTTTATCCGACAGTCCCAATTCACTGGGAGTTTATCCCACAGTCCCCGATTACTGGGAGTTTATCCAGAGAGTCCCCGATCACTGGGAGTTTATCCGACAGTCCCCGATCACTGGGAGTTTATCCGACAGTCCCCGATCACAGGGAGTTTATCCGACAGTCCCCGATCACTGGGAGTTTATCCGACAGTCCCCGATCACTGGGAGTTTATCCGACAGTCCCCGATCATTGGGAGTTTATCCGACAGTCCCCGAGCACTGGGAGTTTATCCGACAGTCCCCGATCACTGGGAGTTTATCCGACAGTCCCCGATCACTGGGAGTTTATCCGACAGTCCCCGTTCACTGGAAGTTTATCCGACAGTCCCCGATCACTGGGAGTTTATCCGACAGTCCCCGATCACTGGGAGTTTATCCGACAGTCCCCGATCACTGGGAGTTTATCCGACAGTCCCCGATCACTGGGAGTTTATCCGACATTCCCCTATCACTGGGAGTTTATCCGACAGTCCCCGATCACTGGGAGTTTACCCGACAGTCCCCGATCACTGGAAGTTTATCCGACTGTCCCCGATCACTGGGAGTTTATCCGACAGTCCCCGATCACTGGGAGTTTATCCGACAGTCCCCGATCACTGGGAGTTTATCCGACAGTCCCCGATCACTGGGAGTTTATCCGACAGTCCCCGATCACTGGGAGTTTATCCGACAGTCCCCGATCACTGGGAGTTTATCCGACAGTCCCCGATCACAGGGAGTTTATCCCACAGTCCCCGATCACTGGGAGTTTATCCGACAGTCTCTGATCACTGGGAGTTTATCCGACAGTCCCCGATCACTGGGAGTTTATCCGACAGTCCCCGATCACTGGGAGTTTATCCAATGTCCCCGATCACTGGGAGTTTATCCGACAGTCCCCGATCACTGGGAGTTTATCCGACAGTCCCCGATCACTGGGAGTTTATCCGACAGTCCCCGATCACTGGGAGTTTATCCAATGTCCCCGATCACTGGGAGTTTATCCGACAGTCCCCGATCACTGGGAGTTTATCCGACAGTCCCCGATCACTGGGAGTATATCCGGAGAGTTCCCGATCACTGGGAGTTTATCCGACAGTCCCCGATCACTGGGAGTTTATCCGACAGTCCCCGATAACTGGGAGTTTATCCGGAGAGGCCCCGATCACTGCGAGTTTATCCGACAGTCCCCGATCACTGGGAGTTTATCCGGAGAGTCCCCGATCACTGGGAGTTTATCCGACAGTCCCCGATCACTGGGAGTTTATCCGACGGTCCCCGATCACTGGGAGTCTATCTGACAGTCCCCAGTCACTGGGAGCTTATCCGACAGTCCCCGATCACTGGGAGTTTATCCGACATATCCCCGATCACTGGGAGTTTATCCGACAGTCCCAATTCACTGGGATTTTATCCCACAGTGCCCGATCACTGGGAGTTTATCCGACAGTCCCCGATCACTGGGAGTTTATCCGACAGTCCCCGATCACTGGGAGTACATCCGGAGAGTCCCCGATCCCTGGGAGTTTATCCGACAGTCCCCGATCACTGGGAGTTTATCCGACAGTCCCCGATCACTGGGAGTTTATCCGGAGAGGCCCCGACCACTGGGAGTTTATCCGACAGTCCCCGATCACTGGGAGTTTATCCGGAGAGTCCCCGATCACTGGGAGTTTATCCGACAGTCCCCGATCACTGGGAGTTTATCCGACGGTCCCCGATCACTGGGAGTTTATCCGACAGTCCCCGATCACTGGGAGTTTATCCGACAGTCCCCGATCACTGGGAGTTTATCCGACATATCCCCGATCACTGGGAGTTTAGCCGACAGTCCCAATTCACTGGGATTTTATCCCACTGTGCCCGATCACTGGGAGTTTATCCGACAGTCCCCGATCACTGGGAGTTTATCCGACAGTCCCCGATCACTGGGAGTTTATCCGGAGAGTCACCGATCACTGGGAGTTTGTCCGACAGTCCCCGATCACTGGGAGTTTATCAGACAGTCCCCAATCACTGGGAGTTTATCCGACAGTCCCCGATCACTGGGAGTTTATCCCACAGTCCCCGATCACTGGGAGTTTATCCGACATTCCCCTATCACCGGGAGTTTATCCGACAGTCCCCGATCACTGGGAGTTTATCCGACACTCCCCGAGCACTGGGAGTTTATCCGGAGAGTCCCCGATCACTGGGAGTTTATCCGACAGTCCCCGATCACTGGGAGTTTATCCGACAGTCCCCGAGCACTGGGAGCTTATCCAACAGTCCCCGATCACTGGGAGTTTATCCGACAGTCCCCGATCACTGTGAGTTTATCCGACAGTCCCCGATCACTGGAAGTTTATCCGGAGAGTCCCCGATCACTGGGAGTTTATCCGACAGTCTCTGAATACTGGGAGATTATCCGATGGTCCCCGATCACTGGGAGTTTATCCGAGCGTCCCCGATCACTGGGAGTTTATCCGACAGTCCCCGATCACTGGGAGTTTAACCGACAGTCCCCGATCAATGGGAGTTTATCCGACAGTCTCTGATCACTGGGAGATTATCCGACGCTCCCCGATCACTGGGAGTTTATCCGGAGAGTCCCCAATCACTGAGCGTTTATCCGACAGTCCACGATCACTGGGAGTTTTTCCGACAGCCCCCGATCACTGGGAGTATATCCGACATATCCCCGATCACTGCGAGTTTATCCGACAGTCCCAATTCACTGGGAGTTTATCCCACAGTCCCCGATCACTGGGAGTTTATCCGGAGAGTCCCCGACCACTGGGAGTTTATCCGACAGTCCCCGATCACTGGGAGTTTATCCGACAGTCCCCGATCACAGGGAGTTTATCCGCCTGACCCCGATCACTGGGAGTTTATCCGACAGTCCCCGATCACTGGGAGTTTATCCGACAGTCCCCGATCACTGGGAGTTTATCCGACAGTCCCCGATCACTGGGAGTTTATCCGACAGTCCCCGATCACTGGGAGTTTATCCGACAGTCCCCGATCACTGGGAGTTTATCCCACAGTCCCCGATCACTGGGAGTTTATCCGACAGTCCCCGATCACTGGGAGTTTATCCGACAGTCCCCGATCACTGGGAGTTTATCCGACAGTCCCCGATCACTGGGAGTTTATCCGACAGTCCCCGATCACAGGGAGTTTATCCGCCTGACCCCGATCACTGGGAGTTTATCCGACAGTCCCCGATCACTGGGAGTTTATCCGACAGTCCCCGATCACTGGGAGTTTATCCGACAGTCCCCGATCACTGGGAGTTTATCCGACAGTCTCTGATCACTGGGAGATTATCCGACGGTCCCCGATCACTGGGAGTTTATCCGGAGAGTCCCCGATCACTGAGCGTTTATCCGACAGTCCACGATCACTGGGAGTTTATCCGACAGCCCCCGATCACTGGGAGTATATCCGACATATCCCCGATCACTGCGAGTTTATCCGACAGTCCCAATTCACTGGGAGTTTATCCCACAGTCCCCGATTACTGGGAGTTTATCCAGAGAGTCCCCGATCACTGGGAGTTTATCCGACAGTCCCCGATCACTGGGAGTTTATCCGACAGTCCCCGATCACAGGGAGTTTATCCGACAGTCCCCGATCACTGGGAGTTTATCCGACAGTCCCCGATCACTGGGAGTTTATCCGACAGTCCCCGATCACTGGGAGTTTATCCGACAGTCCCCGAGCACTGGGAGTTTATCCGACAGTCCCCGATCACTGGGAGTTTATCCGACAGTCCCCGATCACTGGGAGTTTATCCGACAGTCCCCGTTCACTGGAAGTTTATCCGACAGTCCCCGATCACTGGGAGTTTATCCGACAGTCCCCGATCACTGGGAGTTTATCCGACAGTCCCCGATCACTGGGAGTTTATCCGACAGTCCCCGATCACTGGGAGTTTATCCGACATTCCCCTATCACTGGGAGTTTATCCGACAGTCCCCGATCACTGGGAGTTTACCCGACAGTCCCCGATCACTGGAAGTTTATCCGACTGTCCCCGATCACTGGGAGTTTATCCGACAGTCCCCGATCACTGGGAGTTTATCCGACAGTCCCCGATCACTGGGAGTTTATCCGACAGTCCCCGATCACTGGGAGTTTATCCGACAGTCCCCGATCACTGGGAGTTTATCCGACAGTCCCCGATCACTGGGAGTTTATCCGACAGTCCCCGATCACAGGGAGTTTATCCCACAGTCCCCGATCACTGGGAGTTTATCCGACAGTCTCTGATCACTGGGAGTTTATCCGACAGTCCCCGATCACTGGGAGTTTATCCGACAGTCCCCGATCACTGGGAGTTTATCCAATGTCCCCGATCACTGGGAGTTTATCCGACAGTCCCCGATCACTGGGAGTTTATCCGACAGTCCCCGATCACTGGGAGTTTATCCGACAGTCCCCGATCACTGGGAGTTTATCCAATGTCCCCGATCACTGGGAGTTTATCCGACAGTCCCCGATCACTGGGAGTTTATCCGACAGTCCCCATCACTGGGAGTATATCCGGAGAGTTCCCGATCACTGGGAGTTTATCCGACAGTCCCCGATCACTGGGAGTTTATCCGACAGTCCCCGATAACTGGGAGTTTATCCGGAGAGGCCCCGATCACTGCGAGTTTATCCGACAGTCCCCGATCACTGGGAGTTTATCCGGAGAGTCCCCGATCACTGGGAGTTTATCCGACAGTCCCCGATCACTGGGAGTTTATCCGACGGTCCCCGATCACTGGGAGTCTATCTGACAGTCCCCAGTCACTGGGAGCTTATCCGACAGTCCCCGATCACTGGGAGTTTATCCGACATATCCCCGATCACTGGGAGTTTATCCGACAGTCCCAATTCACTGGGATTTTATCCCACAGTGCCCGATCACTGGGAGTTTATCCGACAGTCCCCGATCACTGGGAGTTTATCCGACAGTCCCCGATCACTGGGAGTACATCCGGAGAGTCCCCGATCCCTGGGAGTTTATCCGACAGTCCCCGATCACTGGGCGTTTATCCGACAGTCCCCGATCACTGGGAGTTTATCCGGAGAGGCCCCGACCACTGGGAGTTTATCCGACAGTCCCCGATCACTGGGAGTTTATCCGGAGAGTCCCCGATCACTGGGAGTTTATCCGACAGTCCCCGATCACTGGGAGTTTATCCGACGGTCCCCGATCACTGGGAGTTTATCCGACAGTCCCCGATCACTGGGAGTTTATCCGACAGTCCCCGATCACTGGGAGTTTATCCGACATATCCCCGATCACTGGGAGTTTAGCCGACAGTCCCAATTCACTGGGATTTTATCCCACTGTGCCCGATCACTGGGAGTTTATCCGACAGTCCCCGATCACTGGGAGTTTATCCGACAGTCCCCGATCACTGGGAGTTTATCCGGAGAGTCACCGATCACTGGGAGTTTATCCGACAGTCCCGGATCACTGGGAGTTTATCAGACAGTCCCCAATCACTGGGAGTTTATCCGACAGTCCCCGATCACTGGGAGTTTATCCCACAGTCCCCGATCACTGGGAGTTTATCCGACATTCCCCTATCACCGGGAGTTTATCCGACAGTCCCCGATCACTGGGAGTTTATCCGACACTCCCCGAGCACTGGGAGTTTATCCGGAGAGTCCCCGATCACTGGGAGTTTATCCGACAGTCCCCGATCACTGGGAGTTTATCCGACAGTCCCCGAGCACTGGGAGCTTATCCAACAGTCCCCGATCTCTGGGAGTTTATCCGACAGTCCCCGATCACTGTGAGTTTATCCGACAGTCCCCGATCACTGGAAGTTTATCCGGAGAGTCCCCGATCACTGGGAGTTTATCCGACAGTCTCTGATCACTGGGAGATTATCCGATGGTCCCCGATCACTGGGAGTTTATCCGAGCGTCCCCGATCACTGGGAGTTTATCCGACAGTCCCCGATCACTGGGAGTTTAACCGACAGTCCCCGATCAATGGGAGTTTATCCGACAGTCTCTGATCACTGGGAGATTATCCGACGCTCCCCGATCACTGGGAGTTTATCCGGAGAGTCCCCAATCACTGAGCGTTTATCCGACAGTCCACGATCACTGGGAGTTTTTCCGACAGCCCCCGATCACTGGGAGTATATCCGACATATCCCCGATCACTGCGAGTTTATCCGACAGTCCCAATTCACTGGGAGTTTATCCCACAGTCCCCGATCACTGGGAGTTTATCCGGAGAGTCCCCGACCACTGGGAGTTTATCCGACAGTCCCCGATCACTGGGAGTTTATCCGACAGTCCCCGATCACAGGGAGTTTATCCGCCTGACCCCGATCACTGGGAGTTTATCCGACAGTCCCCGATCACTGGGAGTTTATCCGACAGTCCCCGATCTCTGGGAGTTTATCCGACAGTCCCCGATCACTGGGAGTTTATCCGACAGTCCCCGATCACTGGGAGTTTATCCGACAGTCCCCGATCACTGGGAGTTTATCCCACAGTCCCCGATCACTGGGAGTTTATCCGACAGTCCCCGATCACTGGGAGTTTATCCGACAGTCCCCGATCACTGGGAGTTTATCCGACAGTCCCCGATCACTGGGAGTTTATCCGACAGTCCCCGATCACTGGGAGTTTATCCGACATTCCCCTATCACTGGGAGTTTATCCGACAGTCCCCGATCACTGGGAGTTTATCCGACAGTCCCCGATCACTGCGATTTTATCTGACCGTCCCCGATCACTGGGAGTTTATCCGACAGTCCCCGATCACTGGGAGTTTATCCGACAGTCCCCGATCACTGGGAGTTTATCCGACAGTACCCGATCACTGGGAGTTTATCCGACAGTCCCCGATCACTGGGAGTTTATCCGACAGTCCCCGATCACTGGGAGTTTATCCGACAGTCTCTGATCAGTGGGAGTTTATCCGGAGAGTCCCGATCACTGGGAGTTTATCCGACAGTCCCCGATCACTGGGAGTTTATCCGACAGTCCCCGATCACTGGGAGTTTATCCGACAGTCCCCGATCACTGGGAGTATTTCCGACAGTCCCCGATCACTGGGAGTTTATCCGACAGTCCCCGATCACTGGGACTTTATCCGACAGTCCCCGATCACTGGGAGTTTATCCGACAGTCCCCGATCATTGGGAGTTTATCCGGAGAGGCCCCGATCACTGGGAGTTTATGCGACAGTCCCCGATCACTGGGAGTTTATCCGACAGTCCCCGATAACTGGGAGTTTATCCGACAGTCCCCGATAACTGGGAGTTTATCCGGAGAGGCCCCGATCACTGGGAGTTTATCCGACAGTCCCCGATCACTGGGAGTTTATCCGGAGAGTCCCCGATCACTGGGAGTTTATCCGACAGTCCCCGATCACTGGGAGTTTATCCGACGGTCCCCGATCACTGGGAGTCTATCCGACAGTCCCCGGTCACTGGGAGTTTATCCGACAGTCCCCGATCACTGGGAGTTTATCCGACATATCCCCGATCACTGGGAGTTTATCCGACAGTCCCAATTCACTGGGATTTTATCCCACAGTGCCCGATCACTGGGAGTTTATCCGACAGTCCCCGATCACTGGGAGTTTATCCGACAGTCCCCGATCACTGGGAGTACATCCGGAGAGTCCCCGATCCCTGGGAGTTTATCCGACAGTCCCCGATCACTGGGAGTTTATCCGACAGTCCCCGATCACTGGGAGTTTATCCGGAGAGGCCCCGACCACTGTGAGTTTATCCGACAGTCCCCGATCACTGGGAGTTTATCCGGAGAGTCCCCGATCACTGGGAGTTTATCCGACAGTCCCCGATCACTGGGAGTTTATCCGACGGTCCCCGATCACTGGGAGTTTATCCGACAGTCCCCAATCACTGGGAGTTTATCCGACAGTCCCCGATCACTGGGAGTTTATCCGACATATCCCCGATCACTGGGAGTTTATCGGACAGTCCCAATTCACTGGGATTTTATCCCACAGTGCCCGATCACTGGGAGTTTATCCGACAGTCCCCGATCACTGGGAGTTTATCCGACAGTCCCCGATCACTGGGAGTTTATCCGGAGAGTCACCGATCACTGGGAGTTTATCCGACAGTCCCCGATCACTGGGAGTTTATCCGACAGTCCCCAATCACTGGGAGTTTATCCGACAGTCCCCGATCACTGGGAGTTTATCCCACAGTCCCCGATCACTGGGAGTTTATCCGACATTCCCCTATCACCGGGAGTTTATCCGACAGTCCCCGATCACTGGGAGTTTATCCGACACTCCCCGAGCACTGGGAGTTTATCCGGAGAGTCCCCGATTAGTGGGAGTTTATCCGACAGTCCCCTATCACTGGGAGTTTATCCGACAGTCCCCGAGCACTAGGATCTTATCCGACAGTCCCCGATCACTGGGAGTTTATCCGACAGTCCCCGATCACAGGGAGTTTATCCCACAGTCCCCGATCACTGGGAGTTTATCCGACAGTCTCTGATCACTGGCAGTTTATCCGACACTCCCCGAGCACTGGGAGTTTATCCGGAGAGTCCCCGATCACTGGGAGTTTATCCGACAGTCCCCTATCACTGGGAGTTTATCCGACAGTCCCCGAGCACTGGGAGCTTATCCAACAGTCCCCGATCACTGGGAGTTTATCCGATAGTCCCCGATCACTGTGAGTTTATCCGACAGTCCCCGATCACTGGAAGTTTATCCGGAGAGTCCCCGATCACTGGGAGTTTATCCGACAGTCTCTGATCACTGGGAGAGTATCCGACGGTCCCCGATCACTGGGAGTTTATCCGAGAGTCCCCGATCACTGGGAGTTTATCCGACAGTCACCGATCACTGGGAGTTTATCCGACAGTCCCCGATCACTGGGAGTTTAACCGACAGTCCCCGATCAATGGGAGTTTATCCGACAGTCTCTGATCACTGGGAGATTATCCGACGGTCCCCGATCACTGGGAGTTTATCCGGAGAGTCCCCGATCACTGAGCGTTTATCCGACAGTCCACGATCACTGGGAGTTTATCCGACAGCCCCCGAGCTCTGGGAGTATATCCGACATATCCCCGATCACTGCGAGTTTATCCGACAGTCCCAATTCACTGGGAGTTTATCCCACAGTCCCCGATCACTGGGAGTTTATCCGGAGAGTCCCCGATCACTGGGAGTTTATCCGACAGTCCCCCATCACTGGGAGTTTATCCGACAGTCCCCGATCACAGGGAGTTTATCCGACAGTCCCCGATCACTGGGAGTTTATCCGACAGTCCCCGATCACTGGGAGTTTATCCGACAGTCCCCGATCACTGGGAGTTTATCCGATAGTCCCCGATCACTGGGAGTTTATCCAACACTCCCCGATCACTGGGAGTTTATCCGACAGTCCCCGATCACTGGGAGTTTATCCGACAGTCCCCGATCACTGCGAGTTTATCCGACAGTCCCCGATCACTGGGAGTTTATCCGACAGTCCCCGATCACTGGGAGTTTATCCGACAGTCCCCGATCACTGGGTGTTTATCCGACATTCCCCTATCACTGGGAGTTTATCCGACAGTCCCCGATCACTGGGAGTTTACCCGACAGTCCCCGATCACTGCGATTTTATCTGACCGTCCCCGATCACTGGGAGTTTATCCGACAGTCCCCGATCACTGGGAGTTTATCCGACAGTCCCCGATCACTGGGAGTTTATCCGAAAGTCCCCGATCACTGGGAGTTTATCCGACAGTCCCCGATCACTGGGAGGTTATCCGACAGTCCCCGATCACAGGGAGTTTATCCCACAGTCCCCGATCACTGGGAGTTTATCCGACAGTCTCTGATCACTGGGAGTTTATCCGACAGTCCCCGATCACTGGGAGTTTATCCGACAGTCCCCGATCACTGGGAGTTTATCCGATGTCCCCGATCACTGGGAGTTTATCCGACAGTCCCCGATCACTGGGAGTTTATCCGACAGTCCCCGATCACTGGGAGTTTATCCGACAGTCCCCGATCACTGGCAGTTTATCCGACAGTCCCCGATCACTGGGAGTTTATCCGACAGTCCCCGATCACTGGGAGTATATCCGGAGAGTTCCCGATCACTGGGAGTTTATCCGACAGTCCCCGATCACTGGGAGTTTATCCGACAGTCCCCGATAACTGGGAGTTTATCCGGAGAGGCCCCGATCACTGCGAGTTTATCCGACAGTCCCCGATCACTGGGAGTTTATCCGGAGAGTCCCCGATCACTGGGAGTTTATCCGACAGCCCCGATCACTGGGAGTTTATCCGACGGTCCCCGATCACTGGGAGTCTATCCGACAGTCCCCGGTCACTGGGAGTTTATCCGACAGTCCCCGATCACTGGGAGTTTAGCCGACATATCCCCGATCACTGGGAGTTTATCCGACAGTCCCAATTCACTGGGATTTTATCCCACAGTGCACGATCAGTGGGAGTTTATCCGACAGTCCCCGATCACTGGGAGTTTATCCGACAGTCCCCGATCACTGGGAGTACATCCGGAGAGTCCCCGATCCCTGGGAGTTTATCCGACCGTCCCCGATCACTGGGAGTTTATCCGACAGTCCCCGATCACTGGGAGATTATCCGGAGAGGCCCCGACCACTGGGAGTTTATCCGACAGTCCCCGATCACTGGGAGTTTATCCGGAGAGTCCCCGATCACTGGGAGTTTATCCGACAGTCCCCGATCACTGGGAGTTTATCCGACGGTCCCCGATCACTGGGAGTTTATCCGACAGTCCCCGATCACTGGGAGTTTATCCGACAGTCCCCGATCACTGGGAGTTTATCCGACATATCCCCGATCACTGGGAGTTTATCCCACAGTCCCAATTCACTGGGATTTTATCCCACAGTGCCCGATCACTGGGAGTTTATCCGACAGTCCCCGATCACTGGGAGTTTATCCGACAGTCCCCGATCACTGGGAGTTTATCCGGAGAGTCACCGATCACTGGGAGTTTATCCGACAGTCCCCGATCACTGGGAGTTTATCAGACAGTCCCCAATCACTGGGAGTTTATCCGACAGTCCCCGATCACTGGGAGTTTATCCCACAGTCCCCGATCACTGGGAGTTTATCCGACATTCCCCTATCACCGGGAGTTTATCCGACAGTCCCCGATCACTCGGAGTTTATCCGACACTCCCCGAGCACTGGGAGTTTATCCGGAGAGTCCCCGATCACTGGGAGTTTATCCGACAGTCCCCGATCACTGGGAGTTTATCCGACAGTCCCCGAGCACTGGGAGCTTATCCAACAGTCCCCGATCACTGGGAGTTTATCCGACAGTCCCCGATCACTGTGAGTTTATCCGACAGTCCCCGATCACTGGAAGTTTATCCGGAGAGTCCCCGATCACTGGGAGTTTATCCGACAGTCTCTGATCACTGGGAGATTATCCGACGGTCCCCGATCACTGGGAGTTTATCCGAGAGTCCCTGATCACTGGGAGTTTATCCGACAGTCCCCGATCAATGGGAGTTTATCCGACAGTCTCTGATCACTGGGAGATTATCCGACGGTCCCCGATCACTGGGAGTTTATCCGGAGAGTCCCCGATCACTGAGCGTTTATCCGACAGTCCACGATCACTGGGAGTTTATCCGACAGCCCCCGATCACTGGGAGTATATCCGACATATCCCCGATCACTGCGAGTTTATCCGACAGTCCCAATTCACTGGGAGTTTATCCCACAGTCCCCGATTACTGGGAGTTTATCCAGAGAGTCCCCGATCACTGGGAGTTTATCCGACAGTCCCCGATCACTGGGAGTTTATCCGACAGTCCCCGATCACAGGGAGTTTATCCGACAGTCCCCGATCACTGGGAGTTTATCCGACAGTCCCCGATCACTGGGAGTTTATCCGACAGTCCCCGATCACTGGGAGTTTATCCGACAGTCCCCGAGCACTGGGAGTTTATCCGACAGTCCCCGATCACTGGGAGTTTATCCGACAGTCCCCGATCACTGGGAGTTTATCCGACAGTCCCCGTTCACTGGAAGTTTATCCGACAGTCCCCGATCACTGGGAGTTTATCCGACAGTCCCCGATCACTGGGAGTTTATCCGACAGTCCCCGATCACTGGGAGTTTATCCGACAGTCCCCGATCACTGGGAGTTTATCCGACATTCCCCTATCACTGGGAGTTTATCCGACAGTCCCCGATCACTGGGAGTTTACCCGACAGTCCCCGATCACTGGAAGTTTATCCGACTGTCCCCGATCACTGGGAGTTTATCCGACAGTCCCCGATCACTGGGAGTTTATCCGACAGTCCCCGATCACTGGGAGTTTATCCGACAGTCCCCGATCACTGGGAGTTTATCCGACAGTCCCCGATCACTGGGAGTTTATCCGACAGTCCCCGATCACTGGGAGTTTATCCGACAGTCCCCGATCACAGGGAGTTTATCCCACAGTCCCCGATCACTGGGAGTTTATCCGACAGTCTCTGATCACTGGGAGTTTATCCGACAGTCCCCGATCACTGGGAGTTTATCCGACAGTCCCCGATCACTGGGAGTTTATCCAATGTCCCCGATCACTGGGAGTTTATCCGACAGTCCCCGATCACTGGGAGTTTATCCGACAGTCCCCGATCACTGGGAGTTTATCCGACAGTCCCCGATCACTGGGAGTTTATCCAATGTCCCCGATCACTGGGAGTTTATCCGACAGTCCCCGATCACTGGGAGTTTATCCGACAGTCCCCGATCACTGGGAGTATATCCGGAGAGTTCCCGATCACTGGGAGTTTATCCGACAGTCCCCGATCACTGGGAGTTTATCCGACAGTCCCCGATAACTGGGAGTTTATCCGGAGAGGCCCCGATCACTGCGAGTTTATCCGACAGTCCCCGACCACTGGGAGTTTATCCGGAGAGTCCCCGATCACTGGGAGTTTATCCGACAGTCCCCGATCACTGGGAGTTTATCCGACGGTCCCCGATCACTGGGAGTCTATCTGACAGTCCCCAGTCACTGGGAGCTTATCCGACAGTCCCCGATCACTGGGAGTTTATCCGACATATCCCCGATCACTGGGAGTTTATCCGACAGTCCCAATTCACTGGGATTTTATCCCACAGTGCCCGATCACTGGGAGTTTATCCGACAGTCCCCGATCACTGGGAGTTTATCCGACAGTCCCCGATCACTGGGAGTACATCCGGAGAGTCCCCGATCCCTGGGAGTTTATCCGACAGTCCCCGATCACTGGGAGTTTATCCGACAGTCCCCGATCACTGGGAGTTTATCCGGAGAGGCCCCGACCACTGGGAGTTTATCCGACAGTCCCCGATCACTGGGAGTTTATCCGGAGAGTCCCCGATCACTGGGAGTTTATCCGACAGTCCCCGATCACTGGGAGTTTATCCGACGGTCCCCGATCACTGGGAGTTTATCCGACAGTCCCCGATCACTGGGAGTTTATCCGACAGTCCCCGATCACTGGGAGTTTATCCGACATATCCCCGATCACTGGGAGTTTATCCGACAGTCCCAATTCACTGGGATTTTATCCCACTGTGCCCGATCACTGGGAGTTTATCCGACAGTCCCCGATCACTGGGAGTTTATCCGACAGTCCCCGATCACTGGGAGTTTATCCGGAGAGTCACCGATCACTGGGAGTTTATCCGACAGTCCCCGATCACTGGGAGTTTATCAGACAGTCCCCAATCACTGGGAGTTTATCCGACAGTCCCCGATCACTGGGAGTTTATCCCACAGTCCCCGATCACTGGGAGTTTATCCGACATTCCCCTATCACCGGGAGTTTATCCGACAGTCCCCGATCACTGGGAGTTTATCCGACACTCCCCGAGCACTGGGAGTTTATCCGGAGAGTCCCCGATCACTGGGAGTTTATCCGACAGTCCCCGATCACTGGGAGTTTATCCGACAGTCCCCGAGCACTGGGAGCTTATCCAACAGTCCCCGATCACTGGGAGTTTATCCGACAGTCCCCGATCACTGTGAGTTTATCCGACAGTCCCCGATCACTGGAAGTTTATCCGGAGAGTCCCCGATCACTGGGAGTTTATCCGACAGTCTCTGATCACTGGGAGATTACCGATGGTCCCCGATCACTGGGAGTTTATCCGAGAGTCCCCGATCACTGGGAGTTTATCCGACAGTCCCCGATCACTGGGAGTTTATCCGACAGTCCCCGATCACTGGGAGTTTAACCGACAGTCCCCGATCAATGGGAGTTTATCCGACAGTCTCTGATCACTGGGAGATTATCCGACGCTCCCCGATCACTGGGAGTTTATCCGGAGAGTCCCCAATCACTGAGCGTTTATCCGACAGTCCACGATCACTGGGAGTTTTTCCGACAGCCCCCGATCACTGGGAGTATATCCGACATATCCCCGATCACTGCGAGTTTATCCGACAGTCCCAATTCACTGGGAGTTTATCCCACAGTCCCCGATCACTGGGAGTTTATCCGGAGAGTCCCCGACCACTGGGAGTTTATCCGACAGTCCCCGATCACTGGGAGTTTATCCGACAGTCCCCGATCACAGGGAGTTTATCCGCCTGACCCCGATCACTGGGAGTTTATCCGACAGTCCCCGATCACTGGGAGTTTATCCGACAGTCCCCGATCACTGGGAGTTTATCCGACAGTCCCCGATCACTGGGAGTTTATCCGACAGTATCCGATCACTGGGAGTTTATCCGACAGTCCCCGATCACTGGGAGTTTATCCGACAGTCCCCGATCACTGGGAGTTTATCCGACAGTCCCCGATCACTGGGAGTTTATCCGACAGTCCCCGATCACTGGGAGTTTATCCGACAGTCCCCGATCACTGGGAGTTTATCCGACAGTCCCCGATCACTGGGAGTTTATCCGACATTCCCCTATCACTGGGAGTTTATCCGACAGTCCCCGATCACTGGGAGTTTATCCGACAGTCCCCGATCACTGCGATTTTATCTGACCGTCCCCGATCACTGGGAGTTTATCCGACAGTCCCCGATCACTGGGAGTTTATCCGACAGTCCCCGATCACTGTGAGTTTATCCGACAGTACCCGATCACTGGGAGTTTATCCGACAGTCCCCGATCACTGGGAGTTTATCCGACAGTCCCCGATCACTGGGAGTTTATCCGACAGTCTCTGATCAGTGGGAGTTTATCCGGAGAGTCCCCGATCACTGGGAGTTTATCCGACAGTCCCCGATCACTGGGAGTTTATCCGACAGTCCCCGATCACTGGGAGTTTATCCGACAGTCCCCGATCACTGGCAGTATTTCCGACAGTCCCCGATCACTGGGAGTTTATCCGACAGTCCCCGATCACTGGGACTTTATCCGACAGTCCCCGATCACTGGGAGTTTATCCGACAGTCCCCGATCATTGGGAGTTTATCCGGAGAGGCCCCGATCACTGGGAGATTATGCGACAGTCCCCGATCACTGGGAGATTATCAGACAGTCCCCGATCACTGGGAGTTAATCCGACAGTCCCCGATCACTGGGAGTTTATCCGACAGTCCCCGATCACTGGGAGATTATCCGGAGAGTCCCCGATCACTGGGAGTTTATCCGACAGTCCCCGATCACTGGGAGTTTATCCGACAGTCCCCGATCACTGGGAGTTTATCCGACATATCCCCGATCATTTAGAATTTATCCGACTGTCCCAATTCACTGGGACTTTATCCCACAGTCCCCGATCACTGGGAGTTTATCCGACAGTCCCCGATCACTGGGTGATTATCCGGAGAGTCCCCGATCACTGGGAGTTTATCCGGAGAGTCCCCGATCACTGGGAGTTTATCCGACAGTCCCCGATCACTGGGAGTTTATCCGACATTCCCCTGTCACCGGGAGTTTATCCGACAGTCCCCGATCACTGGGAGTTTATCCGACAGTCCCCGATCACTGGGAGTTTATCGGACATTCCCCTGTCACCGGGAGTTTACCCGACAGTCCCCGATCACTGGGACTTTATCCGACAGTCCCCGATCACTGGGAGTTTATCTGACAGTCCCCGATCATTGGGAGTTTATCCGGAGAGGCCCCGATCACTGGGAGTTTATGCGACTGTCCCCGATCACTGGGAGATTATCAGACAGTCCCCGATCACTGGGAGTTAATCCGACAGTCCCCGATCACTGGGAGTTTATCCGACAGTCCCCGATCACTGGGAGTTTATCCGACAGTCCCCGATCACTGGGAGTTTATCCGAGAGTCCCCGATCACTGGGAGATTATCCGGAGAGTCCCCGATCACTGGGAGTTTATCCGACAGTCCCCGATCACTGGGAGTTTCTCCGACAGTCCCCGATCACTGGGAGTTTATCCGAGAGTCCCCGATCACTGGGAGTTTATTCGGCATATCCCCGATCATTGGGAATTTATCTGACTGTCCCAATTCACTGGGAGTTTATCCCACAGTCCCCGATCACTGGGAGTTTATCCGACACTCCCCGATCACTGGGAGTTTATCCGGAGAGTCCCCGATCACTGGGAGTTTATCCGACATTCCCCTGTCACCGGGAGTTTATCCGACAGTCCCCGATCACTGGGAGTTTATCCGACAGTCCCCGATCACTGGGAGTTTATCCGACAGTCCCCGATCAATGGGAGTTTATCCGACAGTCTCTGATCACTGGGAGATTATCCGACGGTCCCCGTTCACTGGGAGTTTATCCGGAGAGTCCCCGATCACTGAGCGTTTATCCGACAGTCCACGATCACTGGGAGTTTATCCGACAGCCCCCGATCACTGGGAGTATATCCGACATATCCCCGATCACTGCGAGTTTATCCGACAGTCCCAATTCACTGGGAGTTTATCCCACAGTCCCCGATCATTGGGAGTTTATCCAGAGAGTCCCCGATCACTGGGAGTTCATCCGACAGTCCCCGATCACTGGGAGTTTATCCGACAGTCCCCGATCACAGGGAGTTTATCCGACAGTCCCCGATCACTGGGAGTTTATCCGACAGTCCCCGATCACTGGGAGTTTATCCGACAGTCCCCGATCACTGGGAGTTTATCCGACAGTCCCCGAGCACTGGGAGTTTATCCGACAGTCCCCGATCACTGGGAGTTTATCCGACAGTCCCCGATCACTGGGAGTTTATCCGACAGTCCCCGTTCACTGGAAGTTTATCCGACAGTCCCCGATCACTGGGAGTTTATACGACAGTCCCCGATCACTGGGAGTTTATCCGACAGTCCCCGATCACTGGGAGTTTATCCGACAGTCCCCGATCACTGGGAGTTTATCCGACATTCCCCTATCACTGGGAGTTTATCCGACAGTCCCCGATCACTGGGAGTTTACCCGACAGTCCCCGATCACTGGAAGTTTATCCGACTGTCCCCGATCACTGGGAGTTTATCCGACAGTCCCCGATCACTGGGAGTTTATCCGACAGTCCCCGATCACTGGGAGATTATCCGACAGTCCCCGATCACTGGGAGTTTATCCGACAGTCCCCGATCACTGGGAGTTTATCCGACAGTCCCCGATCACTGGGAGTTTATCCGACAGTCCCCGATCACAGGGAGTTTATCCCACAGTCCCCGATCACTGGGAGTTTATCCGACAGTCTCTGATCACTGGGAGTTTATCCGACAGTCCCCGATCACTGGGAGTTTATCCGACAGTCCCCGATCACTGGGAGTTTATCCAATGTCCCCGATCACTGGGAGTTTATCCGACAGTCCCCGATCACTGGGAGTTTATCCGACAGTCCCCGATCACTGGGAGTTTATCCGACAGTCCCCGATCACTGGGAGTTTATCCGACAGTCCCCGATCACTGGGAGTTTATCCGACAGTCCCCGATCACTGGGAGTATATCCGGAGAGTTCCCGATCACTGGGAGTTTATCCGACAGTCCCCGATCACTGGGAGTTTATCCGACAGTCCCCGATAACTGGGAGTTTATCCGGAGA
Organism: Somniosus microcephalus; assembly: GCF_052327205.1. Taxonomy (NCBI): domain Eukaryota; kingdom Metazoa; phylum Chordata; class Chondrichthyes; order Squaliformes; family Somniosidae; genus Somniosus; species Somniosus microcephalus. Next base: position 71,887,032 of record NC_141009.1, read on the forward strand.
GGCCCCGATCACTGCGAGTTTATCCGACAGTCCCCGATCACTGGGAGTTTATCCGGAGAGTCCCCGATCACTGGGAGTTTATCCGACAGTCCCCGATCACTGGGAGTTTATCCGACGGTCCCCGATCACTGGGAGTCTATCTGACAGTCCCCAGTCACTGGGAGCTTATCCGACAGTCCCCGATCACTGGGAGTTTATCCGACATATCCCCGATCACTGGGAGTTTATCCGACAGTCCCAATTCACTGGGATTTTATCCCACAGTGCCCGATCACTGGGAGTTTATCCGACAGTCCCCGATCACTGGGAGTTTATCCGACAGTCCCCGATCACTGGGAGTACATCCGGAGAGTCCCCGATCCCTGGGAGTTTATCCGACAGTCCCCGATCACTGGGAGTTTATCCGACAGTCCCCGATCACTGGGAGTTTATCCGGAGAGGCCCCGACCACTGGGAGTTTATCCGACAGTCCCCGATCACTGGGAGTTTATCCGGAGAGTCCCCGATCACTGGGAGTTTATCCGACAGTCCCCGATCACTGGGAGTTTATCCGACGGTCCCCGATCACTGGGAGTTTATCCGACAGTCCCCGATCACTGGGAGTTTATCCGACAGTCCCCGATCACTGGGAGTTTATCCGACATATCCCCGATCACTGGGAGTTTAGCCGACAGTCCCAATTCACTGGGATTTTATCCCACTGTGCCCGATCACTGGGAGTTTATCCGACAGTCCCCGATCACTGGGAGTTTATCCGACAGTCCCCGATCACTGGGAGTTTATCCGGAGAGTCACCGATCACTGGGAGTTTATCCGACAGTCCCCGATCACTGGGAGTTTATCCCACAGTCCCCGCTCACTGGGAGTTTATCCGACATTCCCCTATCACCGGGAGTTTATCCGACAGTCCCCGATCACTGGCAGTTTATCCGACACTCCCCGAGCACTGGGAGTTTATCCGGAGAGTCCCCGATCACTGGGAGTTTATCCGACAGTCCCCGATCACTGGGAGTTTATCCGACAGTCCCCGAGCACTGGGAGCTTATCCAACAGTCCCCGATCACTGGGAGTTTATCCGACAGTCCCCGATCACTGTGAGTTTATCCGACAGTCCCCGATCACTGGAAGTTTATCCGGAGAGTCCCCGATCACTGGGAGTTTATCCGACAGTCTCTGATCACTGGGAGATTATCCGATGGTCCCCGATCACTGGGAGTTTATCCGAGAGTCCCCGATCACTGGGAGTTTATCCGACAGTCCCCGATCACTGGGAGTTTATCCGACAGTCCCCGATCACTGGGAGTTTAACCGACAGTCCCCGATCAATGGGAGTTTATCCGACAGTCTCTGATCACTGGGAGATTATCCGACGCTCCCCGATCACTGGGAGTTTATCCGGAGAGTCCCCAATCACTGAGCGTTTATCCGACAGTCCACGATCACTGGGAGTTTTTCCGACAGCCCCCGATCACTGGGAGTATATCCGACATATCCCCGATCACTGCGAGTTTATCCGACAGTCCCAATTCACTGGGAGTTTATCCCACAGTCCCCGATCACTGGGAGTTTATCCGGAGAGTCCCCGACCACTGGGAGTTTATCCGACAGTCCCCGATCACTGGGAGTTTATCCGACAGTCCCCGATCACAGGGAGTTTATCCGCCTGACCCCGATCACTGGGAGTTTATCCGACAGTCCCCGATCACTGGGAGTTTATCCGACAGTCCCCGATCACTGGGAGTTTATCCGACAGTCCCCGATCACTGGGAGTTTATCCGACAGTCCCCGATCACTGGGAGTTTATCCGATAGTCCCCGATCACTGGGAGTTTATCCAACAGTCCCCGATCACTGGGAGTTTATCCGACAGTCCCCGATCACTGGGAGTTTATCCGACAGTCCCCGATCACTGGGAGTTTATCCGACAGTCCCCGATCACTGGGAGTTTATCCGACAGTCCCCGATCACTGGGAGTTTATCCGACATTCCCCTATCACTGGGAGTTTATCCGACAGTCCCCGATCACTGGGAGTTTATCCGACAGTCCCCGATCACTGCGATTTTATCTGACCGTCCCCGATCACTGGGAGTTTATCCGACAGTCCCCGATCACTGGGAGTTTATCCGACAGTCCCCGATCACTGGGAGTTTATCCGACAGTACCCGATCACTGGGAGTTTATCCGACAGTCCCCGATCACTGGGAGTTTATCCGACAGTCCCCGATCACTGGGAGTTTATCCGACAGTCTCTGATCAGTGGGAGTTTATCCGGAGAGTCCCCGATCACTGGGAGTTTATCCGACAGTCCCCGATCACTGGGAGTTTATCCGACAGTCCCCGATCACTGGGAGTTTATCCGACAGTCCCCGATCACTGGGAGTATTTCCGACAGTCCCCGATCACTGGGAGTTTATCCGACAGTCCCCGATCACTGGGACTTTATCCGACAGTCCCCGATCACTGGGAGTTTATCCGACAGTCCCCGATCATTGGGAGTTTATCCGGAGAGGCCCCGATCACTGGGAGTTTATGCGACAGTCCCCGATCACTGGGAGATTATCAGACAGTCCCCGATCACTGGGAGTTAATCCGACAGTCCCCGATCACTGGGAGTTTATCCGACAGTCCCCGATCACTGGGAGATTATCCGGAGAGTCCCCGATCACTGGGAGTTTATCCGACAGTCCCCGATCACTGGGAGTTTATCCGACAGTCCCCGATCACTGGGAGTTTATCCGGAGAGTCCCCGATCACTGGGAGTTTATCCGACAGTCCCCGATCACTGGGAGTTTATCCGACATTCCCCTTTCACCGGGAGTTTATCCGACAGTCCCCGATCACTGGGAGTTTATCCGACAGTCCCCGATCACTGGGAGTTTATCGGACATTCCCCTGTCACCGGGAGTTTACCCGACAGTCCCCGATCACTGGGACTTTATCCGACAGTCCCCGATCACTGGGAGTTTATCTGACAGTCCCCGATCATTGGGAGTTTATCCGGAGAGCCCCCGATCACTGGGAGTTTATGCGACTGTCCCCGATCACTGGGAGATTATCAGACAGTCCCCGATCACTGGGAGTTTATCCGACAGTCCCCGATCACTGGGAGTTTATCCGACAGTCCCCGATCACTGGGAGTTTATCCGACAGTCCCCGATCACTGGGAGTTTATCCGAGAGTCCCCGATCACTGGGAGATTATCCGGAGAGTCCCCGATCACTGGGAGTTTATCCGACAGTCCCCGATCACTGGGAGTTTCTCCGACAGTCCCCGATCACTGGGAGTTTATCCGAGAGTCCCCGATCACTGGGAGTTTATCCGGCATATCCCCGATCATTGGGAATTTATCCGACTGTCCCAATTCACTGGGTGTTTATCCCACAGTCCCCGATCACTGGGAGTTTATCCGACACTCCCCGATCACTGGGAGTTGATCCGGAGAGTCCCCGATCACTGGGAGTTTATCCGACATTCCCCTGTCACCGGGAGTTTATCCGACAGTCCCCGATCACTGGGAGTTTATCCGACAGTCCCCGATCACTGGGAGTTTATCCGACATTCCCCTGTCACCGGGAGTTTATCCGACAGTCCCCGATCACTGGGAGTTTATCCCACAGTCCCCGATCACTGGGAGTTTATCCGGCAGTCCTCGATTACTGGGAGTTTATCCGACAGTCCCCGAGCACTGGGAGTTTATCCGACAGTCCCGGATCACTGGGAGTTTATCCGACAGTTTCTGATCACTGGGAGTTTATCCGACATATCCCCGATCACTGGGAGTTTATCCGACAGTCCCCGATCACTGGGAGTTTATCCCACAGTCCCCGATCACTGGGAGTTTATCCGACAGTCCCCGATCACTGGGAGTTTATCCGACAGTCCCCGATCACTGGGAGTTTATCCGACAGTCCCCGATCTCTGCGATTTTATCCGACAGTCCCCGTTCACTGGGAGTTTATCCGACAGTCCCCGATCACTGGGAGTTTATCCGAAAGTCCCCGATCACTGGGAGTTTATCCGACAGTCCCCGATCACTGGGGGTTTATCCCACAGTCCCCGATCACTGGGAGTTTATCCGACAGTCCCCGATCACTGGGAGTTTATCCGACAGTCCCCGATCACTGGGAGTTTATCCGACAGTCCCCGATCACTGGGAGTTTATCCGACAGTCCCCGATCACTGGGAGTTTATCCGACAGTCCCCGATCACTGGGAGTTTATCCGACAGTCCCCGATCACTGGGAGTTTATCCGGCAGTCCCCGATCACTGGGAGTTTATCCGACAGTCCCCGATCACTGGGAGTTTATCCGACAGTCCCTGATCACTGGGAGTTTATCCGGAGAGTCCCCGATCACTGGGAGTTTATCCGACAGTCCCCGATCACTGGGAGTTTATCCGACATTCCCCTATCACTGGGAGTTTACCCGACAGTCCCCGATCACTGGGAGTTTACCCGACAGTCCCCGATCACTGCGATTTTATCTGACCGTCCCCGATCACTGGGAGTTTATCCGACAGTCCCCGATCACTGGGAGTTTATCCGACAGTCCCCGATCACTGGGAGTTTATTCGACAGTCCCCGATCACTGGGAGTTTATCCGACAGTCCCCGATCACTGGGAGTTTATCCGACAGTCCCCGATCACTGGGAGTTTATCCGACAGTCTCTGATCAGTGGGAGTTTATCCGGAGAGCCCCGATCACTGGGAGTTTATCCGACAGTCCCCGATCACTGGGAGTTTATCCGACATATCCCCGATCATTGGGAATTTATCCGACTGTCCCAATTCACTGGGTGTTTATCCCACAGTCCCCGATCACTGGGAGTTTATCCGACACTCCCCGATCACTGGGAGTTGATCCGGAGAGTCCCCGATCACTGGGAGTTTATCCGACATTCCCCTGTCACCGGGAGTTTATCCGACAGTCCCCGATCACTGGGAGTTTATCCGACAGTCCCCGATCACTGGGAGATTATCAGACAGTCCCCGATCACTGGGAGTTAATCCGACAGTCCCCGATCACTGGGAGTTTATCCGACAGTCCCCGATCACTGGGAGTTTATCCGACAGTCCCCGATCACTGGGAGTTTATCCGAGAGTCCCCGATCACTGGGAGATTATCCGGAGAGTCCCCGATCACTGGGATTTTATCCGACAGTCCCCGATCACTGGGAGTTTATCCGACAGTCCCCGATCACTGGGAGTTTATCCGACATATCCCCGATCATTTAGCATTTATCCGACTGTCCCAATTCACTGGGAGTTTATCCCACAGTCCCCGAACACGGGGAGTTTATCCGACAGTCCCGATCACTGGGAGTTTATCCGGAGAGTCCCCGATCACTGGGAGTTTATCCGACAGTCCCCGATCACTGGGAGTTTATCCGACATTCCCCTGTCACCGGGAGTTTATCCGACAGTCCCCGATCACTGGGAGTTTATCCGACAGTCCCCGATCACTGGGAGTTTATCGGACATTCCCCTGTCACCGGGAGTTTATCCGACAGTCCCCGATCACTGGGACTTTATCCGACAGTCCCCGATCACTGGGAGTTTATCCGACAGTCCCCGATCATTGGGAGTTTATCCGGAGAGGCCCCGATCACTGGGAGTTTATGCGACAGTCCCTGATCACTGGGAGATTATCAGACAGTCCCCGATCACTGGGAGTTAATCCGACAGTCCCCGATCACTGGGAGTTTATCCGACAGTCCCCGATCACTGGGAGTTTATCCGACAGTCCCCGATCTCTGGGAGTTTATCCGAGAGTCCCCGATCACTGGGAGATTATCCGGAGAGTCCCCGATCACTGGGAGTTTATCCGACAGTCCCCGATCACTGGGAGTTTATCCGAGAGTCCCCGATCACTGGGAGTTTATCCGGCATATCCCCGATCATTGGGAATTTATCCGACTGTCACAATTCACTGGGAGTTTATCCCACAGTCCCCGATCACTGGGAGTTTATCCGACAGTCCCCGATCACTGGGAGTTTTTCCGGAGAGTCCCCGATCACTGGGAGTTTATCCGACAGTCCCCGATCACTGGGAGTTTATCCGACATTCCCCTGTCACCGGGAGTTTATCCGACAGTCCCCGATCACTGGGAGTTTATCCGACAGTCCCCGAGCACTGGGAGTTTATCCGACAGTCCTGGATCACTGGGAGTTTATCCGACAGTCTCTGATCACTGGGAGTTTATCCGACATATCCCCGATCACTGGGAGTTTATCCGACAGTCCCCGATCACTGGGAGTTTATCCCACAGTCCCCGATCACTGGGAGTTTATCCGGAGAGTCCCCGATCACTGGGAGTTTATCCGACAGTCCCCGATCACTGGGAGTTTATCCGACAGTCCCCGATCTCTGCGAGTTTATCCGACAGTCCCCGTTCACTGGGAGTTTATCCGACAGTCCCCGATCACTGGGAGTTTATCCGAAAGTCCCCGATCACTGGGAGTTTATCCGACAGTCCCCGATCACTGGCGTTTATCCCACAGTCCCCGATCACTGGGAGTTTATCCGACAGTCCCCGATCACTGGGAGATTATCCGGAGAGTCCCCGATCACTGGGAGTTTATCCGACAGTCCCCGATCACTGGGAGTTTATCCGACAGTCCCCGATCACTGGGAGTTTATCCGACAGTCCCCGATCACTGGGAGTTTATCCGACAGTCCCCGATCACTGGGAGTTTATCCGACAGTCCCCGATCACTGGGAGTTTATCCGACAGTCCCCGATCACTGGGAGTTTATCCGACAGTCCCCGATCACTGGGAGTTTATCCGACAGTCCCCGATCACTGGGAGTTTATCCGGCAGTCCCCGATCACTGGGAGTTTATCCGACAGTCCCCGATCACTGGGAGTTTATCCGACAGTCCCTGATCACTGGGAGTTTATCCGGAGAGTCCCCGTTCACTGGGAGTTTATCCGACAGTCCCCGATCTCTGGGAGTTTATCCGGAGAGTCCCTGATCACTGGGAGTTTATCCGACAGTCCCCGATCACTGGGAGTTTATCCGACTGTCCCCAATCACTGGGAGTTTATCCGACATTCCCCGATCACTGGGAGTTTATCCGACAGTCCCCGATCACTGGGAGTTTATCCGACTGCCCCCAAACACTGGGAGTTTTTCCGACAATCCCCGATCACTGGGAGTTTATCCGACAGTCCCCGATCACTGGGAGTTTATCCGACAGTCCCCGATCACTGGGAGTTTATCCGACAGTCCCCGATCACTGCGATTTTATCCGACAGACCCGATCACTGGGAGTTTATCCGACAGTCCCCGATCACTGGGAGTTTATCCGACAGTCCCCGATCACTGGGAGTTTATCCGACAGTCCCCGATCACTGGGAGTTTATCCGACAGCCCCCGATCACTGGGAGTTTATCCGACAGTCCCCGATCACTGGGAGTTTATCCGACAGTCCCCGATCACTGGGAGTTTATCCAGAGAGTCCCCGATCACTGGGGGTATATCCGACAGTCTCCGCTCACTGGGAGTATTTCCGACAGTCCCCGATCACTGGGAGTATTTCCGACAGTCCCCGATCACTGGGAGTTTATCCGACAGTCCCCGATCACTGGGAGTTTATCCGACAGTCACCGAGCACTGGGAGTATTTCCGACTGTCCCCGATCACTGGGAGTTTATCCGACAGTCCCCGATCACTGGGAGTTTATCTGACAGTCCCCGATCACTGGGAGTTTATCCGACAGTCCCCGATCACTGGGAGTTTATCCGGAGAGGCCCCGTTCACTGGGAGTTTATCCGACAGTCCCCGATCACTGGGAGATTCTCAGACAGTCCCCGATCACTGGGAGTTAATCCGACAGTCCCCGATCACTGGGAGTTTATCCGACAGTCCCCGATCACTGGGAGTTTATCCGGAGAGTCACCGATCACTGGGAGTTTATCCGACAGTCCCCGATCACTGGGAGTTTATCCGACAGTCCCCAATCACTGGGAGTTTTTCCGACAGTCCCCGATCACTGGGAGTTTATCCCACAGTCCCCGATCACTGGGAGTTTATCCGACATTCCCCTATCACCGGGAGTTTATCCGACAGTCCCCGATCACTGGGAGTTTATCCGACAGTCCCCGATCACTGGGAGTTTATCCTAAAGTCCCCAATCACTGGGAGTTTGTCCGACAGTCCCCGATCACTGGGAGTTTATCCGGAGAGTCCCCGATCACTGGGAGTTTATCCGAAAGTCCCCGATCACTGGGAGTTTGTCCGACAGTCCCCGATCACTGGGAGTTTATCCGACAGTCCCCGATCACTGGGAGTATATCCGGAGAGTCCCCGATCCCTGGGAGTTTATCCGACAGTCCCCGATCACTGGGAGTTTATCCGACAGTCCCCGATCACTGGGAGTTCATCCGGAGAGGCCCCGACCACTGGGAGTTTATCCGACAGTCCCCGATCACTGGGAGTTTATCCGGAGAGTCCCCGATCACTGGGAGTTTATCCGACAGTCCCCGATCACTGGGAGTTTATCCGACGGTCCCCGATCACTGGGAGTTTATCCGACAGTCCCCGATCACTGGGAGTTTATCCGACAGTCCCCGATCACTGGGAGTTTATCCGACATATCCCCGATCACTGGGAGTTTATCCGACAGTCCCAATTCACTGTGATTTTATCCCACAGTGCCCGATCACTGGGAGTTTATCCGACAGTCCCCGATCACTGGGAGTTTATCCGACAGTCCCCGATCACTGGGAGTTTATCCGACAGTCCCCAATCACTGGGAGTTTATCCGACACTCCCCGAGCACTGGGAGTTTATCCGGAGAGTCCCCGATCACTGGGAGTTTATCCGACAGTCCCCGAGCACTGGGACTTTATCCGACAGTCCCCGAGCACTGGGAGCTTATCCGACAGTCCCCGATCACTGGGAACTTATCCGACAGTCCCCGATCACTGGGAGTTTATCAGACAGTCCCCGATCACTGGGGGTTTATCCGACAGTCCCCGATCACTGGGAGTTTATCCGACAGTCCCCGATCACTGGGAGTTTATCCGGAGAGTCCCCGATCACTGTGAGTTTATCCGACAGTCCCCGATCACTGGAAGTATATCCGGAGAGTCCCCGATCACTGGGAGTTTATCCGACAGTCTCTGATCACTGGGAGATTATCCGACGGTCCCCGATCACTGGGAGTTTATCCGAGAGTCCCCGATCACTGGGAGTTTATCCGACAGTCCCCGATCACTGGGAGTTTATCCGGAGAGTCCCCGATCACTGGGAGTTTATCCGAAAGTCCCCGATCACTGGGAGTTTGTCCGACAGTCCCCGATCACTGGGAGTTTATCCGGAGAGTCCCCGATCACTGGGAGTTTATCCGACAGTCCACGATCACTGGGAGTTTATCCGACAGTCCCCGATCACTGGGAGTTTATCCGACAGTCCCCAATCACTGGGAGTTTATCCGACAGTCCCCGATCACTGGGAGTTTATCCGAAAGTCCCCGATCACTGGGAGTTTATCCGACAGTCCCCGATCACTGGGAGTTTATCCGACAGTCCCCGATCACAGGGAGTTTATCCCACAGTCCCCGATCACTGGGAGTTTATCCGACAGTCTCTGATCACTGGGAGTTTATCCGACAGTCCCCGATCACTGGGAGTTTATCCGACAGTCCCCGATCACTGGGAGTTTATCCGATGTCCCCGATCACTGGGAGTTTATCCGACAGTCCCCGATCACTGGGAGTTTATCCGACAGTCCCCGATCACTGGGAGTTTATCCGACAGTCCCCGATCACTGGGAGTTTATCCGACAGTCCCCGATCACTGGCAGTTTATCCGACAGTCCCCGATCACTGGGAGTATATCCGGAGAGTCCCCGATCACTGGGAGTTTATCCGACAGTCCCCGATCACTGGGAGTTTATCCGACAGTCCCCGATAACTGGGAGTTTATCCGGAGGGGCCCCGATCACTGGGAGTTTATCCGACAGTCCCCGATCACTGGGAGTTTATCCGGAGAGTCCCCGATCACTGGGAGTTTATCCGACAGTCCCCGATCACTGGGAGTTTATCCGACGGTCCCCGATCACTGGGAGTCTATCCGACAGTCCCCGATCACTGGGAGTTTATCCGACAGTCCCCGATCACTGGGAGTTTATCCGACATATCCCCGATCACTGGGAGTTTATCCGACAGTCCCAATTCACTGGGATTTTATCCCACAGTGCCCGATCACTGGGAGTTTATCCTACAGTCCCCGATCACTGGCAGTTAATCCGACAGTCCCCGATCACTGGGAGTTTATGCGGAGAGTCACCGATCACTGGGAGTTTATCCGACAGTCCCCGATCACTGGGAGTTTATCCGACAGTCCCCAATAACTGGGAGTTTATCCGACAGTCCCCGATCACTGGTAGTTTATCCCACAGTCCCCGATCACTGGGAGTTTATCCGACATTCCCCTATCACCGGGAGTTTATCCGACAGTCCCCGATCACTGGGAGTTTATCCGACACTCCTCGAGCACTGGGAGTTTATCCGGAGAGTCCCCGATCACTGGGAGTTTATCCGACAGTCCCCGAGCACTGGGAGTTTATCCGACAGTCCCCGATCACTGGGAGTTTATCCGACAGTCCCCGATCACTGGGAGTTTATCCGACAGTCCCCGATCACTGGGAGTTTATCCGGAGAGTCCCCGATCACTGTGAGTTTATCCGACAGTCCCCGATCACTGGAAGTATATCCGGAGAGTCCCCGATCACTGGGAGTTTATCCGACAGTCTCTGATCACTGGGAGATTATCCGACGGTCCCCGATCACTGGGAGTTTATCCGAGAGTCCCCGATCACTGGGAGTTTATCCGACAGTCCCCGATCACTGGGAGTTTATCCGGAGAGTCCCCGATCACTGGGAGTTTATCCGAATGTCCCCGATCACTGGGAGTTTGTCCGACAGTCCCCGATCACTGGGAGTTTATCCGGAGAGTCCCCGATCACTGGGAGTTAATCCGACAGTCCCCGATCACTGGGAGTTTATCCGACAGTCCCCGATCACTGGGAGTTTATCCGACAGTCCCCAATCACTGGGAGTTTATCCGACAGTCCCCGATCACTGGGAGTTTATCCGACAGTCCCCGATCACTGGGAGTTTATCCGACAGTCCCCGATCACTGGGAGTTTATCCGACAGTCCCCGATCACAGGGAGTTTATCCCACAGTCCCCGATTACTGGGAGTTTATCCGACAGTCTCTGATCACTGGGAGTTTATCCGACAGTCCCCGATCACTGGGAGTTTATCCGACAGTCCCCGATCACTGGGAGTTTATCCGACAGTCCCCGATCACTGGGAGTTTATCCGACACTCCCCGATCACTGGGAGTTTATCCGACAGTCCCCGATCACTGGGAGTTTATCCGACAGTCCCCGATCACTGGGAATTTATCCGACAGTCCCCGATCACTGGGAGTATATCCGGAGAGTCCCCGATCACTGGGAGTTTATCCGACAGTCCCCGATCACTGGGAGTTTATCCGACAGTCCCCGATAACTGGGAGTTTATCTGGAGGGGCCCCGATCACTGGGAGTTTATCCGACAGTCCCCGATCACTGGGAGTTTATCCGGAGAGTCCCCGATCACTGGGAGTTTATCCGACAGTCCCCGATCACTGGGAGTTTATCCAACGGTCCCCGATCACTGGGAGTCTATCCGACAGTCCCCGATCACTGGGAGTTTATCCGACAGTCCCCGATCACTGGGAGTTTATCCGACATATCCCCGATCACTGGGAGTTTATCCGACAGTCCCAATTCACTGGGAGTTTATCCGACAGTCCCCGATCACTGGGAGTTTATCCGACAGTCCCCGATCACTGGGAGTTTATCCGACAGTCCCCGATCACTGGGAGTTTATCCGGAGAGTCCCCGATCACTGTGAGTTTATCCGACAGTCCCCGATCACTGGAAGTATATCCGGAGAGTCCCCGATCACTGGGAGTTTATCCGACAGTCTCTGATCACTGGGAGATTATCCGACGGTCCCCGATCACTGGGAGTTTATCCGAGAGTCCCCGATCACTGGGAGTTTATCCGACAGTCCCCGATCACTGGGAGTTTATCCGGAGAGTCCCCGGTCACTGGGAGTTTATCCGAAAGACCCCGATCACTGGGAGTTTGTCCGACAGTCCCCGATCACTGGGAGTTTATCCGGAGAGTCCCCGATCACTGGGAGTTAATCCGACAGTCCCCGATCACTGGGAGTTTATCCGACAGTCCCCGATCACTGGGAGTTTATCCGACAGTCCCCAATCACTGGGAGTTTATCCGACAGTCCCCGATCACTGGGAGTTTATCCGACAGTCCCCGATCACTGGGAGTTTATCCGACAGTCCCCGATCACTGGGAGTTTATCCGACAGTCCCCGATCACAGGGAGTTTATCCCACAGTCCCCGATCACTGGGAGTTTATCCGACAGTCTCTGATCACTGGGAGTTTATCCGACAGTCCCCGATCACTGGGAGTTTATCCGACAGTCCCCGATCACTGGGAGTTTATCCGACAGTCCCTGATCACTGGGAGTTTATCCGACACTCCCCGATCACTGGGAGTTTATCCGACAGTCCCCGATCACTGGGAGTTTATCCGACAGTCCCCGATCACTGGGAATTTATCCGACAGTCCCCGATCACTGGGAGTATATCCGGAGAGTCCCCGATCACTGGGAGTTTATCCGACAGTCCCCGATCACTGGGAGTTTATCCGACAGTCCCCGATAACTGGGAGTTTATCTGGAGGGGCCCCGATCACTGGGAGTTTATCCGACAGTCCCCGATCACTGGGAGTTTATCCGGAGAGTCCCCGATCACTGGGAGTTTATCCGACAGTCCCCGATCACTGGGAGTTTATCCGACGGTCCCCGATCACTGGGAGTCTATCCGACAGTCCCCGATCACTGGGAGTTTATCCGACAGTCCCCGATCACTGGGAGTTTATCCGACATATCCCCGATCACTGGGACTTTATCCGACAGTCCCAATTCACTGGGATTTTATCCCACAGTGCCCGATCACTGGGAGTTTATCCGACAGTCCCCGATCACTGGGAGTTTATGCGGAGAGTCACCGATCACTGGGAGTTTATCCGACAGTCCCCGATCACTGGGAGTTTATCCGACAGTCCCCAATAACTGGGAGTTTATCCGACAGTCCCCGATCACTGGGAGTTTATCCGACAGTCCCCGATCACTGGGAGTTTATCCGACATTCCCCTATCACTGGGAGTTTATCCGACAGTCCCCGATCACTGGGAGTTTATCCGACACTCCTCGAGCACTGGGAGTTTATCCGGAGAGTCCCCGATCACTGGGAGTTTATCCGACAGTCCCCGATCACTGGGAGTTTATCCGACAGTCCCCGAGCACTGGGAGCTTATCCGACAGTCCCCGATCACTGGGAGTTTATCCGACAGTCCCCGATCACTGGGAGATTATCCGACGGTCCCCGATCACTGGGAGTTTATCCGAGAGTCCCCGATCACTGGGAGTTTATCCGACAGTCCCCGATCACTGGGAGTTTATCCGACAGTCCCCGATCACTGGGAGCTTATCCGACAGTCCCCGATCAATGGGAGTTTATCCGACAGTCTCTGATCACTGGGAGATTATCCGACGGTCCCCGATGACTGGGAGTTTATCCGGAGAGTCCCCGATCACTGGGAGTTTATCCGACAGTCCACGATCACTGGGAGTTTATCTGACAGCCCCCGATCACTGGGAGTATGTCCGACATATCCCCGATCACTGCCAGTTTATCCGACAGTCCCAATTCACTAGGAGTTAATCCCACAGTCCCCGATCACTGGGAGTTTATCCGGAGAGTCCCCGATCACTGGGAGTTTATCCGACAGTCCCCGATCACTGGGAGTTTATCCGACAGTCCCCAATCACAGGGAGTTTTTACGACAGTCCCCGATCACTGGGAGTTTATCCGACAGTCCCCGATCACTGGGAGTTTATCCGACAGTCTCTGATCACTGGGAGATTATCCGACGGTCCCCGATGACTGGGAGTTTATCCGGAGAGTCCCCGATCACTGGGAGTTTATCCGACAGTCCACGATCACTGGGAGTTTATCTGACAGCCCCCGATCACTGGGAGTATGTCCGACATATCCCCGATCACTGCCAGTTTATCCGACAGTCCCAATTCACTAGGAGTTAATCCCACAGTCCCCGATCACTGGGAGTTTATCCGGAGAGTCCCCGATCACTGGGAGTTTATCCGACAGTCCCCGATCACTGGGAGTTTATCCGACAGTCCCCAATCACAGGGAGTTTTTACGACAGTCCCCGATCACTGGGAGTTTATCCGACAGTCCCTGATCACTGGGAGTTTATCCGACACTCCCCGATCACTGGGAGTTTATCCGACAGTCCCCGATCACTGGGAGTTTATCCGACAGTCCCCGATCACTGGGAATTTATCCGACAGTCCCCGATCAATGGGAGTATATCCGGAGAGTCCCCGATCACTGGGAGTTTATCCGACAGTCCCCGATCACTGGGAGTTTATCCGACAGTCCCCGATAACTGGGAGTTTATCTGGAGGGGCCCCGATCACTGGGAGTTTATCCGACAGTCCCCGATCACTGGGAGTTTATCCGGAGAGTCCCCGATCACTGGGAGTTTATCCGACAGTCCCCGATCACTGGGAGTTTATCCGACGGTCCCCGATCACTGGGAGTCTATCCGACAGTCCCCGATCACTGGGAGTTTATCCGACAGTCCCCGATCACTGGGAGTTTATCCGACATATCCCCGATCACTGGGACTTTATCCGACAGTCCCAATTCACTGGGATTTTATCCCACAGTGCCCGATCACTGGGAGTTTATCCGACAGTCCCCGATCACTGGGAGTTTATGCGGAGAGTCACCGATCACTGGGAGTTTATCCGACAGTCCCCGATCACTGGGAGTTTATCCGACAGTCCCCAATAACTGGGAGTTTATCCGACAGTCCCCGATCACTGGGAGTTTATCCGACAGTCCCCGATCACTGGGAGTTTATCCGACATTCCCCTATCACTGGGAGTTTATCCGACAGTCCCCGATCACTGGGAGTTTATCCGACACTCCTCGAGCACTGGGAATTTATCCGGAGAGCCCCGATCACTGGGAGTTTATCCGACAGTCCCCGATCACTGGGAGTTTATCCGACAGTCCCCGAGCACTGGGAGCTTATCCGACAGTCCCCGATCACTGGGAGTTTATCCGACAGTCCCCGATCACTGGGAGATTATCCGACGGTCCCCGATCACTGGGAGTTTATCCGAGAGTCCCCGATCACTGGGAGTTTATCCGACAGTCCCCGATCACTGGGAGTTTATCCGACAGTCCCCGATCACTGGGAGCTTATCCGACAGTCCCCGATCAATGGGAGTTTATCCGACAGTCTCTGATCACTGGGAGATTATCCGACGGTCCCCGATGACTGGGAGTTTATCCGGAGAGTCCCCGATCACTGGGAGTTTATCCGACAGTCCACGATCACTGGGAGTTTATCTGACAGCCCCCGATCACTGGGAGTATGTCCGACATATCCCCGATCACTGCCAGTTT
Organism: Somniosus microcephalus; assembly: GCF_052327205.1. Classification (NCBI taxonomy): domain Eukaryota; kingdom Metazoa; phylum Chordata; class Chondrichthyes; order Squaliformes; family Somniosidae; genus Somniosus; species Somniosus microcephalus. The sequence continues at coordinate 71,902,621 of NC_141009.1, forward strand.
ATCCGACAGTCCCAATTCACTAGGAGTTAATCCCACAGTCCCCGATCACTGGGAGTTTATCCGGAGAGTCCCCGATCACTGGGAGTTTATCCGACAGTCCCCGATCACTGGGAGTTTATCCGACAGTCCCCAATCACAGGGAGTTTTTACGACAGTCCCCGATCACTGGGAGTTTATCCGACAGTCCCCGATCACTGGGAGTTTATCCGACAGTCCCCGATCACTGGGAGTTTATCCGACATCCCCGATCACTGGGAGTTTATCCGACAGTCCCCGATCACTGGGAGTTTATCCGACAGTCCCCGATCACTGGGAGTTTATCCGACAGTCCCCGATCACTGGGAGTTTATCCGACAGTCCCCGATCACTGGGAGTTTATCCGACATTCCCCTATCACTGGGAGTTTATCCGACAGTCCCCGATCACTGGGAGTTTACCCGACAGTCCACGATCACTGGGAGTTTATCCGACAGTCCCCGATCACTGCGATTTTATCTGACCGTCCCCGATCACTGGGAGTTTATCCGACAGTCCCCGATCACTGGGAGTTTATCCGACAGTCCCCGATCACTGGGAGTTTATCCGACAGTCCCCGATCACTGGGAGTTTATCCGACAGTCCCCGATCACTGGGAGTTTATCCGACAGTCCCCGATCACTGGGAGTTTATCCGACATTCCCCTATCACTGGGAGTTTATCCGACAGTCCCCGATCACTGGGAGTTTACCCGACAGTCCACGATCACTGGGAGTTTATCCGACAGTCCCCGATCACTGCGATTTTATCTGACCGTCCCCGATCACTGGGAGTTTATCCGACAGTCCCCGATCACTGGGAGTTTATCCGACAGTCCCCGATCACTGGGAGTTTATCCGACAGTCCCCGATCGCTGGGAGTTTATCCGACAGTCCCCGATCACTGGGAGTTTATCCGACAGTCCCCGATCACTGGGAGTTTATCCGACAGTCTCTGATCAGTGGGAGTTTATCCGGAGAGTCCCCGATCACTGGGAGTTTATCCGACAGTCCCCGATCACTGGGAGTTTATCCAACAATCCCCGATCACTGGGAGTTTATCCGACAGTCCCCGATCACTGGGAGTATTTCCGACAGTCCCCGATCACTGGGTGTTTATCCGACAGTCCCCGATCACTGGGACTTTATCCGACAGTCCCCGATCACTAGGAGTTTATCCGACAGTCCCCGATCATTGGGAGTTTATCCGGAGAGGCCCCGATCACAGGGAGTTTATGCGACAGTCGCCGATCACTGGGAGATTATCAGACAGTCCCCGATCACTGGGAGTTAACCCGACAGTCCCCGATCACTGGGAGTTTATCCGACAGTCCCCGATCACTGTGAGTTTATCCGAGAGTCCCCGATCACTGGGAGTTTATCCGGAGAGTCCCCGATCACTGGGAGTTTATCCGACAGTCCCCGATCACTGGGAGTTTATCCGACAGTCTCCGATCACTGGGAGTTTATCCGACATATCCCCGATCATTGGGAATTTATCCGACTGTCCCAATTCACTGGGAGTTTATCCCACAGTCCCCGATCACTGGGAGTTTATCCGACAGTCCCCGATCACTGGGAGTTTATCCGGAGAGTCCCCGATCACTGGGAGTTTATCCGACAGTCCCCGAGCACTGGGAGTTTATCCGACAGTCCCGGATCACTGGGAGTTTTTCCGACAGTCCCCGATCACTGTGACTTTATCCGACAGTCCCCGATCACTGGAAGTTTATCCGGAGAGTCCCCGATCACTGGGAGTTTATCCGACAGTCTCTGATCACTGGGAGATTATCCGACGGTCCCCGATCACTGGGAGTTTATCCGACATATCCCCGAACACTGGGAGTTTATCCGACAGTCCCAATTCACTGGGAGTTTATCCCACAGTCCCCGACCACTGGGAGTTTATCCGGAGAGTCCCCGATCACTGGGAGTTTATCCGACAGTCCCCGATCACTGGGAGTTTATCCGACAGTCCCCGATCACTGTGAGTTTATCCGACAGTCCCCGATCACTGGGAGTTTATCCGACAGTCCCCGATCACTGGGAGTTTATCCGGCAGTCCCCGGTCACTGGGAGTTTATCCGACAGTCCCCGATCACTGGGAGTGTATCCGACAGTCCCCGATCACTGGGAGTTTATCCGACAGTCCCCGATAACTGGGAGTTTATCCGACAGTCCCCGCTCACTGGGAGTTTATCCGACAGTCCCCGATCACTGGGAGTTTATCCGACAGTCCCCGATCACTGGGAGTTTATCTGACAGTCCCCAATCACTGGGAGTTTATCCGACAGTCCCCTATCACTGGGAGTTTATCCGACAGGCCCCGATCACTGGGAGTTAATCCGACAGTCCCCGATCACTGGGTGTTTATCCGGAGAGTCCCCGATCACTGGGAGTTAATCCGACTGTCCCCAATCACTGGGAGTTTATCCGACAGTCCCCGACCACTGGGAGTTAATCCGGAGAGTCCCCGATCACTCGGAGTTTATACGACAGTCCCCGATCACTGGGAGTTTATCCGACAGTCCCCGATGACTGGGAGTTTATCCGACAGTCCCCGTTCACTGGGAGTTTATCCGACAGTCCCCGATCACTGGAAGTTTATCCGACAGTCCCCGATCACTGGGAGTTTATCCGACAGTCCCCGATCACTGGGAGTTTATCCTAATGTCCCCGATCACTGGGAGTTTATCCGACAGTCCCCGATCCCTGGGAGTTTGTCCGACAGTCCCCGATCACTGGGAGTTTATCCGACAGTCCCCGATCACTGGGAGTATATCCGACAGTCCCCGATCACTGGGAGTTTATCCGACAGTCGCCGATCACTGGGAGTTTATCCGGAGAGTCCCCGATCACGGGGAGTTTATCCGGAGAGTCCCCGATCACTGGGAGTTTATCCGACAGTCCCAATTCACTGGGATTTTATCCGACAGTCCCCGATCACTGGGAGTTTATCAGACAGTCCCCGATCACTGGGAATTTATCCGACAGTCCCCGATCACTGGGAGTTTATCTGACAGTCCCCGATCACTGGGAGTTTATCCGACATTCCCCGATCACTGGGAGTTTATCCGGAGAGTCCCAATTCACTGGGATTTTATCCCACAGTGCCCGATCACTGGGAGTTTATCCGGAGAGTCCCAATTCACTGGGATTTTATCCCACAGTGCCCGATCACTGGGAGTTTATCCTACAGTCCCCGATCACTGGGAGTTTATCCGACAGTCCCCGATCACTGGGAGTTTATGCGGAGAGTCACCGATCACTGGGAGTTTATCCGACAGTCCCCGATCACTGGGAGTTTATCCGACATATCCCCGATCACTGGGAGTTTATCCGACAGTCCCCGATCACTGGGAGTTTATCCCACAGTCCCCGATCACTGGGAGTTTATCCGACATTCCCCTATCACCGGGAGTCTATCCGACAGTCCCCGATCACTGGGAGTTTATCCGACACTCCTCGAGCACTGGGAGTTTATCCGGAGAGTCCCCGATCACTGGGAGTTTATCCGACAGTCCCCAATCACTGGGAGTTTATCCGACAGTCCCCGAGCACTGGGAGCTTATCCGACGGTCCCCGATCACTGGGAGTTTATCCGACAGTCCCCGATCACTGGGAGATTATCCGACGGTCCCCGATCACTGGGAGTTTATCCGAGAGTCCCCGATCACTGGGAGTTTATCCGACAGTCCCCGATCACTGGGAGTTTATCCGACAGTCCCCGATCACTGGGAGCTTATCCGACAGTCCCCGATCACTGTGACTTTATCCGACAGTCCCCGATCACTGGAAGTTTATCCGGAGAGTCCCCGATCACTGGGAGTTTATCCGACAGTCCCCGATCACTGGGAGTTTATCCGACAGTCCCCGCTCACTGGGAGTTTATCCGACAGTCCCCGATCACTGGGAGTTTATCCGAGAGTCCCCGATCACTGGGAGTTTATCCGGAGACTCCCCGATCACTTGGAGTTTATCCGACAGTCCCCGATCACTGGGAGTTTATCTGACAGTCCCCGATCACTGGGAGTTTATCCGACAGTCCCCGATCACTGGGAGTTTATCCGACAGTCCCGGATCATTGGGAGTTTATCCGGAGAGTCCCCGATCACTGGGAGTTTATCCGACAGTCCCCGATCACTGGGAGTTTATCCGACATTCCCCTATCACCGGGAGTTTATCCGACAGTCCCCGATCACTGGGAGTTTATCCGACAGTCCCCGATCACTGTGAGTTTATCCGACAGTCCCCGAGCACTGGGAGTTTATCCGACAGTCCCGGATCATTGGGAGTTTTTCCGACAGTCCCCGATCACTGTGAGTTTATCCGACAGTCCCCGATCACTGGAAGTTTATCCGGAGAGTCCCCGATCACTGGGAGTTTATCCGACAGTCCCCGATCACCGGGAGTTGATCCGGAGAGTCGCCGATCACTGGGAGTTTATCCGACAGTCCCCGATCACTGGGAGTTTATCCGACAGTCCCCGATCACTGGGAGTTTATCCGACAGTCCCCGATCACTGGGAGTTTATCCGGAGAGTCCCCGATCACTGTGAGTTTATCCGACAGTCCCCGATCACTGGAAGTATATCCGGAGAGTCCCCGATCACTGGGAGTTTAGCCGACAGTCTCTGATCACTGGCAGATTATCCGACGGTCCCCGATCACTGGGAGTTTATCCGAGAGTCCCCGATCACTGGGAGTTTATCCGACAGTCCCCGATCACTGGGAGTTTATCCGGAGAGTTCCCGATCACTGGGAGTTTATCCGAAAGTCCCCGATCACTGGGAGTTTGTCCGACAGTCCCCGATCACTGGGAGTTTATCCGGAGAGTCCCCGATCACTGGGAGTTTATCCGACAGTCCCCGATCACTGGGAGGTTATCCGACAGTCCCCGATCACTGGGAGTTTATCCGACAGTCCCCGATCACTGGGAGTTTATCCGACAGTCCCCGATCACTGGGAGTTTATCCGACAGTCCCCGATCACTGGGAGTTTATCCGACAGTCCCCGATCACTGGGAGTTTATCCGACAGTCCCCGATCACTGGGAGTTTATCCGACAGTCCCCGATCACTGGGAGTTTATCCGACAGTCCCCGATGACAGGGAGTTTATCCCACAGTCCCCGATCACTGGGAGTTTATCCGACAGTCTCTGATCACTGGGAGTTTATCCGACAGTCCCCGATCACTGGGAGTTTATCCGACAGTCCCCGATCACTGGGAGTTTATCCGATGTCCCCGATCACTGGGAGTTTATCCGACAGTCCCCGCTGACTGGGAGTTTATCCGACAGTCCCCGATCACTGGGAGTTTATCCGACAGTCCCAGATCACTGGGAGTTTATCCGACAGTCCCCGATCACTGGGAGTTTATCCGACAGTCCCCGATCACTGGGAGTTTATCCGACATATCCCCGATCACTGGGAGTTTGTCCGACAGTCCCAATTCACTGGGAGTTTATCCGACAGTCCCCGATCACTGGGAGTTTATCCGATGTCCCCGATCACTGGGAGTTTATCCGACAGTCCCCGATCACTGGGAGTATTTCCGACAGTCCCCGATCACTGGGAGTTTATCCGACAGTCGCCGATCACTGGGAGTTTATCCGACAGTCCCCGATAACTGGGAGTTTATCCGGAGAGGCCCCGATCACTGGGAGTTTATCCGACAGTCCCCGATCACTGGGAGTTTATCCGGAGAGTCCCCGATCACTGGGAGTTTATCCGACAGTCCCCGATCACTGGGAGTTTATCCGACAGTCCCCGATCACGGGGAGTTTATCCGACAGTCCCTGATCACTGGGAGTTTATCCCACAGTCCCCGATCACTGGGAGTTTATCCGACGGTCCCCGATCACTGGGAGTCTATCCGACAGTCCCCGATCACTGGGAGTTTATCCGACAGTCCCCGATCACTGGGAGTTTATCCGACATATCCCCGATCACTGGGAGTTTGTCCGACAGTCCCAATTCACTGGGATTTTATCCCACAGTGCCCGATCACTGGGAGTTTATCCGACAGTCCCCGATCACTGGGAGTTTATCCGACAGTCCCCGATCACTGGGAGTTTATGCGGAGAGTAACCGATCACTGGGTGTTTATCCGACAGTCCCCGATCACTGGGAGTTTATCCGACAGTCCCCGATCAATGGGAGTTTATCCGACATTCCCCTATCACCGGGAGTTTATCCGACAGTCCCCGATCACTGGGAGTTTATCCGACACTCCTCGAGCACTGGGAGTTTATCCGGAGAGTCCCCGATCACTGGGAGTTTATCCGACAGTCCCCGATCACTGGGAGCTTATCCGACAGTCCCCGATCACTGGGAGTTTATCCGACAGTCCCAGATCACTGTGAGTTTATCCGACAGTCCCCGATCAATGGGAGTTTATCCGACAGTCCCCGATCACTGGGAGTTTATCCGACAGTCCCCGATCACTGGGAGTTTATCCGACAGTCCCCGATCACTGGGAGCTTATCCGACAGTCCCCGATCAATGGGAGTTTATCCGACAGTCTCTGATCACTGGGAGATTATCCGACGGTCCCCGATCACTGGGAGTTTATCCGGAGAGTCCCCGATCACTGGGAGTTTATCCGACAGTCCACGATCACTGGGAGTTTATCTGACAGCCCCCGATCACTGGGAGTATATCCGACATATCCCCGATCACTGCCAGTTTATCCGACAGTCCCAATTCACTAGGAGTTTATCCCACAGTCCCCGATCACTGGGAGTTTATCCGGAGAGTCCCCGATCACTGGGAGTTTATCCGACAGTCCCCGATCACTGGGAGTTTATCCGACAGTCCCCGATCACAGGGAGTTTATCCGACAGTCCCCGATCACTGGGAGTTTATCCGACAGTCCCCGATCACTGGGAGTTTATCCGACAGTCCCCGATCACTGGGAGTTTATCCGACATTCCCCTATCACTGGGAGTTTATCCGACAGTCCCCGATCACTGGGAGTTTACCCGACAGTCCACGATCACTGGGAGTTTATCCGACAGTCCCCGATCACTGGGAGTTTATCCGACAGTCCCCGATCACTGGGAGTTTATCCGACAGTCCCCGATCACTGGGAGTTTATCCGACAGTCCCCGATCACTGGGAGTTTATCCGACAGTCCCCGATCACTGGGAGTTTATCCGACAGTCCCCGATCACTGGGAGTTTATCCGACAGTCTCTGATCAGTGGGAGTTTATGCGACAGTCCCCGATCACTGGGAGATTATCAGACAGTCCCCGATCACTGGGAGTTAATCCGACAGTCCCCGATCACTGGGAGTTTATCCGACAGTCCCCGATCACTGGGAGTTTATCCGACAGTCCCCGATCACTGGGAGTTTATCCCACAGTCCCCGATCACTGGGAGTTTATCCGACAGTCCCCGATCACTGGGAGTTTATCCGGAGAGTCCCCGATCACTGGGAGTTTATCCGACAGTCCCCGAGCACTGGGAGTTTATCCGACAGTCCCGGATCACTGGGAGTTTTTCCGACAGTCCCCGATCACTGTGAGTTTATCCGACAGTCCCCAATCACTGGAAGTTTATCCGGAGAGTCCCCGATCACTGGGAGTTTATCCGACAGTCTCTGATCACTGGGAGATTATCCGACGGTCCCCGATCACTGGGAGTTTATCCGACATATCCCCGATCACTGGGAGTTTATCCGACAGTCCCAATTCACTGGGAGTTTATCCCACAGTCCCCGACAACTGGGAGTTTATCCGGAGAGTCCCCGATCACTGGGAGTTTATCCGACAGTCCCCGATCACTGGGAGTTTATCCGACAGTCCCCGATCACTGGGAGTTTATCCGACAGTCCCCGATCACTGGGAGTTTATCCGACAGTCCCCGATCACTGGGAGTTTATCCGGCAGTCCCCGGTCACTGGGAGTTTATCCGACAGTCCCCGATCACTGGGAGTGTATCCGACAGTCCCCGATCACTGGGAGTTTATCCGACAGTCCCCGATAACTGGGAGTTTATCCGACAGTCCCCGCTCACTGGGAGTTTATCCGACAGTCCCCGATCACTGGGAGTTTATCCGACAGTCCCCGATCACTGGGAGTTTATCTGACAGTCCCCAATCACTGGGAGTTTATCCGGAGAGTTCCCGATCACTGGGAGTTAATCCGACAGTCCCCAATCACTGGGAGTTTATCCAACAGTCCCCAACCACTGGGAGTTAATCCGGAGAGTCCCCGATCAATCGGAGTTTATACGACAGTCCCCGATCACTGGGAGTTGATCCGACGGTCCCCGATCACTGGGAGTTTATCCGACAGTCCCCGATCACTGGGAGTTTATCCGACAGTCCCCGATCACTCGGAGTTTTTCCTAATGTCCCCGATCACTGGGAGTTTATCCGACAGTCCCCGATCACTGGGAGTTTATCCGACAGTCCCCGATCACTCGGAGTTTTTCCTAATGTCCCCGATCACTGGGAGTTTATCCGACAGTCCCCGATCCCTGGGAGTTTGTCCGACAGTCCCCGATCACTGGGAATTTATCCGACAGTCCCCGATCACTGGGAGTATATCCGACATTCCCCGATCACTGGGAGTTTATCCGACAGTCGCCGATCACTGAGAGTTTATCCGGAGAGTCCCCGATCACGGGGAGTTTATCCGGAGAGTCCCCGATCACTGGGAATTTATCCGACAGTCCCCGATCACTGGGAGTTTATCTGACAGTCCCCGATCACTGGGAGTTTATCCGACAGTCCCCGATCACTGGGAGTTTATCTGACAGTCCCCGATCACTGGGAGTTTATCCGGCGTGTCCCCGTTCACTGGGAGTATATCCGACAGTCCCCGATCACTGGGAGGTTAACCGACAGTCCCCAATCACTGGGAGTTTATCCGACAGTCCCCGATCACTAGGAGTTAATCCGGAGAGTCCCCGATCACTGGGAGTTTATCCGACAGTCCCCGATCACTGGGAGTTTATCCGACAGTCCCCGTTCACGGGGAGTTTATCCGACAGTCCCCGATCACTGGGAGTTATTCCGACAATCCCCGATCACTGGGAGTTTATCCGACAGTCCCCGATCACGGGGAGTTTATCCGGAGAGACCCCGATCACTGGGAGTTTATCCTACAGTCCCCGATCACTGGGAGTTTATCCGACAGTCCCCGATCACTGGGAGTTTATCCGACAGTCCCCGATCACTGGGAGTATTCCCGACAGTCCCCGATCACTGGGAGTAATTCCGACAGTCCCCGATCACTGGGAGTTTATCCGACAGTCCCCGATAACTGGGAATATTTCCGATAGTCCCCGATCACTGGGAGTTTATCCGGCAGTCCCCGATCACTGGGAATTTATCCGACAGTCCCCGATAACTGGGAGTTTATCCGGAGAGGCCCCGATCACTGGGAGTTTATCCGACAGTCCCCGATCACTGGGAGTTTATCCGACAGTCCCCGCTCACTGGGAGTTTATCCGACAGTCCCCGATCACTGGGAGTTTATCCGAGAGTCCCCGATCACTGGGAGTTTATCCGGAGAGTCCCCGATCACTGGGAGTTTATCCGACATTCCCCTATCACCGGGAGTTTATCCGACAGTCCCCGATCACTGGGAGTTTATCCGACAGTCCCCGATCACTGGGAGTTTATCCGACAGTCCCCGAGCACTGGGAGTTTATCCGACAGTCCCGGATCATTGGGAGTTTTTCCGACAGTCCCCGATCACTGTGAGTTTATCCGACAGTCCCCGATCACTGGAAGTTTATCCGGAGAGTCCCCGATCACTGGGAGTTTATCCGACAGTCCCCGATCACCGGGAGTTTATCCGGAGAGTCCCCGATCACTGGGAGTTTATCCGACAGTCCCCGATCACTGGGAGTTTATCCGACAGTCCCCGATCACTGGGAGTTTATCCGACAGTCCCCGATCACTGGGAGTTTATCTGACAGTCCCCGATCACTGGGAGTTTATCCGACAGTCTCTGATCACTGGGAGATTATCCGATGGTCCCCGATCACTGGGAGTTTATCCGACATATCCCCGATCACTGGGAGTTTATCCGACAGTCCCAATTCACTGGGAGTTTATCCCACAGTCCCCGATCACTGGGAGTTTATCCGACAGTCCCCGATCACTGGGAGTTTATCCGACAGTCCCCGATCACTGGGAGTTTATCCGACAGTCCCCGATCACTGGGAGATTATCCGACAGTCCCCGATCACTGGGAGTTTATCCGACAGTCCCCTATCACTGGGAGTTTATCTGACAGTCCCCGATCACTGGGAGTTTATCCGACAGTCTCTGATCACTGGGAGATTATCCGACGGTCCCCGATCACTGGGAGTTTATCCGACATATGCCCGATCACTGGGAGTTTATCCGATAGTCCCAATTCACTGGGAGTTTATCCCACAGTCCCCGATCACTGGGAGTTTATCCGGAGAGTCCCCGATCACTGGGAGTTTATCCGACAGTCCCCGATCACTGGGAGTTTATCCGACAGTCCCCGATCACTGGGAGTTTATCTGACAGTCCCCGTCACTGGGAGTTTATCCGACACTCCCCAATCACTGGGAGTTTATCCGGCAGTCCCCGATCACTGGGAGTTTATCCGACAGTCCCCGATCACTGGGAGTGTATCCGACAGTCCCTGATCACTGGGAGTGTATCCGACAGTCCCCGATCACTGGGAGTTTATCCGACAGTCCCCGATCACTGGGAGTTTATCCGACAGTCCCCGATCACGGGGAGTTTATCCGACAGTCCCCGATCCCTGGGAGTTTATCCGACAGTCCCCGAGCACTGGGAGTTTATCCGACAGTCCCCGATCACTGGGAGTTTATCCGACAGTCCCCGATCACTGGGAGTTTATCCGACAGTCCCCGATCACTGGGAGTTTATCCGACAGTCCCCGATCACTGGCAGATTATCCGGAGAGTCCCCGATCACTGGAAGTTTATCCGGAGAGTCCCCGATCACTGGGAGTTTATCCGACAGTCCCCGACCACTGGGAGTTAATCCGGAGAGTCCCCGATCACTGGGAGTTTATCCGACAGTCCCCGACCACTGGGAGTTAATCCGTAGAGTCCCCGATCACTGGGAGTTTATACGACAGTCCCCGATCACTGGGAGTTTATCCGACAGTCCCCGATCACTGGGAGTTTATCCGACAGTCCCCGATCACTGGGAGTTTATCCGACAGTCCCCGATCACTGGGAGTTTATCCGACAGTCCCCGATCACTGGGAGTTTATCCTAATGTCACCGATCACTGGGAGTTTATCCGACAGTCCCCAATCCCTGGGAGTTTATCCGACAGTCCCCGATCACTGGGAGTTTATCCGACAGTCCCCGATCACTGGGAGTTTATCCGACAGTCCCCGATCACTGGGAGTTTATCCGACAGTCCCCGATCACTGGGAGTATATCCGACAGTCCCCGATCACTGGGAGTTTATCCGACAGTCGCCGATCACTGGGAGTTTATCCGGAGAGTCCCCGATCACTGGGATTTTATCCGGAGAGTCCCCGATCACTGCGATTTTATCCGACAGTCCCCAATCACTGGGAGTTTATCCGACAGTCCCCGATCACTGGGAGTTTATCTGACAGTCCCCGATCACTGGGAGTTTATCCGACAGTCCCCGATCACTGCGATTTTATCCGACAGTCCCCGATCACTGGGAGTTTATCCGACAGTCCCCGATCACTGGGAGTTTATCCGACAGTCCCCGATCACTGGGAGTTTATCCGACAGTCCCCGATCACTGGGAGTTTATCCGACAGTCCCCGATCACTGGGAGTTTATCCGACAGTCCCCGATCACTGGGAGTTTATCCGACAGTCCCCGATCACTGGGAGTTTATCCGGAGAGGCCCCGATCACTGGGAGTTTATCCGACGGTCCCCGGTCACTGGAAGTTTATCCGACAGTCCCCAATCACTGGGAGTTTATCCGACAGTCCCCGATCACTGGGAGTTTATCCGACAGTCCCCGATCACTGGGAGTTTATCCGGAGAGGCCCCGATCACTGTGAGTTTATCCAACAGTCCCCGGTCACTGGAAGTTTATCCGACAGTCCCCGATCACTGGGAGTTTATCCGACAGTCCCCGATCACTGGGAGGTTATCCGACAGTCCCCGATTACTGGGAGTTTATCCGGCAGTCCCCGATCACTGGGAGTTTATCCGACAGTCCCCGATCACTGGGAGTGTATCCGACAGTCCCCGATCACTGGGAGTGCATCCGACAGTCCCCGATCACTGGGAGTTTATCCGACAGTCCCCGATCACCGGGAGTTTATCCGACAGTCCCCGATCACGGGGAGTTTATCCGACAGTCCCCGATCCCTGGGAGTTTATCTGACAGTCCCCGATCACTGGGAGTTTATCCGACAGTCCCCGATCACTGGGAGTTTATCCGACAGTCCCCGATCACTGGGAGTTTATCCGACAGTCCCCGATCACTGGGAGTTTATCCGACAGTCCCCGATCACTGGCAGATTATCCGGAGAGTCCCCGATCACTGGGAGTTAATCCGACAGTCCCCGATCACTGGGAGTTAATCCGGAGAGTCCCCGATCACTGGGAGTTTATCCGACAGTCCCCGACCACTGGGGGTTAATCCGGAGAGTCCCCGATCACTGGGAGTTTATACGACACTCCCCGATCACTGGGAGTTTATCCGACAGTCCCCGATCACTGGGAGTTTATCCGACAGTCCCCGATCACTGGGAGTTTATCCGACAGTCCCCGATCACTGGGAGTTTATCCTAATGTCACCGATCACTGGGAGTTTATCCGACAGTCCCCAATCCCTGGGAGTTTATCCGACAGTCCCCGATCACTGGGAGTATATCCGACAGTCCCCGATCACTGGGAGTTTATCCGACAGTCGCCGATCACTGGGAGTTTATCCGGAGAGTCCCCGATCACTGGGATTTTATCCGGAGGGTCCCCGATCACTGGGAATTTATCCGACAGTCCCCGATCACTGGGCGTTTATCTGACAGTCCCCGATCACTGGGAGTTTATCCGACAATCCCCGAGCACTGGGAGTTTATCCGACAGTCCCCGATCACTGGGAGTTTATCCGACAGTCCCCGATCACTGCGATTTTATCCGACAGTCCCCGATCACTGGGAGTTTATCCGACAGTCCCCGATCACTGGGAGTTTATCCGACAGTCCCCGATCACTGGGAGTTTATCCGACAGTCCCCGATCACAGGGAGTTTATCCGACAGTCCCCGATCACTGGGAGTTTATCCGACAGTCCCCGATCACTGGGAGTTTATCCGACAGTCCCCGATCACTGGGAGTTTATCCGGAGAGTCCCCGATCACTGGGAGTTTATCCGACGGTCGCCGGTCACTGGAAGTTTATCCGACAGTCCCCGATCACTGGGAGTTTATCCGACAGTCCCCGATCACTGGGAGTTCATCCGACAGTCCCCGATCACTGGGAGTTTATCCGGAGAGGCCCCGATCACTGTGAGTTTATCCGACAGTCCCCGGTCACTGGAAGTTTATCCGACAGTCCCCGATCACTGGGAGTTTATCCGACAGTCCCCGATCACTGGGAGGTTATCCGACAGTCCCCGATCACTGGGAGTTTATCCGACAATCCCCGATCACTGGGAGTTTATCCGACAGTCCCCTTTCACCGGGAGTTTATCCGGAGAGTCCCCGATCACCGGGAGTTTATCCGACAGTCCCCGATCACTGGGAGTTTATCCGACAGTCCCCAATCACTGAGAGTTTATCCGACAGTCCCCGATCACTGGGAGTTAATCCGGAGAGTCCCCGATCACTGGGAGTTTATCCGACAGTCCCCAATCACTGAGAGTTTATCCGGAGAGTCCCCGATCACGGGGAGTTTATCCGGAGAGTCCCCGATCACTGGGAATTTATCCGACAGTCCCCGATCACTGGGAGTTTATCTGACAGTCCCCGATCACTGGGAGTTTATCCGAATGTCCCCGATCACTGGGAGTTTATCTGACAGTCCCCGATCACTGGGAGTTTATCCGGCGTGTCCCCGTTCACTGGGAGTATATCCGACAGTCCCCGATCACTGGGAGGTTAACCGACAGTCCCCAATCACTGGGAGTTTATCCGACAGTCCCCGATCACTAGGAGTTAATCCGGAGAGTCCCCGATCACTGGGAGTTTATCCGACAGTCCCCGATCACTGGGAGTTTATCCGACAGTCCCCGTTCACGGGGAGTTTATCCGACAGTCCCCGATCACTGGGAGTTATTCCGACAATCCCCGATCACTGGGAGTTTATCCGACAGTCCCCGATCACGGGGAGTTTATCCGGAGAGGCCCCGATCACTGGGAGTTTATCCTACAGTCCCCGATCACTGGGAGTTTATCCGACAGTCCCCGATCACTGGGAGTTTATCCGACAGTCCCCGATCACTGGGAGTATTCCCGACAGTCCCCGATCACTGGGAGTAATTCCGACAGTCCCCGATCACTGGGAGTATATCCGACAGTCCCCGATCACTGGGAGTTTATCCGACAGTCGCCGATCACTGGGAGTTTATCCGGAGAGTCCCCGATCACTGGGATTTTATCCGGAGGGTCCCCGATCACTGGGAATTTATCCGACAGTCCTCGATCACTGGGCGTTTATCTGACAGTCCCCGATCACTGGGAGTTTATCCGACAATCCCCGAGCACTGGGAGTTTATCCGACAGTCCCCGATCACTGGGAGTTTATCCGACAGTCCCCGATCACTGCGATTTTATCCGACAGTCCCCGATCACTGGGAGTTTATCCGACAGTCCCCGATCACTGGGAGTTTATCCGACAGTCCCCGATCACTGGGAGTTTATCCGACAGTCCCCGATCACAGGGAGTTTATCCGACAGTCCCCGATCACTGGGAGTTTATCCGACAGTCCCCGATCACTGGGAGTTTATCCGACAGTCCCCGATCACTGGGAGTTTATCCGACAGTCCCCTTTCACCGGGAGTTTATCCGGAGAGTCCCCGATCACCGGGAGTTTATCCGACAGTCCCCGATCACTGGGAGTTTATCCGACAGTCCCCAATCACTGAGAGTTTATCCGACAGTCCCCGATCACTGGGAGTTAATCCGGAGAGTCCCCGATCACTGGGAGTTTATCCGACAGTCCCCAATCACTGAGAGTTTATCCGGAGAGTCCCCGATCACGGGGAGTTTATCCGGAGAGTCCCCGATCACTGGGAATTTATCCGACAGTCCCCGATCACTGGGAGTTTATCTGACAGTCCCCGATCACTGGGAGTTTATCCGACAGTCCCCGATCACTGGGAGTTTATCTGACAGTCCCCGATCACTGGGAGTTTATCCGGCGTGTCCCCGTTCACTGGGAGTATATCCGACAGTCCCCGATCACTGGGAGGTTAACCGACAGTCCCCAATCACTGGGAGTTTATCCGACAGTCCCCGATCACTAGGAGTTAATCCGGAGAGTCCCCGATCACTGGGAGTTTATCCGACAGTCCCCGATCACTGGGAGTTTATCCGACAGTCCCCGTTCACGGGGAGTTTATCCGACAGTCCCCGATCACTGGGAGTTATTCCGACAATCCCCGATCACTGGGAGTTTATCCGACAGTCCCCGATCACGGGGAGTTTATCCGGAGAGGCCCCGATCACTGGGAGTTTATCCTACAGTCCCCGATCACTGGGAGTTTATCCGACAGTCCCCGATCACTGGGAGTTTATCCGACAGTCCCCGATCACTGGGAGTATTCCCGACAGTCCCCGATCACTGGGAGTAATTCCGACAGTCCCCGATCACTGGGAGTATATCCGACAGTCCCCGATCACTGGGAGTTTATCCGACAGTCGCCGATCACTGGGAGTTTATCCGGAGAGTCCCCGATCACTGGGATTTTATCCGGAGGGTCCCCGATCACTGGGAATTTATCCGACAGTCCCCGATCACTGGGCGTTTATCTGACAGTCCCCGATCACTGGGAGTTTATCCGACAATCCCCGAGCACTGGGAGTTTATCCGACAGTCCCCGATCACTGGGAGTTTATCCGACAGTCCCCGATCACTGCGATTTTATCCGACAGTCCCCGATCACTGGGAGTTTATCCGACAGTCCCCGATCACTGGGAGTTTATCCGACAGTCCCCGATCACTGGGAGTTTATCCGACAGTCCCCGATCACAGGGAGTTTATCCGACAGTCCCCGATCACTGGGAGTTTATCCGACAGTCCCCGATCACTGGGAGTTTATCCGACAGTCCCCGATCACTGGGAGTTTATCCGGAGAGTCCCCGATCACTGGGAGTTTATCCGACGGTCGCCGGTCACTGGAAGTTTATCCGACAGTCCCCGATCACTGGGAGTTTATCCGACAGTCCCCGATCACTGGGAGTTCATCCGACAGTCCCCGATCACTGGGAGTTTATCCGGAGAGGCCCCGATCACTGTGAGTTTATCCGACAGTCCCCGGTCACTGGAAGTTTATCCGACAGTCCCCGATCACTGGGAGTTTATCCGACAGTCCCCGATCACTGGGAGGTTATCCGACAGTCCCCGATCACTGGGAGTTTATCCGACAATCCCCGATCACTGGGAGTTTATCCGACAGTCCCCTTTCACCGGGAGTTTATCCGGAGAGTCCCCGATCACCGGGAGTTTATCCGACAGTCCCCGATCACTGGGAGTTTATCCGACAGTCCCCAATCACTGAGAGTTTATCCGACAGTCCCCGATCACTGGGAGTTAATCCGGAGAGTCCCCGATCACTGGGAGTTTATCCGACAGTCCCCAATCACTGAGAGTTTATCCGGAGAGTCCCCGATCACGGGGAGTTTATCCGGAGAGTCCCCGATCACTGGGAATTTATCCGACAGTCCCCGATCACTGGGAGTTTATCTGACAGTCCCCGATCACTGGGAGTTTATCCGACAGTCCCCGATCACTGGGAGTTTATCTGACAGTCCCCGATCACTGGGAGTTTATCCGGCGTGTCCCCGTTCACTGGGAGTATATCCGACAGTCCCCGATCACTGGGAGGTTAACCGACAGTCCCCAATCACTGGGAGTTTATCCGACAGTCCCCGATCACTAGGAGTTAATCCGGAGAGTCCCCGATCACTGGGAGTTTATCCGACAGTCCCCGATCACTGGGAGTTTATCCGACAGTCCCCGTTCACGGGGAGTTTATCCGACAGTCCCCGATCACTGGGAGTTATTCCGACAATCCCCGATCACTGGGAGTTTATCCGACAGTCCCCGATCACGGGGAGTTTATCCGGAGAGGCCCCGATCACTGGGAGTTTATCCTACAGTCCCCGATCACTGGGAGTTTATCCGACAGTCCCCGATCACTGGGAGTTTATCCGACAGTCCCCGATCACTGGGAGTATTCCCGACAGTCCCCGATCACTGGGAGTAATTCCGACAGTCCCCGATCACTGGGAGTTTATCCGACAGTCCCCGATAACTGGGAATATTTCCGATAGTCCCCGATCACTGGGAGTTTATCCGGCAGTCCCCGATCACTGGGAATTTATCCGACAGTCCCCGATCACTGGGAGTTTATCCGGAGAGGCCCCGATCACTGGGAGTTTATCCGACAGTCCCCGATCACTGGGAGTTTATCCGACAGTCCCCGCTCACTGGGAGTTTATCCGACAGTCCCCGATCACTGGGAGTTTATCCGAGAGTCCCCGATCACTGGGAGTTTATCCGGAGAGTCCCCGATCACTGGGAGTTTATCCGACAGTCCCCGATCACTGGGAGTTTATCTGACAGTCCCCGTTCACTGGGAGTTTATCCGACAGTCCCCGATCACTGGGAGTTTATCCGACAGTCCCCGATCACTGGGAGTTTATCCGGAGAGTCCCCGATCACTGGGAGTTTATCCGACAGTCCCCGATCACTGGGAGTTTATCCGACATTCCCCTATCACCGGGAGTTTATCCGACAGTCCCCGATCACTGGGAGTTTATCCGACAGTCCCCGATCACTGGGAGTTTATCCGACAGTCCCCGAGCACTGGGAGTTTATCCGACAGTCCCGGATCATTGGGAGTTTTTCCGACAGTCCCCGATCACTGTGAGTTTATCCGACAGTCCCCGATCACTGGAAGTTTATCCGGAGAGTCCCCGATCACTGGGAGTTTATCCGACAGTCCCCGATCACCGGGAGTTTATCCGGAGAGTCCCCGATCACTGGGAGTTTATCCGACAGTCCCCGATCACTGGGAGTTTATCCGACAGTCCCCGATCACTGGGAGTTTATCCGACAGTCCCCGATCACTGGGAGTTTATCTGACAGTCCCCGATCACTGGGAGTTTATCCGACAGTCTCTGATCACTGGGAGATTATCCGATGGTCCCCGATCACTGGGAGTTTATCCGACATATCCCCGATCACTGGGAGTTTATCCGACAGTCCCAATTCACTGGGAGTTTATCCCACAGTCCCCGATCACTGGGAGTTTATCCGACAGTCCCCGATCACTGGGAGTTTATCCGACAGTCCCCGATCACTGGGAGTTTATCCGACAGTCCCCGATCACTGGGAGATTATCCGACAGTCCCCGATCACTGGGAGTTTATCCGACAGTCCCCTATCACTGGGAGTTTATCTGACAGTCCCCGATCACTGGGAGTTTATCCGACAGTCTCTGATCACTGGGAGATTATCCGACGGTCCCCGATCACTGGGAGTTTATCCGACATATCCCCGATCACTGGGAGTTTATCCGATAGTCCCAATTCACTGGGAGTTTATCCCACAGTCCCCGATCACTGGGAGTTTATCCGGAGAGTCCCCGATCACTGGGAGTTTATCCGACAGTCCCCGATCACTGGGAGTTTATCCGACAGTCCCCGATCACTGGGAGTTTATCTGACAGTCCCCGTCACTGGGAGTTTATCCGACAGTCCCCAATCACTGGGAGTTTATCCGGCAGTCCCCGATCACTGGGAGTTTATCCGACAGTCCCCGATCACTGGGAGTGTATCCGACAGTCCCTGATCACTGGGAGTGTATCCGACAGTCCCCGATCACTGGGAGTTTATCCGACAGTCCCCGATCACTGGGAGTTTATCCGACAGTCCCCGATCACGGGGAGTTTATCCGACAGTCCCCGATCCCTGGGAGTTTATCCGACAGTCCCCGAGCACTGGGAGTTTATCCGACAGTCCCCGATCACTGGGAGTTTATCCGACAGTCCCCGATCACTGGGAGTTTATCCGACAGTCCCCGATCACTGGGAGTTTATCCGACAGTCCCCGATCACTGGCAGATTATCCGGAGAGTCCCCGATCACTGGAAGTTTATCCGGAGAGTCCCCGATCACTGGGAGTTTATCCGACAGTCCCCGACCACTGGGAGTTAATCCGGAGAGTCCCCGATCACTGGGAGTTTATCCGACAGTCCCCGACCACTGGGAGTTAATCCGGAGAGTCCCCGATCACTGGGAGTTTATACGACAGTCCCCGATCACTGGGAGTTTATCCGACAGTCCCCGATCACTGGGAGTTTATCCGACAGTCCCCGATCACTGGGAGTTTATCCGACAGTCCCCGATCACTGGGAGTTTATCCGACAGTCCCCGATCACTGGGAGTTTATCCTAATGTCACCGATCACTGGGAGTTTATCCGACAGTCCCCAATCCCTGGGAGTTTATCCGACAGTCCCCGATCACTGGGAGTTTATCCGACAGTCCCCGATCACTGGGAGTTTATCCGACAGTCCCCGATCACTGGGAGTTTATCCGACAGTCCCCGATCACTGGGAGTATATCCGACAGTCCCCGATCACTGGGAGTTTATCCGACAGTCGCCGATCACTGGGAGTTTATCCGGAGAGTCCCCGATCACTGGGATTTTATCCGGAGAGTCCCCGATCACTGCGATTTTATCCGACAGTCCCCGATCACTGGGAGTTTATCCGACAGTCCCCGATCACTGGGAGTTTATCTGACAGTCCCCGATCACTGGGAGTTTATCCGACAGTCCCCGATCACTGCGATTTTATCCGACAGTCCCCGATCACTGGGAGTTTATCCGACAGTCCCCGATCACTGGGAGTTTATCCGACAGTCCCCGATCACTGGGAGTTTATCCGACAGTCCCCGATCACTGGGAGTTTATCCGACAGTCCCCGATCACTGGGAGTTTATCCGACAGTCCCCGATCACTGGGTGTTTATCCGACAGTCCCCGATCACTGGGAGTTTATCCGGAGAGGCCCCGATCACTGGGAGTTTATCCGACGGTCCCCGGTCACTGGAAGTTTATCCGACAGTCCCCAATCACTGGGAGTTTATCCGACAGTCCCCGATCACTGGGAGTTTATCCGACAGTCCCCGATCACTGGGAGTTTATCCGGAGAGGCCCCGATCACTGTGAGTTTATCCGACAGTCCCCGGTCACTGGAAGTTTATCCGACAGTCCCCGATCACTGGGAGTTTATCCGACAGTCCCCGATCACTGGGAGGTTATCCGACAGTCCCCGATCACTGGGAGTTTATCTGGCAGTCCCCGATCACTGGGAGTTTATCCGACAGTCCCCGATCACTGGGAGTGTATCCGACAGTCCCCGATCACTGGGAGTGCATCCGACAGTCCCCGATCACTGGGAGTTTATCCGACAGTCCCCGATCACCGGGAGTTTATCCGACAGTCCCCGATCACGGGGAGTTTATCCGACAGTCCCCGATCCCTGGGAGTTTATCTGACAGTCCCCGATCACTGGGAGTTTATCCGACAGTCCCCGATCACTGGGAGTTTATCCGACAGTCCCCGATCACTGGGAGTTTATCCGGAGAGGCCCCGATCACTGGGAGTTTATCCGACGGTCCCCGGTCACTGGAAGTTTATCCGACAGTCCCCAATCACTGGGAGTTTATCCGACAGTCCCCGATCACTGGGAGTTTATCCGACAGTCCCCGATCACTGGGAGTTTATCCGGAGAGGCCCCGATCACTGTGAGTTTATCCGACAGTCCCCGGTCACTGGAAGTTTATCCGACAGTCCCCGATCACTGGGAGTTTATCCGACAGTCCCCGATCACTGGGAGGTTATCCGACAGTCCCCGATCACTGGGAGTTTATCTGGCAGTCCCCGATCACTGGGAGTTTATCCGACAGTCCCCGATCACTGGGAGTGTATCCGACAGTCCCCGATCACTGGGAGTGCATCCGACAGTCCCCGATCACTGGGAGTTTATCCGACAGTCCCCGATCACCGGGAGTTTATCCGACAGTCCCCGATCACGGGGAGTTTATCCGACAGTCCCCGATCCCTGGGAGTTTATCTGACAGTCCCCGATCACTGGGAGTTTATCCGACAGTCCCCGATCACTGGGAGTTTATCCGACAGTCCCCGATCACTGGGAGTTTATCCGACAGTCCCCGATCACTGGGAGTTTATCCGACAGTCCCCGATCACTGGCAGATTATCCGGAGAGTCCCCGATCACTGGGAGTTAATCCGACAGTCCCCGATCACTGGGAGTTAATCCGGAGAGTCCCCGATCACTGGGAGTTTATCCGACAGTCCCCGACCACTGGGAGTTAATCCGGAGAGTCCCCGATCACTGGGAGTTTATACGACACTCCCCGATCACTGGGAGTTTATCCGACAGTCCCCGATCACTGGGAGTTTATCCGACAGTCCCCGATCACTGGGAGTTTATCCGACAGTCCCCGATCACTGGGAGTTTATCCTAATGTCACCGATCACTGGGAGTTTATCCGACAGTCCCCAATCCCTGGGAGTTTATCCGACAGTCCCCGATCACTGGGAGTATATCCGACAGTCCCCGATCACTGGGAGTTTATCCGACAGTCGCCGATCACTGGGAGTTTATCCGGAGAGTCCCCGATCACTGGGATTTTATCCGGAGGGTCCCCGATCACTGGGAATTTATCCGACAGTCCCCGATCACTGGGCGTTTATCTGACAGTCCCCGATCACTGGGAGTTTATCCGACAATCCCCGAGCACTGGGAGTTTATCCGACAGTCCCCGATCACTGGGAGTTTATCCGACAGTCCCCGATCACTGCGATTTTATCCGACAGTCCCCGATCACTGGGAGTTTATCCGACAGTCCCCGATCACTGGGAGTTTATCCGACAGTCCCCGATCACAGGGAGTTTATCCGACAGTCCCTGATCACTGGGAGTTTATCCGACAGTCCCCGATCACTGGGAGTTTATCCGACAGTCCCCGATCACTGGGAGTTTATCCGGAGAGTCCCCGATCACTGGGAGTTTATCCGACGGTCGCCGGTCACTGGAAGTTTATCCGACAGTCCCCGATCACTGGGAGTTTATCCGACAGTCCCCGATCACTGGGAGTTCATCCGACAGTCCCCGATCACTGGGAGTTTATCCGGAGAGGCCCCGATCACTGTGAGTTTATCCGACAGTCCCCGGTCACTGGAAGTTTATCCGACAGTCCCCGATCACTGGGAGTTTATCCGACAGTCCCCGATCACTGGGAGGTTATCCGACAGTCCCCGATCACTGGGAGTTTATCCGACAATCCCCGATCACTGGGAGTTTATCCGACAGTCCCCTTTCACCGGGAGTTTATCCGGAGAGTCCCCGATCACCGGGAGTTTATCCGACAGTCCCCGATCACTGGGAGTTTATCCGACAGTCCCCAATCACTGAGAGTTTATCCGACAGTCCCCGATCACTGGGAGTTAATCCGGAGAGTCCCCGATCACTGGGAGTTTATCCGACAGTCCCCGATCACTGGGAATTTATCCGATGGTCCCCGATCACTGGGAGTTATTCCGACAATCCCCGATCACTGGGAGTTTATCCGACAGTCCCCGATCACGGGGAGTTTATCCGGAGAGGCCCCGATCACTGGGAGTTTATCCTACAGTCCCCGATCACTGGGAGTTTATCCGAGAGTACCCGATCACAGGGAGTTTATCCGACTGTCCCCGATCACTGGGAGTTTATCCGACAGTCCCCGATCACTGGGAGTTTATCCGACAGTCCCCGATCACTTGAGTTTATCCGACAGTCCCCGATCACTGGGAGTTTATCCGACAGTCCCCGATCACTGGGAGTTTATCCGGAGAGTCCCCGATCACTGGGAGTTTATCCAACAGTCCCCGATCACTGGGAGTTTATCCGACAGTCCCCAATCACTGGGAGTTTATCCGACAGTCCCCGATCACTGGGAGTTTATCCGACAGTCCCCGATCACTGGGAGTTTATCCGACAGTCCCCGATCACTGGGAGTTTATCCGACAGTCCCCGATCACTGGGAGTTTATCCGACAGTCCCCGATCACTGCGAGTTTATCCGACAGTCCCCGATCACTGGGAGTTTATCCGACAGTCCCCGATCACTGGGAGTTTATCCGACAGTCCCCGATCACTGGGAGTTTATCCGACAGTCCCCGATCACTGGGAGTTTTTCCGACAGTCCCCGATCACTGGGAGTTTATCCAACAGTCCCCGATCACGGGGAGTTTATCCGGAGAGGCCCCGATCACTGGGAGTTTATCCGACAGTCCCCGATCACTGGGAGTTTATTCGACAGTCCCTGATCACTGAGAGTTTATCCGACAGTCCCCGATCACTGGGAGTTTATCCGACAGTCCCCGATCACTGGGAGTTTATCCGACAGTCCCCGATCCCTGGGAGTTTATCCGGAGAGTCCCAGAACACTGGGAGTTTATCCGACAGTCCCCGATCACTGGGAGTTTATCCGACAGTCCCCGATCACTGGGAGTTTATCCGGAGAGTCCCCGATCACTGGGAGTTTATCCGACAGTCCCCGATCACTGGGAGTTTATCCGGAGAGGCCCCGATCACTGGGAGTTTATCCGACAGTCCCCGATCACTGGGAGTTTATCCGACAGTCCCCGATCACTGGGAGTTTATCCGACAGTCCCCGATCACTGGGAGTTTATCCGACAGTCCCCGATCACTGGGATTTTATCCGACAGTCCCCGACCACTGGGAGTTTATTCGACAGTCCCCGATCACTGGGAGTTTATCCGACAGTCCCCGATCACTGGGAGTATATCCGGAGAGTCCCCGGTCACTGGGAGTTTATCCGACAGTCCCCGATCACTGGGAGTTTATCCGACATTCCCGATCACTGGGAGTTTATCCGACAGTCCCCGATCACTGGGAGTTTTTCCGACTGTCCCCGATCACTGTGAGTTTATCCGACAGTCCCCGATCACTGGGAGTTTATCCGACAGTCCCCGATCACTGGGAGTTTATCCGAGAGTCCCCGATCACTGGGAGTTTATCCGACAGTCCCCGATCACTGGGAGTTTATCCGACAGTCCCTGATCACTGGGAGTTTATCTGACAGTCCCTGATCACTTGAGTTTATCCGACAGTCCCCGATCACTGGGAGTTTATCCGACAGTCCCCGATCACTGGGAGTTTATCCGACAGTCCCCGATCACTGGGAGTTTATCCGACAGTGCCCGATCACAGGGAGTTTATCCGACAGTCGCCAATCACTGGGAGTTTATCCGACAGTCCCCGATCACTGGTAGTTTATCAGACAGTCCCCGATCACGGGGAGTTTATCCGACAGTCCCCGATCACTGGGAGTTTATCCGACAGTCCCCGATCACTGGGAGTTTATCCGACAGTCCCCGATCACTGGGAGCTTATCCGACAGTCCCCGATCACTGGGAGTTTATCCGAAGAGTCCCCGATCACTGGGAGTTTATCCGACAGTCCCCGATCACTGGGAGTTTATCCGGCAGTCCCCGATCACTGGGAGTTTATCCGACAGTCCCCGATCACTGGGAGTTTATCCGACAGTCCCCGATCACTGGGAGTTTTTCCGACAGTCCCCGATCACTGGGAGTTTATCCGACAGTCCCCGATCACTGGGAGTTTATCCGACAGTCCCCGTTCACTGGGAGTTTATCCGACAGTCCCCGATCACTGGGAGTTTATCTGACAGTCCCCGATCACTGGGAGTTTATCCGGAGAGGCCCCGATCACTGGGAATTTATCCGACAGTCCCCGGTCACTGGGAGTTTATCCGACAGTCCCTGATCACTGGGAGTTTATCCGACAGTCCCCGATCACTGGGAGCTTATCCGACAGTCCCCGATCACTGGGAGTTTATCCGGAGAGTCCCCGATCTCTGGGAGTTTATCCGACAGTCCCCGATCACTGGGAGTTTATCCGGAGAGTCCCCGATCACTGGGAGTTTATCCGACAGTCCCCGATCACTGGGAGGTTATCCGACAGTCCCCGATCACTGGGAGTTTATCCGACAGTCCCCGATCACTGGGAGTTTTTCCGACAGTCCCCGATCACTGGGAGTTTATCCGACAGTCCCCGATCACGGGGAGTTTATCCGGAGAGTCCAGTACATAAGAACATAAGAACATAAGAAATAGGAGCAGGAGTAGGCCAATCGGCCCCTCGAGCCTGCTCCGCCATTCAATAAGATCATGGCTGACCTGATCCTAACCGCCAATCCACTATCACAGAACCATCTCCTGAATCTAACAGAATTAGACACACGAAATATGAGCAGGATCAGGCTACACGGCCCCTGGGCCCGCTCCGCTACCCACAGGGCCATGACCGATCCGAACCTAGACTCATGTCCAAATTCCTGCCCGCTCCCCGTAACCCTTAATTCCCTTTACTTCTAGGAAATTGTCTATTTCTGTTTTAAATTTATGTAATGATGTAGCTTCTACAGCTTTTTGGGGCAACATATTCCATGGACCTTCCACCCTCTGAGTGAAGTAGTTCCTCCTCATCTCAGTTTTGAAAGAGCAGCCCCTTATTCTAAGACTATGCCCCCTAGTTCTAGTTTCACCCATCATCGGGAATGTAAAGTATGTGTCTATACTTAATCCAATAATGAAGAGACAGCTTGGAAGATTCAACGTAGGTCTTTACTTAATACCAACAGGCGGGAACTGAGGGGAGATCAGTACCCACAGTACTATTTATACCCCTATGGCCAGGAGTGGTACTATGGTATCACTACGCCCTACAAAGTAGTGCCGCCCTGGCCATAGGTTTAAAGTAACATACATAATAATAATAATAATAATAATTCAACTTTATTATCATTGCACAAGTACATGAACAACGAAATGTGATCCTGCAAGCTCCCATGACTGGGAGAAGCAAAGCCGCTGCGTCGGTGCGCGCCGCCATTCCATTTCCACCATTCCTCCTGTCCAACAATCTTCAGCCCAATGCCCGGGCCTGCTCACCAGCACAACACAACATTCCTCCCCTTTTAATTAAAACGTACCCGTGCAATTAAGTCAACAGGTGCACCATAACTAGGGCTAATAACATTTGGTAACACAATATACATAACATATTTACATCAGAGTTGTCTACCTATATATATATATATAAACAGAAACATGTTATAGATTCAGTCTCTGAGGAGGCCTCCTGTCTCGACTAGGATAACGTCTTTCTCTAGTCGGTCTCGGTGTAGGCGGCGGTACTTCCGTCACCACTTCATCGCTGGAGTCGTCGGTGTCTGATGGCACATCCTGTGCCGTGGAGATCACTGGAGTGCTGAACTCCTCGCCATCCTGAGACCTCTGTAACAACGAGCTGGGCCGTGGTTCCGCTGTAGCAATGTGCTGAGACGTTTGAGGTAGTGAATCAGTTGGGTTTCTGGACTCCACAAGTTGATCAGCATGTCGTCTGATTATGCCATCCCCTGTATCCACTGTGTACATCAAGGGTCCCTGGCGGGCCTTTATCGTACCAGACCGCCACTTTTCCTTCCTATAATCACGGGCCAACACTTGCTGCCCCACCTCGAAGCTCCGTGTCTGTCTGTCAGGAGCCCTACGAAATACTCGGTTTTCCACATCTCTCCGAATGTTTGGTCTGAGCAATTCAAGGCGAGACCTTAACCTTCTATTAAAGAACATGACGGCGGGGGCCTGGTTGGTCACCGTATGTGCAGCATTACGGTATGCGAATGGGAAGTTGTCCACCTTGTGTTGTAGTGGCAACCTTTCCTCCCCCATCGCCTTGATGGCCTTTTTAAAAGTCTGTACAAAGCGCTCTGCCAGCCCATTTGTAGCCGGATGATATGGTGCGGACGTATAATGTCGCACTCCATTCCTTTTTAGGAATGCTTGAAATTCTTCTGCCACAAATTGTGGCCCATTGTCCGAACAGACTTGCTCAGGCACCCCGTTTCGGGCAAAAATGGTCCTTAAGACTGCGACCGTCTTTTCGGCTGTCGTTGATGACATCTTTATGACCTCCGGCCATTTTGAGTGGGCGTCCACTACAATAAGGAACATCGCATCCAGGAAGGGGCCAGCGAAGTCCACGTGGATCCTTTGCCACGGCGTTGAGGGCCACTCCCACGGATGTAGTGGGGCTTGGGGTGGTACGTTCTGTACCATCTGGCACCCTTGGCACGCTTTTGCTACTTCCTCAATGTCCCTGTCAATGCCGGGCCACCAGACGTAGGCTCTGGCGAGGCTTTTCATTTTGACACCCCCCAGATGACCTTCGTGTAAGTCCCGCAACACTTTATGTTGTCATTTTTGAGGGACCACCACCCTGGCTCCGCACATCAATGTGCCCCGGCAGACGGACAACTGGTCCTTCCTTGCCGAAAACGCCGGCAATGATGCGTCACCCTGCGCCGGCCAGCCTTTCACGGTCAATTCGTAAACCCTTGCCAGTGTCGGGTCGTTCTGTGTTTCCCGCTCGATACATTGGCTGGTGATGGGCAAGTGTTCCATAACAGCCGTATGATATATTTCCACGGGGTCCTGTACTATCTCTTCGATCTCGGCAGGCAATGGTAGCCGCGACAGGCCATCCGCATTGCCATGCTGTTTGGTACCCTTATATTCGATAAGGTACTGGTGTGCTCCTAAGAACAGTGACCACCTCTGTAGCCTTTGGGCCGTCATCAGGGGCACCCCTTTTGTTGGATTAAATATCGACACCAACGGTTGATGATCCGTCAGTAGTGTGAAACGTTGCCCATGTAGATAGTGGTGGAATTTTTTTACACCCCACACCAGACTGAGGGCCTCCCTGTCGATTTGCACATAGTTTCTTTTGGCTGTAGTTAACGACCTTGAGGCAAATGCTATTGGCCTCTCCGTCCCATTGGGAAATTTGTGTGACAACACTGCCCCTATACCGTACGGGGAGGCGTCACATGCCAACCTCATTGGCATTTTTGGGTCAAAGTGTGCGAGCACTTCCTTTGATGTAATGAGTTGTTTACCCTTTTTAAAAGCAGCCTCACACGCTTCGTCCCAATTCCAGGAGACTCCCCTTTGCAGCAATGAATTTAGTGGATGTAAAATGGACGATAAGTTCGGGAGGAACTTATGGTAATAGTTTATAAGGCCTAAGAATGATCGTAACTGAGATACATTCTCAGGGGGCGGGGCCTTCACTACTGCCTCGATCTTTTCCGGGGACTTATGCAGGCCTTCCTTGTCTATAATGTGACCACAGTATGAGATACGTTCCTGGAAAAACTCACATTTCTGCTTGTTCGCCCTGAGTCCGCATTGTTGTAACCGCAGAAGTACTCGCTCCAGGTTAGCGAGGTGGTCGTTATCCGTTTGTCCTGTCACCAGGATGTCATCCAGGTAGCATTGCGTTCCTGGAATGCCCTGTAAGACCTGTTCCATGGTCCTCTGCCATATTGCCGGGGCGGACGCCACACCAAAAATCAGGCGATTGTACTGGTACAATCCCTTGTGTGTGTTAATCGTTAGGAGCTTTTTCGAGTCCTGTTCCACCTCCATCTGTAAATAAGCTTGACAAAGGTCAATCTTCGTAAAGTGTCTAACCCCAGCTAACGATGCGAATATGTCCTCTATCCGCGGCAGCGGATACTGTACCGTGTGCAGGACTGGGTTAATAGTTATCTTAAAATCCCCGCAAATGCGAACCTTCTTTGGTTCCCCCGGTGTGTTATTTGCAGATTTCTTTATAACTGGGACGATGGGCGTGGCCCACTCGCTCCACTCAATCTTTGTAAGGACACCTGCACTCTCTAAGGCATCCAGTTCTGCTTCCACAGCTGGCCGAATGGCGTAAGGCACCGGTCTGGCCTTACAAAACTTGGGGTTTGCGTCTTGAGCAATAGTTATTTTTGCTCTAATGTCCTTTAAGGTCCCCAGCCCTTGTTGGAACACCTCTGGCGTTTTTGCCAATAGTTTCGACAGCCTGCTTGTAATGGTTGTATCATCCTTGGTGGTCTCTACTTTTAACTCGTGTATCGACTTCCAGTCGAAATGGATTTTTCTTATCCATTCCCTACCCAAAAGTGGTGGTCCACCGTTTGGTAGGACGTATAAATAAAGTCCTGGCACTTTTCTGCCGTTGTATTTAACTGTTACTTGCATTTTTCCCTTCGGGTAAACTTTTTGTCCCGTATATGTTTTTAATTTAATTTCCGTATCCTTTAAGGGAATGCGTTTGAACAGCCTGTTATAATCTTGTTCATTAATTACTGATAGGGCTGAACCCGTGTCCAGCTCCATATTAACTTCGACGCCTGCTACCTTCATTTTAACCCACATTGTGCTGTGGTCCTCCGTTTTGTCTACACCATATAACTTGAGACATCCCAGACCTTTAGGCTCTGCTTTTGTGCCTTCCTGTGACTCATCTGAGCTACTGTCAGACATCTTATGTATTTTTGTCCTTGCCTTGGTACTGCTCGGACTGCCCCCACTATTGGGTTTCGTACCCGACCGACAAACTTTTGCTATTTGCCCCTTTTTCCCACACTGCCGGCATATTTTATCATGAAACCAACAATTACTTTGGTCATGGGTGGTTTTGCCACAACGGTAGCATTTACCTTTGTGAAATGTCACCGCATGGGTGTCATAGCAGGTTGTGTTTTGTCGCATTTGAGCAGCACCCTGTGCTGCTGCTTCATGGTTCAATGCTATTTCAATCGCCTGATCTAGGCTGAGCTGTTTCTTGGCTAGCAACCGTTTTCGTGTACTCTCATTTAACATGCCACAGACAAATCTGTCTCTGATCGCGTCCGCCAATATGGCTCCAAACTGGCAATGTTTGGACAACCTTCTGAGCTCAGCCAAATAGGCTGCCTGCAACTCATCATTCCTTTGGTTGCGTCTGTA
Organism: Somniosus microcephalus; assembly: GCF_052327205.1. NCBI lineage: Eukaryota > Metazoa > Chordata > Chondrichthyes > Squaliformes > Somniosidae > Somniosus > Somniosus microcephalus. The sequence goes on from NC_141009.1 coordinate 71,932,727, forward strand.
GAAGCGGTACCTTTCCGCTATAAATGGTGGCTTAGGGTTTAAATGTTCCCTTAACGTATCAACAATTTGGGCATACGTTTTGTCTGCTGGCTTTTCTGGAGTAAGAAGATTCCTCAGCAGACCGTATGTTTTTGCCCCCATAAAATTTAATAAGGTTGCTGCCTTTTCGTCATCTTTCACCTTGTTTACTATGCAATAAAGTTCATGCCTTTCGACATAGGCATCCCACTCTTCTGTGTCCTCAACAAATGCTGCCAGCCAACCTTCTTTAGACATTTTAAACTGCTGAAGAGCTTTTCCCGCCTTTGTCCACTAGATGGCATTTTTTATTTTTTTTTATTTTAAACTGCTGAAGAGAAAAAACTTTTCCCCTTTGTCCACTAGATGGCATTTTTCCCGCCTTTTCTCCTGCTGCTGCTAACGACCTCTCTCCAGTGTCATTATTTTTGGCCCTTGCAGCTCCCGTTATTGCCACTGCTGCTATTAACAAAGACCTACCCCTCTCGTGGCTTGCTAGTCCTCGTGGCTCCGTTTGTTCCCCAGATCGCCTGCCCGTTCTGGCCCTTGCAGCTCCCGTTCCCCGGGAAGGATTTCAGTTTACCTGGCCCTGGGTGGACTTTTGCCCCGTGGCTGGAATGCCCGTTCAGCCTCTTCTCTCAGCTGCTGCAGCTTCTGTTGGAACCCTCTCTCTCTCTCTCTGTTGCTGCTGCTCCTCCAGAACCTGGAGTGCTGGGCGGTTTCCTTTGGTCGACACTGGACTCTGCAGACTGGCTGATAAGAAGCCTCTCTCCTTCTCTCTCCGTACTGCTGCCGTTCCTTTGTTGCACCGTGTACTGGTGAGTTCGAACCTTACACATCGCCAGTGTAAAGTATGTGTCTATACTTAATCCAATAATGAAGAGACAGCTTGGAAGATTCAACGTAGGTCTTTACTTAATACCAACAGGCGGGAACTGAGGGGAGATCAGTACCCACAGTATTATTTATACCCCTATGGCCAGGAGTGGTACTGCGTATCACTATGCCCTACAAAGTAGTGCCGCCCTGGCCATAGGTTTAAAGTAACATACATATTACATACACAACAGGGAACATCTTCCCCGCATCCACCCGATCCGACCCCTTCACAATCTTATATGTTTCAATAAGATCGCCTCTCATTCTTCTGAACTCCAATGAGTAGAGTCCCAATCTACTCAACCTCTCCTCATATGTCCATCTCCTCATCCCCGGGATTAACCGAGTGAACCTTCTTTGTACTGACTCGAGAGCAAGTATGTCCTTTCTTAAGTATGGACACCAAAACTGTACGCAGTATTCCAGGTGCGGCCTCACCAATACCTTGTACAACTGAAGCAATACCTCCCTATTTTTATATTCTATCCCCCTAGCAATGAAAGCCAACATTCCATTGGCCTTCTTAATCACTTGCTGCACCTGCATACTAACCTTTTGAGTTTCGTGCACCAGGACCCCCAGATCCCTTTGTACTTCAGTACTTTCCAGTTTCTTGCCATTAAGATAATAACTTGCTCTACGATTTTTCCTGCCAAAGTGCATAACCTCACATTTTCCAGTATTGTATTCCATCTGCCAAATCTCTGCCCACTTACTTAGCCTGTCTATGTCCCCTTGCAGGATTTTTATGTCCTCCTCACTCACTACTTTCCCTCCCATCTTAGTATCATCTGCAAACTTTGATATGTTACACTTGGTCCCCTCCTCCAAATCATTAATATAGATTGTAAAGAGTTGGGGACCCAGCACTGACCCCTGCGGAACACCACTAGTTACTGATTGCCAGTCTGAGAATGAACCATTTATCCCAACACTCTGCCTTCTGTTAGATAGCCAATCCTCTATCCATGCCAGAATATTACCCCCAATCCCGTGATTTTTTATCTTAAGCAATAATCTTTTGTGTGGCACCTTGTCAAATGCCTTTTGGAAGTCTAAATACACTACGTCCACTGGTTCCCCTTTATACGTTACTTCCTCAAAGAACTCCAGCAAATTTGTCAAACATGACTTCCCCTTCGTAAAACCATGCTGACTTTGTCTTATTAAATTATGATTATCCAAATGTCCTGTTACTGTCTCCTTAATAATGGACTCCAAAATTTTACCTACCACAGATGTTAGGCTAACCGGTCTATAGTTTCCAGCCTTCTGTCTACTGCCCTTTTTAAATAAGGGTGTTACATTAGCAGTTTTCCAGTCTGCCGGGACCTTTGCCGAGTCCAGGGAGTTTTGGAAAATTATTACCAATGCATCCACAATCCCTACCGCCACTCCCCTCAAGACCCTAGGATGTAAGCCACCAGGTCCAGGTGATTTATCCGCCTTGAGTCCCATTATTTTACCGAGTACCACTTCCTTAGTGATTTTGATCGTGTTTAGCTCCTCCCCCCCTTTAGCCCCCTGTTTGTCCAGTGTTGGGATATTCTTAGTGTCTTCTACTGTAAAGACTGATGTAAAATATTCATTCAGTGTTTTTGCCATCTCCATATTTCCCACCATTAATTTCCCGGTCTCATCCTCTAAGGGACCAACATTTACTTTAGCCACCCTTTTTCTTTTTATATAACTATAAAAACTCTTACTATCTGTTTTTATATTTTTTGCTAATTTACTTTCATAATCTATCTTCCCTTTCTTAATCAATCTTTTTGTTATTTTTTGCTGTCTTTTAAAGTTTTCCCAATCCTCTATCCACAGAAACCACAGAACCACAGAAACCCCACAGTGCAGATAGAGGCCATTTCGGCCCATCGAGCCTGCACCGACACATATCCCACCCGATCCCCGTAACCCCTACACCAACACATATCCCACCCTATCCCCGTAACCCCACGTATTTAATCCCCCTAACACTAAGGGTCAATTTATCATAGCCAATCAACCTAACCCGCACATCTTTGGACTGTGGGAGGAAACCGGAGCACCCGGAGAAAACCCACGCAAACACGGGGAGAATGTGCAAACTCCACACAGACAGTCACCCGAGGCCGGATTCGAACCCGGGACCCTGGTGCTGTGAGGCAACAGTGCTAACCACTATGCCACCGTGCTGCCCTCCCACTAGATTTGGCTACCTTATATGCCCTTGTTTTTAGTCGAATACTATCCTTAATTTCTTTACTTAGCCACGGATGGCTGTCTTTTCTTTTACACCCTTTTCTTCTCAGTGGAATATATATTTTTTGGAAGTTGTAAAATAACTCCTTGAATGTACACCACTGATCATGTATCGTCTTACCCTTTAATCTATTTTCCCAATCCACTCTACTCAATTCCGCTCTCATACCTTCATAGTCTCCTTTATTCAAGCTCAGCACGCTTGTTTGAGATCCAACCTTCTCACCCTCTAATTGAATATGGAATTCAACCATATTATGGTCACTCATTCCAAGGGGATCCTTTACTAGGACATTTTTAATTAATCCCGTCTCGTTACACAGGACCAGATCTAAGGTTGCTTGCCCCCTGGTCGGTTCAGTTACATACTGCTCAAGAAACCCATCCCTACAGTAGGGGCCTGGTTCCATCGCCAGGCTGTGTGGACTGAGCTGGGATGTTACAATCAGCCCCAGTTCAGGCGGGTGAGTCCAGCCTGCGTTTCTGGTCTCGATCACCATCCCACGACCCTCACCGAAGGTGCGCCTTGGCTGAAGGTTGGATAGAGCTCGGCTGTGAATCTCCCCATGGCTGAATATGCTGCCATGACCCTCTGTCTGGGGTTAAACATGAGGAATAGCTCCTTGGGTGAGTAGCGGGGGAGCAGTATCCCAGTGAGAGTCAGCAACTTCATCGGAGAAGCGGAGTATCAGGGAGAATATTTTAAAATATTGTGTTGTTGTGTATGTACCTTTAAGAGAATAACTGGTCTCAGACTGCAGTACCGGCAGTGACCACCCCTGTATAAAAGGCGCTAGAGAGCCTCTGTTGGTTAGTTTCGTTTATGCCTTTCACAGTAAAGACTTGTTTGTTTCTCTCCTGCTAGTCCGTGTCTCAGTCATTCACGGACTTAACACTGGTGACGAGTTAGAAACGAACTTACCTGCAACTCAGCAGCAGCTCCGACGACGTGTTGAAGGTCGGAGCCAGAAGAAAGAAGAAAACAAAAAAAAATAGGCCATTGAAACTCGAGAAACGGGCGTCGACCGTCAATCATCGAGTTCAAAACTTGCAGGAGAGACTGTCCAGAGCCAGGCTGGGTTCCTCGGTCCGTGGTTTCCCAGCTAATCGGGCTGGTGGCAGGTAGTGCTCTGATCCTTCCTGGGCTGCAACGGGGCTGGGCAGCGAGTCGGGAAGCAAGGAGAGAGAGAGAGGGTGGAGCACACAGGGCGCGGCCGGTGTTTCGAAGCTGGGCAGCGTTCGGACCTCAGAAGAGGGAGGGAAGTGTCCCAGAGGGTCCGCTCCACGACGGGAAAATAATAAAAGAAAAAGAATACGCGCAAGAAACCGTGGAAAGCAGCGCTAACAACAGCGGGGAAGAAGGCAAAGCGCGGGAGGCGCCATTTTAGATTTGCAAGATGCCGAAGACTGGCTGTATCACTGCTTTTGATAATGCAATAGAGGACTGGACCACGTATGTGGAAAGAGTCGAGGTATATTTCGAGGCAAATGAAATAGTGGAGGGGAAAAAGGCATCGATATTGCTAAACGTAATGGGCACTAGAACGTACGGCCTATTGCGGGATCTGATTACTCCAGCCAAACCGAAGGCGAAGAGTTTTAACGAAATTGTTGCTGTCCTACAGGAGCACTTAAACCCTGCACCGCTGTTGATAGCAGAAAGATTTAAATTCCACAGGAGAACTCAGCACAAAGATGAGAGCAATGCTGAGTATCTTACGGAACTACGCAAGCTATCAAAGCACTGCCAGTTTGGAGCAGGACTGGCAGATACCCTACGGGACAAATTTGTCTGTGGACTCCTGAGTGAAGGAACACAGAAGAAGTTACTCGCAGAAAAAGAGCTGACGCTAGATAAGGCTTTCAGCGTGGCAGTATCGTATGAAGCAGCAGCCAGGGGAGCTGCTGAAATTCAACAAAAAACACAGGAATACGGCACCCACGAAATGACACGGGGATTTGCAAAATGTAATCGCTGCGGCAGAACTAACCATGACCAGAAGGACTGCTGGTCCAAAGACAAAATATGCAGAGAATGCGGGAAGATTGGACACACTGCACGAGTTTGTAGGTCTGGGGAGAAGACCAGCGACAACAAAAAGGCTACTAAGGAACCGTACAAGAAAGTACAAAAGATGACGGACAGTAGTTCCAAAGACCAGATGAGCGATAGTGAATCCGGTAACAGGAGACTAAGCTGTCTCAAACTTCACAATGTAATCGCAAAAGAGGATCTCCGAACCATTTGGGACACTCTCACGATAGCAGGGTCCCAAGTTAAAATGGAATTGGATACAGGATCAGCGCTAACCGTCATGAATTGACGAGACTATGAGCGGCTATTTTCACACATACCCTTGAGAGAGACATCCATCGTCTTGACGACGTATACAGGGCAAAAAGTATACCCCAGAGGAAAAATAAGGGTGCCTGTCGAATACAATGGCAAGAAAATACGAAAATTGTATCTCTACATACTGCCAAATGGTGGACCACCATTATTGGGATGGGAATGGATCAGGAAGATAAACTTAGATTGGCATTCCATTCATGCAATGACGGTAGACGGTAAAAAAGATGAAGACGTCACTCCTGGACGATTGTCAACAATCTTAGCTAACGCCAAAGAGGTATTTCAACAAGAACTGGGCACGCTTAAAGGCGTAACTGCCTCGTTAAAGATAGAAGAGAATGCAGTTCCCAAGTTTTTCAAAGTGAGACCGGTACCATATGCAATTCGTCCAGCCGTCGAGGCAGAGCTAGAGAATCTGGAGAAGGCAGGCGTGTTGTCTAAGGTCGACTGGAGCGAGTGGGCGACACCCATCATTCCTGTCATGAGGAAAACGTTAAGCAATAAGTCTGGAGAGCCAAGGAAGATTCGCATCTGTGGGGATTTCAAGGTGACGGTGAACCCTGTCCTTCACACAGTACAATATCCTCTTCCAAGGATAGAAGACATCTTTGCCTCACTGTCTGGAGGGAAGCGTTTTACAAAAATTGACCTAGCACAAGCATATTTGCAGATGGAGGTTGAAGAGTCCTCTAGGAAGTATCTCACGATAAACACTCACAAAGGTCTTTACCAGTATCATCGATTGGTATTCGGAGTAGCATCGGCTCCGGCGATATGGCAAAGAGCGATGGAACAAGTCCTGCAAGGGATTCCGGGGACTCAGTGTTACTTGGACGACATCCTTGTAACAGGTGAAGATGACAGTGAACACCTTAACAACCTAGAACAGGTGCTCACTAGACTACGGGAACATGGGCTGCGAGCCAACCGCCCCAAGTGCGAATTTTTTAAGAAACAGATATCATATTGTGGCCACGTGATTGATGAAGAGGGGTTACATAAGTCCCCTGACAAAATTGAAGCGGTTGTTAAGGCCCCAGCGCCTGAAAATGTGTCGCAACTGAGGTCATTCCTCGGGTTGGTGAATTACTATCATAAGTTTTTGCCAAATTTGTCGACAATTCTGCATCCACTGAACGCCCTGCTACGAACGGGGGTAGCATGGAAATGGAGCGATGATTGTAAATGTGCTTTTCAGAAGAGTAAGGACTTAATCACTTCGAAGGAAGTATTGGCTCACTACAACCCAGCACTGCCAATCAGGCTGGCGTGTGATGCGTCTCCCTACGGCATTGGGGCGGTACTGTCACATAAATTCCTTGATGGTTTGGAGAGGCCGATAGCTTTTGCGTCACGCTCGTTAACTTCTGCCGAGCGTAACTACGCTCAGATTGACAGAGAGGCCCTCAGCCTAGTGTGGGGGGTGAAGAAGTTCAATCACTATCTGCACGGTCAAAAATTTACTCTACTAACCGATCATCAACCTCTTGTCTCCATTTTCAACCCTCAGAAGGGCGTACCGATAATGACAGCACAACGGCTGCAGAGATGGTCCCTTTTCCTAGGGGCACACCAAGATGACATCGAGTACAGGGGAACTAAACAGCATGGAAATGCTGATGGATTGTCACGTCTACCGTTGCCGACGGTGGAAGAAGAAGACCTTGCAGTGGATCCAATGGAGTTATTCCACTCGACCATAGTCGAATGTCTCCCTGTGACGAATGCAAACATAGAAAAGGAAACACGGAATGACCCGACACTATCACGGGTCTATGATTTAATGGTGAAAGGATGGCCAGCACATGGCGAACCACTGCTGCCAGCATTTTCGCCAAGAAGCGAACAGCTGTCAGTGTGCAGAGGAACCTTGATGTGTGGATCCAGAGTAGTAATTCCACCTAAGTTGACGGATAGAGTGCTCAATGAGCTTCATGAGGGTCATCTGGGTGGGGTAAAAATTAAGAGCGTTTGTGTGGTGGCTGGGAATCGATAGAGAAATCGAAGAGATGACCAAGAGCTGTGCAGGATGCCAGAAGGTCCAAAACGCCCCACCACAAGCTCCTCTGCATCCATGGGAGTGGCCCTCATCTCCATGGCAAAGAGTGCACATTGATTTTGCTGGTCCCTTCATGGACTCGATGTTTTTAATTGTGGTGGATGCACATTCAAAGTGGCCAGAGGTAATAAAAATGTCCTCAACCACCACGGAAAAAACTATCGCAGTTTTACGAACCATATTCACCAGGAATGGGCTGCCTGAACAGATTTGCTCTGACAATGGACCACAGTTTGTGTCTGAAGAGTTCCGGAGGTTCTTAAAGAACAATGGTGTTAAGCATTACACATCTGCCCCATATCATCCAGCCACTAATGGATTGGCCGAGAGGTTTGTCCAAACATTCAAGAAGGCTATCAAGGCAATGTGTAATGAAGATATACCCCTACAACACAAGGTGGACAACTTCTTGTTTGCCTACCGGAATGCGACACATGCGGTTACCAACCAAACTCCAGCCATGATGTTCTTCAATCGAAGACTACGATGCCGCTTGGATTTGGTTAAGCCAAACGTCCGAAGAGCTGTGGAGAACAGGCAGTTTCAGAATATGAATGAAAGGCCGACCAGGAGTTTTAAGATAGGTCAACCAGTTTTGGCCCGGGACTACCGCACTGAGAAATGGCAGCCAGGAACGATTTGTACACGACAAGGACCTCTCATGTATACCGTGGACGTTGGGGAGAGCATTGTAAGACGCCATGCTGACCAGATTCTAGAGTCACTGGAAAACGTCAACTCCACACCACGATCTGATACACCTGGTAATGAAATTGACGTTCCAATTGCAGCTACCGCAGAACCGGTAATATTGGAAGCAGATGAACCAAACAACGACATTGATTCCGACTCAACATTGCCAGAAGAACCTGTTACCCCAAAGAGGCGTTATCCAGACAGAATCAGGAAGCCTCCTCAAAGACTGAACTTATAATTGCTTAAACTTAACCACTGTATCTAGCAACAGTAATTGTGATCGTAATTAGTTATCATTTAGTTGTTAAATGAATGTTATGTACTGTTTATCTAAAAGGGGAGGAATTGTTGTGTATGTACCTTTAAGAGAATAACTGGTCTCAGACTGCAGTACTGGCAGTGACCACCCCTGTATAAAAGGTGCTAGAGAGCCTCTGTTGTTTAGTTTCATTATTGCCTTTCACCAGTAAAGATCTGTTTGTTTTCTCTCCTGCTAGTCCGTGTCTCAGTCATTCACGGACTTAACATGTGTAACCCGCTGTTAATTAAAACCTTTCTCAACAACTGATTTCTCAGCTCTGTCTCTGGCTATTGTTAATAATCAGTCATTCGTTATTCACTTATTGCTTCCGCCACCGCCCACTGCCCAGGCTGGGACAGGAGCTGGTGCCAGGAGTCTGACAGTAACTGCTGAGGGTTAGACACTCACCCCGAATCCTCGGATCTCAGAGCCCTGCACCCCAGAATCACCTCTTCCCCTTCTGACCCCTGAATCACTCCCTCTGACCCCTGAATCTCCCCCTCTGACCCCTGAATCTTCCCCTTCTGACCCCTGAATCACTTCCTCTGACCCCTGAATCACTTCCTCTGACCCCTGAATCTCTCTCTCTGACCCCTGAATCTCCACGGCTGACCCCCCAGAATCTCCCCGACCCCAGAATCTCCCCCTCTGACCCCTAGAATTTCCCCCTTCTGACCCCCAGAATCTCCCCCTCTGACCCCAGAATCTGCCCCCTCTGACCCCAGAATCTGCCCCCTCTGACCCCAGAATCTTCCCACTCTGACCCCAGAATCTCCCCCTCTGACCCCAGAATCTCCCCCTCTGACCCCAGAATCTCCCCCTCTGACCCCTAGAATCACTCCCCTCTGAACCCAGAATCTCCCCACTCTGACCCCTGAACCTTCACTCTCTGACCCCCTGAACCTTCCCCCTCTAACCCCTGAACCTTCCCCCTGACTCCCAGATTCTCCCCCTCTGACCCCTGAACCTTCCCCCTTTGACCCCCCCGATCTCCCCCCTCCAACCCCCAGAATCTTTCTGACACTCTGAATCTGCCCCCTTTGGCCCCCAGAATCTCTCCCTCTGACCCCCCGAATCTCCCCGACACCCAGAATCTCCCCTTCTGACCCCTGAATCTCTCCCAGCCTGACCCCTGAATCTGCCCCCTCTGACCCCCAAAATCTCCCCCCTCTGACCCCTGATTCTTCCCCCTTTGACCCCCAGAATCATCCCCCTCTGACCCCCTGAATCTTCCCCCTCTGACCCCCAGGATCTCCCCCTTTCAAACTTTGACCCCCAGAATCTCCCCCTCTGGCCCTCAGAATCTCCCAACCACCCGACCCCAGAATCTCCCCCTGTGAACCCCAGAATCGCCCCCCTCTGACCCCAAGAATCTCCTCCTTCAGATCCCCTGAACTTTCCACTTCTGACCTGTGGTGTATGTAACCTGTTCCACCTTAAGAGATGTACTACTTTCTCTTGGCTGCTGTATACTGTAATACCGGTGGTGACCACACCGGTATATAAGTGTTGTGTAGGGATTTGCTGGGCAGTTCAGCCCTGACCTCCGAATAGTAAAGACCTGTTAAAAGTTATTCTTGTTGTCTGTGTCCAGTGATTGATCATACGCATAACTGGGACACACAGACTCAACAGTGGCGACGAGTCCGATCTTACCCTGCGGCAGTTTTACATCCAAGGCAGCTTCGTCCTCAGAACGGGCGTCGAGAAGAGGCATCCACCCTCATCATCCTTCTGAGCACCATCGCACGGGAGGCATCGAGAACCCGGGTTAAAAAGAAAAAATTCTGACCACGAAGCCCTCCATCAGTGACAGGCAGTGATCATCCCTTCTACCACGGTGGTGGGTAAGCTGATCAGCGACACGAGCAGAAAGTCGGCCGCGTTGGCTGTGGAGTAGGGGAGGGAAAACGGAGGAATAAGGGCGGAGAACTCGACCACGGCCGGTAAAAAGGGCCGGGCTGCAATCGAGGCCGAGAGGCGCAGTGACTGGTGCAGCTTAAGGCATGAGAGTCGCGGAGAACTCAAACGCAGCCGGTGTAAAGGACCGGGCTGCAAGCGGGGCTGCGAGGCAAAGCAGCATCGGGGAATTGAGAACCGCTGGGGAGGCGAGAACGGCAGCAGCACGGCAATCGCCATTGCAGCCAGCGGGGGAAGAAGGCAAACGCGGGAATCTGCCATTGTAGTCGGCGGGGGAAGAAGACGAGCGTGGGAAAGACCGCCAAGCGCGGGAAGCTGCCATTTTAGTAGGCGGGGGAAGAAGACAAGCGCGGGAAGCCGCCATTTTGAGAAAAAGAAAAATTTAAAAACTTGCAAGGATGCCTAAACATGGGAGCATTAATACCTTTGATAGCGATATCGAAGATTGGACCACGTATGTAGAATGCATGGAAGTTTATTGTAAAGCAAAGAAGGTACCAGATGATGAGAAAGCACTAACCTTATTAAGCTCAATGGGTGCGAAGACATACGGGCTATTGAAGCACCTTCTATCACCAGATAAACCGGCAGGTCAGACTTTCGCGAATATTGTTACTGTCCTGAAAAATCATTTAAACCCCACGCCGCTGATGATAGCGGAACGATTTAAATTTTACAGAAGAACGCAGCTGAAAGACGAAAGCAACGCTGAATTTTTAATTGAACTGCGTAAGCTATCAAAGTACTGTCAGTTTGGAACAGGACTAGCAGATGCGCTGAGAGATAAATTTGTGTGTGGATTGTTAAAAGAAGGAACACAAAAGCGACTGCTTGAGCAGAATGATCTTACGCTTGATAAAGCTGTCATTATTGCAGCATCGCACGAAGCCGCAGCGAGAGGCACAGCGGAAATGCAGCTACGGTCACCGGAACTCAGCACCAATCAAATGGTCTTGGGTACAGTAAAATGTTATCGTTGTGGAAAGACAACGCACGATCAGAACCAGTGCTGGTTCAAAAATCAGGAATGCAGAAAATGTGGCAGGCTTGGATCGGCATTGACGGTCATGAATAAGCAAGATTACAAAAGGTTATTCCCACATATTCCCCTACGGGATACGGAGATTGTATTGAAAACATACACGGGGCAAAGAGTATACCCCATCGGGAAGATAGAGGTAAAGGTGGCCCACAAGGGCAAAGAAAGCCGAGGAATGGACTTATATGTGCTACCTGAGGGAGGTCCACCACTACTGGGACGGGAGTGGATTAGGAAAATAAATATGGACTGCCATTCCTTAAAAGCACTAATGGTAGATTCCGGTAAAAAAGATGTCAAACCTAAACGATTGTCCAGAATATTGGACGATGCTAAAGAGGTGTTCCAACAGGGACTGGGAACACTGAGAGGAATTACGGCAAACATCAAGGTTGAAGAACACGCAAACCCGAAATTTTTCAAAGCCAGACCGGTACCTTATGCGATACGACCTGCTGTGGAAGCTGAGCTGGAAGGGCTAGAACGTTCAGGAGTACTGTCTAAGGTAGACTGGAGTGAGTGGGCCACGCCCATTGTCCCCATCATGAAGCGTTCATCGAGCAACAAGCCGGGGGAACCGGGGAAGGTTCGCATCTGTGGAGATTTCAAGATCACTGTTAATCCGGTGCTTCACACGGTGCAGTATCCGCTTCCGCGGATTGAGGATATCTTCGCTTCGTTGTCTGGCGGGAAACACTTCACCAAGATAGACCTGGCGCAGGCGTACTTACAGATGGAAGTTGAGGAAGAGTCACGCCAGTATCTCACGATCAACACGCATAGAGGCTTGTACCGGTATAATAGACTGGTTTTTGGAGTGGCATCGGCTCCAGCAATTTGGCAGAGGGCCATGGAGCAGGTATTACAGGGAATTCCAGGCACACAATGTTACCTGGACGATATTCTGATTACAGGAGATGATGACGAGGAACACCTTGCAAATTTGGAACTGGTGCTCACCAGATTGAAAGAATATGGACTTCGAGTTAATCGCCAGAAATGTGAGTTCTTTCAGAAGCGGATCTCGTACTGTGGTCATGTCATTGACCAGGAGGGGCTTCATAAGTCTCCTGACAAGATCGAAGCTGTTGTGAAGGCTCCCGCTCCGGATAATGTATCCCAGTTGAGGTCGTTCCTAGGGTTGATTAACTATTACCATAAGTTTCTGCCAAATTTATCCACGGTGCTGCACCCGCTGAACGCTCTTTTGCAGAAGGGAGTACCACGGAAGTGGAGCGAGGACTGTAAGAGGGCCTTTCGCAAAAGCAAGGCATTGATCACCTCAGAGGAAGTGTTGGCTCACTTCAACCCAACGCTGCCTATTCGTTTGGCTTGTGATGCTTCTCCATATGGTATTGGGGCAGTACTCTCACACAAGTTGCCAAATGGCCTGGAGAGGCCAGTCGCGTTCGCATCCAGATCATTGACCTCCGCTGAGCGCAACTATGCTCAGATAGATAGGGAGGCTCTCAGCCTTGTGTGGGGAGTAAAGAAGTTTAATCATTACCTGCAGGGCCAAAAATTTACGCTTCTGACAGACCACCAGCCGTTGGTATCCATTTTTAACCCTAAGAAGGGTGTTTTGGTGATGACAGCACAGAGACTCCAGAGATGGTCCCTTTTCCTAGGGGCACATCAATATCAGATTGAATTCAAAGGTACAAAGCAGCATGGTAATGCTGATGGGCTGTCGCGCCTGCCACTACCTACAGAGGAGGAGGCACCGACGGTTGGCCCTGTTGAGTTATTTCACTCGACCATCATCGAATGTTTACCAGTCACCAATGCAAGTATTGAAAGAGAAACCAGGAATGACCCGACACTGTCCCGGGTCTACGAAGTGACAGTGAAGGGATGGCCAGCACATGGTGATCCACTGTTACCGGCATTCTCAGCAAGACGAGAACAGCTGTCCGTCTGTCAAGGAACATTGATGTATGGAACAAGGGTGATTATTCCTCCTAAGTTAAGAGAGAGAGTTCTAAAGGAACTGCATGAAGGTCATCTGGGGGGAGTCAAAATGAAAAGCCTTGCTAGGGCTTATGTGTGGTGGCCGGGTATCGACCAACAGATAGAGGATCTGACGAAAAGCTGCTCAGGGTGCCAAAAAGTGCAAAATGCACCTCCGATTGCACCGCTGCATCCATGGGAATGGCCTTCAACCCCATGGCAACGTGTACATATTGACTTTGCTGGTCCATTCATGGACTCCATGTTTTTAATTGCGGTGGACGCACATTCTAAATGGCCAGAAGTGATTAAGATGACTACCACTACCTCGGAAAAGACGATCGCGGTGCTAAGAATGATATTTGCAAGAAATGGATTGCCAGAACAAATATGTTCAGACAACGGACCGCAGTTCGTGTCAGAAGAATTCCAGAAATTCATGAAGAAGAATGGGGTGAAACATTATACCTCTGCCCCATATCATCCGGCTACAAACGGGTTGGCCGAGAGATTTGTACAAACGTTCAAAAAAGCAATAAAGGCCATGAGCGAAGATCAGATTCCACTACAACACAAGGTGGACAAATTCCTACTGGCATATCGAAACGCCACTCATGCAGTGACAAACCAAAGTCCTGCCATGATGTTCTATAACAGGAGGTTACGGTCCAGGTTGGACTTGTTAAAACCAAATGTGCGGAGGGAAGTTGAAAACAAACAGTTCCAGCATATAAATAACAAGACCACTCGGAGTTTCGAAATAGGACAACCAGTGTTAGCCCGGGACTATAAAAACGAGAAATGGCAATCTGGAACAATTCGGGCCAGACAAGGACCCCTGATGTACACGGTAGATATTGGTGAAAATGTAATACGGCGTCATGCTGACCAACTGGTAGAATCGAGAACAAGGGTCGAACCCATGGTTACGGCAGAGACAACCGTGGAAGAAGTTAGTGAACCTGAAGCATCTACCTCAGAAGTGAATGTACCTGATGATGATGTCCAATCCATAAGAGACCAACTAGATGAGTCACCCCAGCAACGAGAATCAGAGACCCCTGAAAGGCGTTATCCAACTCGAATCAGGAGGCCTCCTCAGAGACTGAATCTTTGAACTGTTTTGCATGAAGTTGTATATATATATGTTATTGGGCCAGAAATTCCAGAACGGGGCTTGCAGCGCGTGCAAGCCCCGTATTTGCACTTACCCCGCGCTCCTGCCGATCAGCTCCAGGGACGCCTGCACTTGCAGAAACTGAAAGAAGAATCCCGGGCAGCGTATGACGTCACGCCGCCCAGGAGTGCAGCCAGCGCGGACCCAGGAGCGTGCAGTGTAAGTGAGACACGCCCCTTGAGGTCTCAGTTTCACTGGACACGCCCCCAATGTTTCTGTCAAGCTGCTTTGCTTTTTTACATGCAAAGCAGCAGTTTAAATAGGTTTTTGGAAGTTTTTTGAAGATTTTGGTAACTTTTATAAACTTTTTAAAATGTTTACATTATTTTGAGTAATCTGAAGTAGTTTTAAAGAGAATTAAAGCAATTTAAAGACTTTTAAAAGCCCTAAAAGATTTTTTTTAATTCCATTTATTTATTTAGCAATGTCGTCGTCATACGTGTCTTCACACTGTTCCCTTTGGGGAACTGTATGAAGTGGTGGAAGGATTTATGGCCGTGATTAACGCTCATTCCGTGACCGTAACCATCTTTGAACCAGCCATTAGGGCGGTTAGTCCTATGGCGGGAGGGTTTTACGGGCTCCCACAAGCTATACAAGGAGGGGGGGCCACCCACACCCACGGACGCAAATATCCCACTGGATGTCAACCCAGAATTTAGAGCCGGAGCTCCGACTCCACTTGCCGGGACTGTCTGGAGCGGGGTTCGAAACCCTACCCTGATCTGGCCCAGCGGCGGGGATCCTACCGCTATGACAAAGGCCCAATCCGATTAGCAACGTGAAATGGCAGCATAGGGCTCCAGTCACAGGGAGGGAAAAGGCGCAGGAAACATATGGGTGTCACCTTTTGTGCGGAGTGGGCCTTTTGCGTAGCAGTAAGCATCCCCGCCGCTGGGCCAGAAGGAGTAGGGTTTTGAACCCCACTCCAGACAGTCCCGGCAAGTGGAGTCGGAGCTCCAACTTTAAATTCTGGGTGGACATCCAGCGGGATACTTGCGTCCGTGGTGTTGGTGGCCCCCCCCCTCAGATGGGTTGTGGGAGCCCGTAAAACCCTCCCGCCATAGGACTAACCACCCTAATGGCTGATTCAAAGATGGTTACGGTCACGGAATGAGCGTTAATCACGGCCATAAATCCTTCCACCACTTCATACAGTTCCCCAAAGGGAACAGTGTGAGGATACGTCCGATGATGACCTCTTGCGCAATGCACCTCCTTGGACCCTCAGTCGCAGATGCGAGGGGGCAAGTCGTGCAATTGTTAAATTTTTTATTTTATTGACATGTAAAATGTTGGCCCAATAATTCCCTTCCAAATGCGCTAGTACAGTCGGGGTACTTACGCATCTGGCCGGATGAAATGCTGGTTTTCAGCATGCACAGTGCATGTGGGGAAAACCGGCATTTCCTGTCACAGAATCACAGAATCACAGAATCACAGAAACCCCACAGTGCAGATAGAGGCCATTTCGGCCCATCGAGCCTGCACCGACACATATCCCACCCGATCCCTATAACCCCTACACCAACACATATCCCACCCTATCCCCGTAACCCCACGTATTTAATCCCCCTAATACTAAGGGTCAATTTATCATAGCCAATCAACCTAACCCGCACATCTTTTGGACTGTGGGAGGAAACCGGAGCACCCGGAGGAAACCCACGCAAACACGGGGAGAATGTGCAAACTCCACACAGACAGTCACCCGAGGCCGGATTCGAACCCGGGTCCCTGGCGCTGTGAGGCAACAGTGCTAACCACTATGCCACCGTGCTGCCCCTGAACGAAGGGGTTCAGAGGCAGAACGCGTGCGACTGCACAGGCAGCGCATGCGCAGTATAATTCGCCGCTTTCATTAATGCTTTCAGTGAGGTCCAGTCATTACAACTTACACATGAAAAAAGCATGGGTACAGTTGCTACAGAGGCTGCGGAGGAAGATATTTCTTATCGTGGAGCTTCTGAAAGTATGTATGTCTGTATATATTCCTTTGCGTGTTATGTATATATTCCTTTACTTATGTGTATGAATGTATTATTTAATTATGACTTTCAGAGAAAGTAACTTATTGGAAAATCATAATTAAAAACATACATTCATACACATTAGTAAAGGAATATAAAACATACATACATATACGTAAAGGAATATATGTGGACATACATACATAACTCATTCTCACATTCCATTCACACAGCCACAATTGCTCCTTCTACCTACCGTTCTGAAAACCCTTTTAAAAAATAAATTTAAACTTTTAAACTTACTTAAAATTTCTTAAAATAACTTCCCTCCCTTTCCCAAACAAAAATATTGCATTTCAAAAGCTCCACGATAAAATATATCTTCCTCCGCAGCCAATGAACAACTTTACACTTGCTTTTTTCAAGTGTAACTTCTAAGGACTTAACCTCACGGATTTCATGAATGAAATCCACGAAGTTCACTGCGCAAGCGCTGCCTGTGCAGTCGCACGCGCTCGAGGTCTGGAAATGCCGGCGTTCCCCGCATGCGCTGTTCATGCTGAACGCCGGCATTTCCAACGGCCAGAAGCGTGAGTAAGCCGACCGTACTCACGCTTCTGGCCTGGAATTTCTGGCCCATTATGTTATGTTAAATGGGGATATAACTGTTAAGCTAAAAAGGGAGGATTGTGGTGTATGTAATCTGTTCCACCTTAAGAGAAATACCTTAAGAGATGTACTACTTTCTCTTGGCTGCTGTATACTGTAATACCAGTGGTGACCACACCGGTATATAAGTGTTGTGTAGGGATTTGCTGGGCAGTTCAGCCCTGACCTCCGAATAGTAAAGACCTGTTAAAAGTTATTCTTGTTGTCTGTGTCCAGTGATTGATCATACGCATAACTGGGACACACAGACTCAACATGACCCCTGAACCTTCCCCCTCTGACCCTCAGAATCTCACCCCTCTGAACTCTGAACCTTCCCCCTCTGACCCCTTAATCGCCCCCCTTTGAACCCATGAATCTTCCCCCTCTGACTCCCAGAATCTCTCCTCTCTGACCCCTGAACCTTCCCCCTCTGACCCCTGAAGCTTCCCCCTCTGACCCCCAGAATCTCCCCCTCTGACCCCTGAATTTGCCCCCTTTGACCCCCAGAATCTGTCCCTCTGACCCCTGAATCTCTCCCAGTCTGATGCCTGAATCTGCCCCCTCTGACCCCCAAAATCCCCCCACCTGAATCTTCCCCTTCTGACCCCAAATATCTCCCCCCCGACCCCCAGAATCTCCTGCTCTGACCCCCTGAATCTCCCCCCTCTGACCCCTGAACCTTCCCCCTCTGTCCCCCAGAATCTCCCCCTTTTGACCCCCAGAATCTCCCCTCTGACCCCTGAACCTACCCCCTTTGACCCCCAGAATCTCTCCTGTCTGATACCCAGAATCTCCCCCCTCTGACCCCCAGGATCTCCCCCCTTTGACCCCAAAATTCTACCCCTCTGACCCTCAGGATCCCCCACCCCAACCCCCAGAATCTCCCCCTTTTACCCCCAGAATCTCTCCCCCCTGACCCTCAGAACCTCCTCTGCTCTGACCCCCAAAGTCTTCCCTGCTGGCCCCCAGCATCTCCCCTCTCTGACCCCTGAATCTTCCCCCTTTGACCCCCAGAATCACCTCAGAGCCCTCTGACCTTCCCCCCATCCCCAGAATCTTCCCCCTCTGACCTCTGAACCTTCCCCCTTTGACCCCCAGAATCTCTCCCCTCTGACCCGCAGAATTTCCCAAACCGACCCCCAGAATCTCCTCCAGTCTGACCCCCAGAACCTCCTCTGCTCTGACCCCCAGAATCTCCCCCCAGAGCCTGACCCCTGAACCTTCCCCCTTTGACCCCCATAATCTCCCCCCTCTGACCCATGAACCTTCCCCCTCTGACCCCTGAGCCTTCCCCCTCTGAACCCCAGAATCTCCTCCTCTGACCCCTGAATCTTTCCCCTCTAACCCCCAGAACCTCTTCCTTCTGACCCCCAGAATCTCCCCCCTCTGACCCATGAATCTCTCCCAGTCTGACCCCTGAATCTGCCCCCTCTGACCCCCAGAATCTCCCCCCTCTGACCCCTGAAACTTCCCCCTCTGACCCCTGAACCTTCCCCTTCTAACCCCCAGAATACCCCCTCTGACCCCTGAATCTGCCCCACAAATCCCCAGAATCTGCCTGTTTGACCCACAGAACTCCCCCTCTGACCCCTGAATCCTTCACCTCTGACCCCCAGAATCTCTGACCACCCAGAATCGTCCCCCTTTGACCCCTGAATCTTCCCCGTCTGACCCCTGCATCTTCCCACATTGACCCCAGAATCTCCTCCTCTGACCCTGGAACCTTCCCTTTCTGACCTCCAGAATCCCCCTCTGACCCCTGAATCTGTAACCACAAACCCCCAGAATCTGTCCGTTTGACCCCCAGAATCTCCCCTCTCTGACCCGCAGAATCTGCCCCCTTTGACCCCCAGAATCTCTCCCCTCTGAACCCCAGAAACTCCCCCCTCTGACCCTCAGAATCTCTCCCAGAGGGGGCAGATTCAGGGGTCAGAGGGCTGAGATTCTGTGGGTCAGAGAGGGAAGATTCTGCGGGTCAGAAGGGGAGATTCTGGGGGTCAGAGGGGGAAGATTCCGAGGGTCAGAGGGGGCAGATTCAGGGGTCAGAGGGCTGAGATTCTGTGGGTCAGAGAGGGAAGATTCTGTGGGTCAGAGGGGGAGATTCTGGGGGTCAGAGGGGGAAGATTCTGTGGGTCAGAGGGGGAGATTCTGGGGGGTCAGAGGGGGAAGATTCTGAGGGTCAGAGGGGGAAGATTCTGAGGGTCAGAGGGGGAGATTCTGGGGGTCAGAGGGGGAAGATTCTGAGGGTCAGAGGGGGAAGATTCTGGGGGTCAGAGGGGGAAGATTCTGGGGGTCAGAGGGGGAAGATTCTGGGGGTCAGAGTGGGAGATTCTGGGGGTCAGAGGGGGAGATTCTGAGGGTCAGAGGGGGAGGTTCTGGGGGTCAGAGGGGGAAATTCTGGGGGTCAGAGGGGGAGATTCTGAGGGTCAGAGGGGGAGATTCTGGGGGTCAGAGGGGGGAAATTCTGAGGGTCAGAGGGGGAGATTCTGGGGGTCAGAGGGGGGAAATTCTGAGGGTCAGAGGGGGAGATTCTGAGGGTCCGAGGGGGGAGGTTCTGGGGGTCAGAGGGGGGAGATTCTGGGGGTCAGAGGGGGGAGATTCTGGGGGTCAGAGGGGGGAGATTCTGGGGGTCAGAGGGGTGAGATTCTGGGGTCAAAGGGGACAGATTCAGAGGGTCAAAGGGGGCAGATTCAGGGGTCAGACTATTCTGGGGGTTAGAAGGGGAAGGTTAAGGGGTCAGCACTCGGGGGAGATTCTGGGGGTCAGAGGGGGAAGATTCCATGGGCCAGAGGGGGGAGATTTTGGGGGTCAGATCTGGAGGAGGCTCTGGGGGTTAAAGTGGGGGAGATCCTAGGGGTCAAATCTGACCCTCAGAATCTCCCCCCGACACCCAGAATTTCTCCCCTCTGACCGCTGAATCTCTCCCCTCTGACTCCCAGAATCTCCCCCTTTTGACCCCCAGAATTTCCCCCTCTGACCCCCAGAATCTCCCCCCTCGACCCCCAGAATCTCCCCCCTCTGACCCCTGAACCTTCCCCTTCTGATCTCCAGAAACCGACCCTCACCCCCAGAATTTCTTCTGACCCCCAGAATCGCCGCCCTCTGACTCCCAGAATCTACCCCCTGACCCCTAGAATCTACCCCCTCTGACCCCCAGAATCTACCCCCTCTGACCCCAGAATCTACCCCCTCTGACCCCTAGAATCTTCCCCCTCTGACCCCTAGAATCTTCCCCCTCTGACCCCCAGAAACTCCCCACTCTGACCCCTGAACCTTCACCCTCTGACCCCCAGAATCTCCCCCTCTGACCCCTGAACCTTCCCCCTCTGACGAATCTCCCCCTCTGACCCCTGAATCTGCCCCCTTTGACCCCCCCAGAATCTCTCCCTTCTGACCCCCTGAACTTTCCCCCTCTGACCCCTGAATCTTCCCCCTCTGACCCCCAGAATCTCTGACCCCCTGAATCTTCCCCCTCTGACCCCCAGAATCTCCACCCTCTGACCCCTGAACCTTCCCCCTCTGACCCCCAGAATCTCCCCCCTCATCCCCAGAATCTCCCCCCTCTGATCCCCAGAATCTCCCCTTCCGACCCCCAGAATCTCCCTCTCTGACCCCTGAATCTGCCCCCTTTGACCCCCCCAGAATCTTCCCCCTCTGACCCCCAGAATCTCACCCTTTGACCCCCAGAATCTCCCCCCTGACCCTCAGAATCTCCCCCTGACCCTCAGAATCTGCCCCCCGACCCCCAGAATCTCCCCCTGACCCCAGAATCTTCCCCCTCTGACCCCAGATTCTGCCAGTCTGTGTCATTGCCTGGCACTCGTGTTTTGCGAATGTTGTTAAGATCTGGAATGCACAGCATGGAAGGGCGGTGGAAGCAGGTTCAATAGTAACTTTCAAAAGGGAATTGGATACTTGAAAAGGAGAAATTTGCAGGGCTCTGGGGAAAGAGCAGGGGAGTGGGACTAATTGGAGAGCTCTTTCAAAGAGCCAGCACAGGCACGACGGGCCGAATGGCCTCCTTCTGTGCTGTACAAGTCCATGAATGTTACCTGCCACTTACCAGCCCAAGCCTGAATGTCGTCCAGGTCTTGTTGCATGCGGGCACAGACTGCTTCATTATCTGAGGAGTTGTGAATGGCACTGAACACTGTGCAGTCATCAGCGAACATCCCCACTTCTGACCTTATGTTGGAGGGAAGGTCATTGATGAAGCAGCTGAAGATGGTTGGGCCTAGGACAGTGTCCTGCAGCGATGACTTGGGGCCGAGATGATTGACCACAACCATCTTCCTTTGTGCTAGGTATGACTCCAGCCAGTGTAATGATCAATAACATGTCATTCTATAGTGGACACTAGGTGGAGCCGTAGAGCTGTGTAGAGCTGTATATAGCTGTATGTATATAAGACTACACTACCCAGCTGTATGTGTTCGAGACTACATTACCCATGAGGCACTAGGCTACCCACAAGGCAGCAGTCAAGATGGATGCCTCTACAGATACAGTACCTAGTCCACATGTGCTCAATAAAAGTGTCTAGCAAAAGCTAGCTGTGTTCATAATAAGAATGTCTATTTATTAATGAACATAATATGGTACGAGGATTGGTGAAGATCTGCTGAAAATTGTGAAAAGCGAAATGGAGAATTTGAAGCCACCAGAGCGTTTGAAACTCACAGGAAATATCGACTACAATTGGCAGACTTTTAAACAACAATTCGAACTCTACAATGCAGCCATCGGATTCGGTACGAAGCCAGACGCAAGGAAGATAGCGTTGCTGCTTACGGTTGCAGGCCCACAGGCGATAGAGGTATTTAATACATTTGTATTTAATCCAGAGGAGAACAGAGAAAAATTAGAAGATGTGCTAAAAAAATTTGATGCACATTGCTCTCCCAAAAAGAATGAGACGTATGAAAGATATATCTTCCGTTCTCGGACACAGCAACAAAATGAGACTTTTGATAGCTTTATAACTGATCTGAAACTGAAAGCACAGACATGTAATTTCTCTGAGCTCAAAGCATCCATGATTCGTGACCAGATTGTGTTTGGTATTCATGATAAAAAAGTCAGGGAACGTCTGTTGAGAGAAACCGAACTAAATTTGGAAAATGCGGTGAAAATATGCCAAGCCAGTGAGCTAGCTCGAAAGCACGCGAAGACTTTCAGTGAAATCAATAATGATGCGATTGTAATGAGTGATAATGCTGCTGTCAGTGCTGTGTCCTACAAGGGGAAGAAACATGGGCAGAACAGAAATGAAAAGCAATCGGAGGATGAAATTTTTAATTGTAAACGCTGTGGTTACAAACACCAGTTAAGACAATGCCCAGCGTTTGTAAAAATGTGCACAAAGTGTAATGGAAAGAATCACTTTGCCAAACAATGCTTTTCAAAGGTAAAAACAACGAAAGGGCAACAAGTTAGTGTGATTGAGGACACTGATTTAAGTGACATTTTTTGTAGGAATGGTGTCATGTGACGATATCAAAAAAGATACAGAAAATGTGCAGCCCTCAGAAATGGACAATGCTGAACATAAAGTCAATGCAGTAAAAGTGGACAAATGGATGATCCCACTGCAGATAAATGGAGCATTAGTTTCATTGAAACTGGACACTGGGGCAAAAGCAAACGTAATCAGTATGAGTGACATAAAAAATATGAAAGAAAAGCCCAAAATACAGAAAAAGTCAGTGCTACTGAAGAGCTATAATGCACAGGTGTATGCAGACTTAAAGTGACAGTCAAAGACAAAGTGCATCATCTCATGTTTTCTGTTGTGGCTGAAAGACTTGATTCGATACTAGGTGACAAAGCTTGTGAAGACTTAGAACTGGTCAAGAGAGTCTACTGTATAAACTGTGCCATAAGCAGACCAGATGACTCAGGTGATGAAGCAGAGAGCCCATCAAGGATGAAAAGGCCAAAGGGTATCCATGTCTTCAAAAAGCCTAGTTTCTCCAAGAAGAAAGAAAAAGACTTTAAGGTCAAAGAGAAGCCAAAGGAAGAAAAGCACAAAGAGGAAAAACACAAGGAGAAAAAGTCCAAAGATATAACCGCAGCAGATGTTATTAAGCAGTGGAAAGAGAAAAAGAAAAAGAAGAAGCCTGCACCAGAGCAGGAAGCAGTTCCGGTGGATACTCCTTCTTCCCTCAGGCCAATCTTTGGTGTTCCATTAGCCGAGGCTGCTGAGAGGACTATGCTGTATGATGGGATCCAGCTGCCAGCAGTTTTTCGAGAGTGCATTGACTACATTGAGAGTTATGGCATGAAAAGTGAAGGAAACACTGAAACCCTCTCCAAGCAAAGATCGCAAGGAGACCTCGATCTATACAAGAGCAGATTGATGACAATGCCGCAACTGCATCTTGTCATTCACCGCCAGAACAATCTCATGAAGACACATCAGACTTACCCGTGTTGAGAAGATCCACACGTGAAGTAAAAAAGCCTGATAGACTTAATCTTTGAGTACAATGTAAAGCTTTGAAAATGTGTTGACTGTTTTGAAAATGTTTATGTTTATAGAGCACTAACAAAAGTGTTACTGATATTATCTTTATTGTTTTCTTGAAAGTTGATTGATATTGATTTTGTTAAACCTCAAAGAAAGGGGGATGTAATGATCAATAACATGTCATTCTATAGTGGACACTAGGTGGAGCCGTAGAGCTGTATATAGCTGTATGTATAAGACTACACTACCCAGCTGTACATATATTAAGACTACATTACCCATGAGGCACTAGGCTACCCACAAGGCAGCAGTCAAGATGGAAGCCTCTACAGATACTGTACCTAGTCCACATGTGCTCAATAAACGTGTCTAGCAAAAGCTAGCTGTGTTCATAATAAGAATGTTTATTTATTAATGAACATAAGAGCCAGTGGAGAGTTTTCCCCCTGATTCCCATTGACTTCAATTTCACTAGGGCTCCTTGATGCCACACTCGGTCAAATGTTGCCTTAATGTCACTCTCACCTCACCTCTGGAATTCAGCTCCTTTGTCCATGTTTGGACCAAGGCTGTAATGAGGTCTACAGCCGAGTGGTCTTGGCGGAACCCAAACTGAGCATCGGTGAGCAGGTTATTGGTAAGTGTTGCTTGACAGCTCTGTCGCTGACACCTTCCATCACTTTGCTGATGACTGAGAGTAGACTGATGGGGTGGTAATTGGCCGGATTGGATTTGTCCTGCTTTTTGTGAACAGGGCATACTTGGGCAGTTTTCCACTTTGTTGGGTAGATGCCAGTGTTGTGGCTGGACTGGAGCAGCTTGGCTAGAGGCATGGCTAGTTCTGGAGCACAAGTCTTCAGCACTACAGCCGGGATGTTGTCGGGGCCCAGAGCCTTTGCTGTATCCTGTGCGTGCATCCATTTGATATCACTGTGGGCCATCAGCAGCAGCAGAATTGTATTCCACCACAATCTAACCTCATGGCCCAGTGAATTGTATTCCACCACAATCTAACCTCATGGCCCAGTGAATTGAATTGGCTGAAGATTCGCATCTGTGATGGTGGGAACCTCAGGAGGAGGCCGAGATGGATCATCCACTTGGCACTTCTAACTGAAGATGGTTGCAAACATTTCAGCCTTTTCTTTTGCACTCGTGTGCTGAGCTCTGCCATCATTGAGGATGGGGATATTCATGGAGCCTCCTCCTCTCGTTAGTTGTTTAATTGTCCACCACCATTCACGACTGGATGTGGCAGGACTGCAGAGCTTTGATCTGATCCGTTGATTGTGGGATCGCTTAGCTCTGTCTATAGCATGCTGCTTCTGCTTTTTAGCATGCATGTAGTCCTGTGTTGCAGCTTCCCACTGCATTTTTAGGTATGCCTGGTGCTGCTCCTGGCATGCTCTTCTACACTCCTTATTGAACCAGGGTTGGTCCCCTGGCTTGATGGTAATGGTAGAGTGAGGGAAATGCTGGGCCATGAGGTTAGATTGTGGTGGAATACAATGCCTCATAGATGCCCAGTTTTGAACTGCTAGATCTGTTCTTAAACTATCCCACTTTGCACGGTGGTAGTGCCTCAGTGTGAAGAGGGGACTTGCCGTCCACAAGAACCATGCAGTGGTCAATGGAAATAACACACATTTGAAGGGGGTGAGGGTCTCCCGGGAGCTCAGATACCTTGTTGGGTGGGTGAAGAGGGAGCTTTACTCCGATCTGGGAGTGTTGCCACTAGATGCAAAGAGTTGAAAGCATTGTATTCCCCAGTACGAACTCCCCTCACCCGATGATCTGAACAATTCTCTGAAAATAGTTTTTACCATTGCAGATTTAAAGTGAGACAAAGTCGCAAGATTAACAAATGGTTTATGCCCCTAACAGGTAAGAAAACCCACAAAAGAACCGGGAAATAGTCCCTCACACTATTGGGAGTGGTCGCTTGCCGAGAATGCAAGAGGCATAGCAAAGCCCCGACCTCCAGCACCTAGAAGGACTGTTGGTGAAGTTTCTCAGGTGGGACACTCCTCTGTCAGATATTTTAAGAGATGTTGATCCATTTATTTTAAATGGGAACTTGCCTGAGATTTGCTTCTGCGTGAGGGAGCAGTCCCTCCCACTCCCCGGGCTATTACTGGGATTGTCAGCCTGTTGACTGGTGGAGTGGATGGTGGAAGAGGAGCAGTGGCCCCGGGCTTTCTTACCCTAGAGCTAGGACTGGAAGGTGGGCTCCGCTACCCATCTGGGGGAGTTTCTCTGTAATATTCAAGCCTTTGCTCGTGGATTGGTGAGAGATCGGAATTGATCCAGGAGCTGGCCACAAACACACCAATACAGAGAAAACAGCAACAGCTCCCCCGGACCCACAGGCAGTAACGGGGAAAGAACTGGCCCCTAGCAAGTCACAGGACAGGACGGGACTGGTCGAGACGGGACTGAACGAGATGAAACAGGACTGGTCGAGACAAGACTGGACCAGATGGGACGAGACGGGACTGGATGAGGCAGGATTGGGCTGGACGAGACAGGATTGAACTGGATGAAACGGGATTGGGCTGGACGAGATGAGACGGGATTGGAGTGGACGAGACTCGACACGACGGGACTGGACGAGATGGGAGTGGACCGGATGGAAAAGGACGGGACTGGATGAGACAGGACCGGAAGGGGACTCGACTGGACTTTGCTCAGAGCGTCGGTGGGAAACTCAAGCGGCAGCGGGGCTATAAAAGGCTCCAGAGACCAGGTAAGGCCTCAGAGTGTCGGCGGGAAACTCGAGCGGCAGCGGGGCTATAAAAGGCTCCAGAGACCAGGTAAGGCCTCAGAGTGTCGGCGGGAAACTCGAGTGGCAGCGGGGCTATAAAAGGCTCCAGAGACCAGGTAAGGCGTACTAATCTCCGAACTCAAAACTCAAAGGGAAGGAGAGGTAAAAAGAAATCGAAGTGTGACGTCACCAGAAAGCAGGTAAGTGATTGGTTGGTGAGTATTTCACTCTTTTTAAACTTAAACTCTGCGGTTTAAAGTTTCTAAGGTGTGATATTCATCATCTAGTTTGTTTGTAAACCAGAGCCCTTAAATATATCATTTAGCTGTAAGGTAACTTCAATTCTGCGATTTATATTTTCTAGGGTCTCTCTGGTGTAGCGGGGACTTCTGCCATACAAGCGCCCTAGAGTATATCTTTAATTGGTGGTATTGAATTAATTTAAATTAATTAAAGGGTAAGTCATGTCAGGACAGCCCAGCACCATGTTATGCTCCACCTGCATTATGTGGGAATTCAGGGACACTGCCGGTGTCCCTGACGACCATGTGTGCTGGAAATGTATCCAGCTGCAGCTACTAGCAGACCGCATTGAGGCACTGGAGCTGCGGATGGATGAGTTTTGGAGCATTCGTGATGCTGAGAGGGTCGTGGATAACACGTTTAGTGAGTTGGTCACATCGCAGGTAAGGGCTGCACAGGCAGAAGGGAAATGGGTGACCATCAGCCGGAGCAGTAGAAGCTGGCAGGTAGTGCAGGGGACCCCTGTGGCCATCCCCCTCTCAAATAGGTATACTGATTTGGATACTGTTGAGGGGGATGACTTACCAGGGGAAGGCGGCAGCAGCCAACTTCCTGGAACCGGGGGTGCTTCTGCTGCTCAGGAAGGGAGGAAAAAGAGTGGGAGAGCAATAGTGGTAGGGGATTCTATCGTAAGGGGAACAGATAGGCGTTTCTGTGGCCATAGACGTGACTGCAGGATGGTTTGTTGCCTCCCTGGTGCCAGGGTCAAGGATGTCACTGAACGGCTGCAGGGCATTCTGAAGGGGGAGGGTGAACAGTCAGAGGTCGTGGTTCACATTGGGACCAACGTCATGGGTAGGAAGAGGGATGAGGTCCTGCAGCAAGAATTTAGGGAGCTAGGTAGCAGATTAAAGAGTAGGACCTCAAAGGTTGTAATCTCTGGATTACTCCCGGTGCCACGTGCTAGTGAGTATAGGAATAGGAGGGTAGAACAGATGAATGCATGGCTAAAGAGTTGGTGCAGGAGGGAGGGCTTTAGTTTCCTGGATCACTGGGTCTGCTTCTGGGGAAGGTGGGACTTGTACAAGTCAGACGGGTTGCACCTGAACCAGAACGGGACAAATATCCTTGCAGGGAGGTTTGCTAGCACTGTTGGGGGGGGGGTTTAAACTAACTTGGCAGGGGGATGGGGTACAGAGTGGAGCTATAATAGGCGGTGATGTACAGCCAAATACGGAGGAAAAAACAAGTCAGCTGGGAAAGCAGAGCAAATATGTAACGGCACAAGGGAGTAGGGCAAGGCTGGATGGCATTTATTTTAATGCAAGGAGTCTTGCGAATAAGGTGGATGAACTGAAGGTGTTGATGAACACATGGGAGTATGATATTGTTGCTATTACGGAGACATGGCTGAGAGAGGGGCAAGACTGGCAGCTCAATATTCCGGGGTATAGAATCTTCAGGCGAGACAGAGGGCGGGGGGGGGGGGGGGAGAGGAGGGGGTGTCGCAATATTAATTAAGGAGTCAATTAGTGCTGTAAGGAGGGATGATATATTAACAGGTTCCTCTAATGAGGCCATATGGGTAGAACTTAAAAACAAAAAGGGGGCAAGCACTTTGCTGGGAGTGTACTATAGGCCCCCAAACAGTCAGGGGGAGATAGAGGAACAGATATGTAGGCAAATCTCAGAGAAATGTGCAAATAATAGGGTAATAATAGTGGGGGATTTCAACTTCCCCAATATTAACTGGGCTAGCCAGAGTGTGAAAGGCTTAGAGGGTGCAGAATTCTTAAAGTGCATCCAGGAGAGCTTTTTGAGCCAGCATGTAGAAAGTCCTACAAGAGAGGGGGCGGTACTGGACCTAATTCTAGGGAATGTGGCCGGGCAAGTGGTAGAAGTGTTAGTAGGTGAGCACTTTGGTGACAGTGACCATAATTCGGTGAGATTTAAGGCAGTCATGGAAAAGGACAGAGATGGACCGGGAATAAAGGTTCTAAATTGGGGGAAGGCCGATTTTAATATGATAAGGCAGGATCTGGCCAAAGTGGACTGGGATCAGCTACTTGTAGGAAAATCCACATCGGAGCAATGGGAGTCTTTCAGAAAGGAAATTGAGAGAGTACAATGGCAACATATTCCCGTAAAGGTCAAGGGTGGGACCAACAAGCCCAGGGAAACCTTGGATGTCAAGGGATATACGAGAATGGATTAAGAAAAAAAGGGGGGCTTTTGGCAGATACAAAGGACTAAAGACAGAGGAAGCCCTACAGGAGTATAAAAAGTGCAGGGGGATACTTAAAAAAGAAATTAGGAGAGCGAGGAGGGGCCATGAAATAACACTGGCGAGCAAAATAAAGGAAAATCCTAAGGTGTTTTATAAGTATACTAGCTGGGGAGCCCCGCGTTGCGAGGACAATTTTGGGGCGCTTGGTCTCCCTGCCCGTGTGTCCCCCCTCTCCCTGTCATATCCTCTCCCTGTCCTATCCCTCCCTCCCCTCCCCTCCCTCCCTCCCCTCCCGTCTCCCTCCCTCCCCTCCCGTCTCCCTCCCCTCCCGTCTCCCTCCCCTCCCCCACTCCCCTCTGTCCCTCTCTCCGGCCCCTCCCCCTGCCTAGCGCCTGAGGTCCGGTTCTGAGGCCGGGACGGACCGGAGCTGAGGTCCCCCGCGTATGGCGCGGCTGATGGACGGCCGCTGCGGGCGGGCGGGCGGGCGGCGCATGCGCGGTCAGTGCGAGCCCCCCGCGATTTCCCGAGGCTCGCCCCCCCCGTGATTTCCCGAGGCTCTCCCCCCCCCCCCGCGATTTCCCGAGGCTCTCCCCCCCCCCCGCGATTTCCCGAGGCTCTCCCCCCCCGCGATTTCCCGAGGCTCTCCCCCCTCCGCAATTTCCCGAGGCTCTCCCCCCCCCTATTAAATTGTTATTTAATTCCCTAACATAATTAAAATATTTACCTTAGTTCCCTAACACACAGAAAGTGTGGGGGAAAAAATTGTGAAAAATCAAGATGGCGGCCACTCACCTCGGTTCAGAAGGATAAGGCCCGCCCACACTCGCACCGATTGGTCGACCGGTCAGGTCACCGAAGCGTAGGATTGGTCAATCGTCGAGTCACTCGACACGCAACTGTAGGAAGGAACCCGCCGTCCGATTGGTGGACCTCGACGTCACACGGTCGCTAATGAGATGCTAATGAGCGGAACGCTGAACGTTTTTGGGATACCGCGGGCGGGATTTTTGTCCGGCCGAAACGTAAATACGCCTATGACCGGTCCGGAATCGCAAGCTTTCTTTTGAGGTGACGCACGCGTCGGTACGCTCTGTAACTTTCAAACGTATAGAGAACGGACAGACATCGGGACAGACAGACATCGGGGCAGACAGAAAAGCCGCTTTATATATATAGATTAAGGGCAAGAGGATAACGAGGGAAAGAGTAGGGCCCATTAGGGACCGAAGTGGCAATCTGTGTGTGGAGCCAGAAGATGTACGTGGGGTTTTAAATGAATTTTTTGCATCTGTGTTCACTATGGAGAAGGACGATGTAGACATAGAAATCGGGCAGGGGGACTGTGATATACTTGAACATATTAGCATCGAGAGGGAGGTACTAGCGGTTTTAGCAGGCTTAAAAGTGGATAAATCCCCAGGCCCGGACGAGATGTATCCCAGGCTGCTGTGTGAGGCAAAGGAGGAGATTGCAGGGGCTCTGACACAAATTGTCAAAACCTCTCTGGCCACAGGGGATGTGCCAGAGGACTGGAGAACAGCTAACGTAGTACCATTATTCCAGGAGGGTAGTAGGGATAAACCAGGGAATTACAGGCCAGTGAGCCTAACATCAGTGGTAGGGAAATTATTGGAAAAAATTCTGAGGGACAGAATTAGTCTCCCCTTGGAGAGGCAAGGATTAATCAGGGCTAGTCAGCATGGCTTTGTCAAGGGAAGATCATGTCTGACCAATTTGATTGAATTTTTCGAGGGGGTGACTAGGTGTGTGGATGAGGGTAGTGTAGTGGATGTGGTATACATGGATTTCAGTAAGGCTTTCGATAAAGTCCCGCACAGGAGACTGGTCAAGAAGGTAAGAGCCCATGGGATCCAGGGTGCCTTGGCACATTGGATCCAAAACTGGCTTAGTGGCAGAAGGTGATGGTCGAAGGTTGTTTTTGTGACTGGAAGCCTGTGTCCAGTGGGGTACCGCAGGGATCGGTGCTGGGTCCCTTGCTGTTTGTGGTCTACATAAATGATTTGGATGTGAATGTAAAAGGTATGATCAGTAAGTTCGCAGATGACATGAAAATTGGTGGGGTGGTAAATAGCGAGGAGAGTAGCCTCAGTCTGCAGGACGATATAGATGGGTTGGTCAGATGGGCAGAACAGTGGCTAATGGAATTTAACCCTGAAAAGTGTGAGGTGATGCATTTTGGAGGGACTAACAAGGCAAGGGAATACACAATGAATGGTAAGGACCCTAGGAAAGACAGAGGATCAGAGGGACCTTGGTGTGCATGTACATAGATCCCTGAAGGCAGCAGAACAGGTGGATAAGGTGGTTAAAAAGGCATATGGGATACTTGCCTTCATTAGCCGAGGCATAGAATATAAGAGCAGGGAGGTTATGATGGAGCTGTACAAAACGCTGGTAAGTCCACAGCTGGAGTACTGTGTGCAGTTCTGGTCGCCACACTATAGGAAGGATGTGATTGCTTTGGAGAGGGTGCAGAGGAGATTCACTAGGATGTTACCTGGGCTGGAGCGCTTCAGCTATGAAGAAAGACTGGACAGGCTGGGGTTGTTTTCCTTGGAGCAGAGAAGGCTGAGGGGGGACCTGATTGAGGTGTACAAAATTATGAGGGGCATAGGTAGGGTAGATAGAAAGGAACTTTTCCCCTTAGTAGAGGGGTCAATAACAAGGGGGCATAGATTCAAGGTAAGGGGCAGGAGGTTTAGAGGGGATTTGAGGAAGAACTCTTTCACCCAGAGGGTGGTTGGAATCTGGAACTCACTGCCTGAAAGGGTGGTAGAGGCAGGAACCCTCACAACATTCAAGAAGCATTTGGATGAGCACTTGAAATGCCATAGCATACAAGGCTACGGACCAAATGCTGTAAAATGGGATTAGACAGGGCTTGATGGCCGGCGCGGACGCGATGGGCCTCTTTCTGTGCTGTGTAACTCTATGACTCTATGGACGAGACGGGACTGGATGAGACGGAACTGGACGAGTCGGGACCGGATGAGGCGGGACCAGATGGGACATGACGAGACCGGAAGAGATGGGACTTAACAAGATGGGACGGGACAGGACTGGACGAGATGTGACCGGATGGGACGGGTCTGGATGAGATGGGACAGGACAAGACTAGACCGGACTCGACGTGATGGGACGGAAGAGATGAGATGCGACAGGACTGGATTGGACAAGACGGGATGGAATGGGACGAGACGCAACGGAACTGGACTGGACCGGACAGAACGGGATGTGACAGGGCCAGACGGGACTGGACCAGACATGACCGGATGAGACGGGACGGGACTGGACTGGACGAGACGGGACAAGATGTGACGGAACTGGACTCGAAGAGACGGGACGAGACCGGATCGGACGAGGCGAGATGAGACTGGACTGGATGAGACGAGACGGGACCAGATGGGACGAATTCGACAAGACGGGGCGGGTCTGGATTGGACGGAATGGGCAAGACAAGAAGGGACGGTACGAGACGTCTCGTCCAGACAGCTCTGGAGCGGGACAGGTGCCGGTTGCTGTTCTGGAAGGAGAGTAAGACGAGAGTGAGGCAGGAGTACACAGACGACGCTCTTGTGAATGTCATCATTGAGACGGGTGGATGGTCCAAATGTACATAATGAACCTGTATCGTTAAAGGCAGCCAGCGGGCATCAGAACACCCCAGATTCTCAGAAAGGTGCCATCGATCACCGAGGGGCGGGAGAGAGAAGTGGGACTCCAGGAGAGGCCCAATGGCAGCAAGCCCCTCTCAGGGGGAAGCCCCTCACAGGGGGAAGCCCTAAAGGACATGAATAAAACGGACCAAGTACTCAAGAATACTCATCAGGCCAGCCTTTTAAGCAAGAAAATAACTTTTTTGCCTTTATTGGAGAAACATAATTGAAGATAAGTTTACATACAGAGTGCAGGGGGAGGGCTCAGACCACACAGCCCTTCCGTGACCGGCCATATTCCCAAAGGTGTCAACCAGCAGGAGGAGATTCGATGAAGTAACATCTCTTCGAGCTGGGGAGAGCTCTAACTGGCCGAAGGCAGCCTCCCCGATCCGCAGGAATTAGTGTCAGTAAATGAGCAACACCAACCATCTCTCCAAGTTGGAAATGGGCATCTGATCCAGGAACATCTAGTACACAGAATCCCCAAACATTAGGTGCTGGAGGAGGCCATTCGGCCCCTCGAGCCTGCTCCGCCATTCAATGAGATCATGGCTCAACTTCATTTACCCATCTTTGATCCAGATTCCTTGATACTCTTACCCAACAAAAATGTATTAATCGGAGTCTGGAAAGCATCAACTGACCCTCAGCGTCCACAGCCTGTCGGGGGAAGAGAGAGTGAGTTCCACATTTCCTTTATGTGAAAAAGTGCTTCCTGATTTCACCCCTGAACAGCTTAGCTCTAATTTTAAGATTGTGCTTCCTTGTTCTGGACTCCCCACTCGAGGAAATAGTTTCTCTCTATCTACAATGCGGGGTTTTGATAGAGGAAGTAAGGGGAAACTGTTTCCACTGGCAGGAGGGTTGGTAGCCAGAGGACACGGATTTAAGATCATTGGCAAAAGAACCAGAGGGGAGAGGAGGAGAAAATCTTTATGGGGCGAGTTGTTGTGATCGGGAATGTGTTTCAGAAAGGGCGGTGGAAGCAAATTCAATAGTAACTTTCAAAAGGGATTTGGATAAATACTTGAAAAGGAAACAATTGCAGGGCTGTGGGAAAGAGAAGGGGACTAATTGGAGAGCTCTTTCAAAGAGCCGGCACAGGCACGATGGGCTGAATGGCCTCCTCCTGTGCTGTGAGATTCTATAAAATAGCTTGCTCTCTAACCTCAAGCTCAAATCCTAAAGCAATATTGCAGTCAGCACTTATCAACCTTACAGCAGAAACCTTCCCTATCACACCTCATAATAGTTCACCGTCTGAACCCTCGGCAGCAGTGAGACATCATCACACATCCTCTGGGTAAGCTGCACTTCAGAGAGGATGTCAGTGCGATCCAACATCTGGGGTCCAACTCTACCGCACCTCTCCAGGGCCTTCCCTCCTCCACCTCTTCAGGACTGCAGCCACTGGCGAGGCCGGTGCAGACTGACTGAGAATGGGTCTGCACTGCTTCTCCCTCCACCTCACTCATCAGGTGAAGGCTGCTCTACGGGAGTGGGGATTTGAGCCCAGCCCCAGACCCTCGGAATGGCAGTCCGAACTCTCTCAGCAGGAGCTGGGCCCCTCCCCTCGCCTCACTCCCCTTCTAAAGTCTCAGCAGCAAATCAGGCACGCGTGGCATAATGTTGTTTGCAAAACCACTCGAGAGAGAGAGAGAGTAGATCCAGTTCTAAGATAGGGTCTTGGAGAGGTTCTAAACTGGGAGTGAAAGCTCCAACCTTCTCGGGCTTCACAGCTCAGGTCAATGAGAGACAAGGCTGCGAGGAGTAGCTGTTTAGATACCTCAGAGCAGGAGAGGAGAGCACGAGATGGTGTCTCAGCTGCTGTTTGGGATCCAGTTCCCCTGGACTGAGACTGCCCGAGTGGGCCGGGTCACCCAGGGGAAGAAGTCGAAGAATGACTGTGTTACTCTGCCTCCCTGACACGGCTCGTGGTGGTTCCCTCGAGGGGTGACCGTGCACACTCGCTCGTTCTGCACCACCTCAAGCAGCTAACAAGGTCGGCAACTCAGAGCAGGGGCGCAATATAAAACTGTTAATATTTTGAGGTGTCAAAACTTTGAAAGGTTTAGATCCTTGCAGCACGGGGTGAGGTACTATGAGAGAATGGTGCCAACACACTGAAACCTTCCACACCCGGGACACATCCCCACACCCACTTCCACTTGGCGATCAAAACTTAGAAATTGGAAAGAATACCATCGATACCAATCAATTTATTATAATCTCAGTGTACAATAATATTGCGATCCATCAGAATAATTCCTGTCCAAGAAACCTCTCCAATCTAAAAAGGGGAAGGAACCCACAAATTGAAGAGTGCGATTCCCTCAGTCCAGTTCTGAATGACATGATAGATAGACAGGGGCACCTTCACTACTGAAGCTGAGTTTGAGCAGGAGGCAAACTTCCAGGTATCTGTCAAACAAAAGGTCAAAGTCCTAATTTGGTTTAAAGTTGCTGTTTGACATCCTTCCCACCTACTGCTCTCAGGACACCAGATAGTGCAGCTACCCGAGGTGTACAGTCAACGCGGCAGAGAGAACACAAAGTAACGCCAGAGAATGTAAACCACGCGAGAGAACGTAAACCACGCGAGAGAATGTAAACCACGCGAGAGAGAGAGAACGCACCATAAGAGCGCTAAACTAATGATAGCGTACAAACAAGCAAGTGTGCACAAACCAGCTAGAACATCCACAAACTAGTGACAGTAAAATCAGTTTGCAGAAAGACTGCACCAGCGCAGCACGCAGTGAGGCTGCACCAGCGCAGCACGCAGTGAGGCTGCACCAGCGCAGCACGCAGTGAGGCTGCACCAGCGCAGCGAGACTGCACCAGCGCAGCACGCGAGACTGCACCAGCACAACTGCACCAGCGCAGCACGCAGCGAGACTGCACCCGCGCAGCACGCAGCTAGATTGCACCAGCACAGCAAGATTGCACCAGCGCAGCAAGATTGCACCAGCGCAGCACGCAATGAAAGACTTCCTAAATGCAGAGTGCAGTGAGGGTCATGTCTCTGGAGAGATTTACAGTTTGTTGTAACCTGGCACGTGATTGATTAAAATCAAATGGTGCCTGAGAGCAACAACTGAAGAGAATGAGGGTTTCGGGAACTCTGTGTCTTGTACCAGGAGCGGAGAGCTGGAATGGGCATCTGCCCGACTTACTGACAACTCTGGGACAGCACAATCTGGGATGCAGAGAGTGCCTCGAGAGGACTAGCCCACAACAGCAGGCCAGCACGGCTGGGTTCGATTGCTGATTTAGGCCGGAGCTACCTCCACCGGTTTGCTTCGGGCTCCTGGCTGCTTTATTTGTGCCGTCCATTTCGCACCAAAGACTTTCGTGTCACCTGCATGAGCTCGAATGAACCTTCAACTAACAACATCGTCTCAACCTGCACCTAGTCAGGATTGGGAAAATGCACAGGACTAGTGTTAGTTCAGCGAGTTAATTGGTTAATATTCTGTTGTTACCTTGTTAGCCATTAAAAGCTCTTCACCCAACAATTACATACTAACCGTTTCATTTTTATTTGAAGCTGCTGGCTGCCTTAATTACACCTGTTTATTCACTTAAGTCAATTCCAAGTCACACTGAGCCATTTCTGTGGCTCTTCCAAACCGTGAGGATGGGAATGGAAGGCGGGTCCACACACTGGGACGTCCTGAGAGACAGGGCTCGGCAAGCTGTGGGACTCCACTCATTCCCAATCTTGGCTAATGCCAATGTCAGGTGCCCCAGCGAGGGCGTGAGTCCGTCAGTGAACGCCGCAGTGCTGTGGCTCCCGGCAGCTTGAGAGCTGGCTATGGGGGGGCAGAACACCCAAACCTCTGGTGGTGAAGTGGTTTAAGGATCAGGGCATCACAAAGGGCGAGGGAAGATTAACTTAGAAAATGGGGGCGGGAAGAGCGACAATTTTTTTTTTTTTTTTTTATAAAGAGGATCCTTAAATCACAGGCCTCCAAAATGGGGGTGCCTGTGAGTTTAACGTCAGCTATCCAAAGGTAGAGGAGGGTCTTCAGTTCTGTGCTATGCCACTGAGGGAAGCTTCCGCTTTGGTGGGGGGTGGGGGGGTGGAGCGGGCGGTTGGACTGAGCTGTTTTTACCTGGGCACAAGCCCTCAAACAAACAGAGAACAGGAGCATTGGGTTTCAGAGAGCAGAGAGGCCTCAAGTCTGCACCTGCTCGGAGATCCTGAAACCAGATTTGATTCCAATGCCACAGATCCTGCTGAGGATAAGCTTTACTAAAGGCTAAAATCTCCCATTTCGATTTTGAAGAACCCGCCCATTTCTTGAGAGACTGGCATAAAATGAGAACGAAGTTACCACGAGGGCTCGCTCAGCTGGTGAGCCATTGATCGCTCGGCCAAAGCTGAAACCGCTTGGTCAGGCCAGACACGTGGAACCGAGCCCCGCCCCACAGCGATACACCTTCAACACAACCTTCCCTACAAATAGTTAAAAACTTACAAAAACAACCTGTGATGGGAGTTGAGTGGAATAACCAGAGCTCGGCACAAACACCTTCTGCCACCAAGCCCAGGCACATGCTTTGCGCCAATGTTAGAGGGATTTTTAAAGTGTAGAAAGACCAGGGTAGTAACACCAAGACCACACAGCAGAACTCACGACGAGTCTATAGCTCCTCATAGTCTCCACCACCCCTGCTCCTCACAACATGACTATCACCGCTGCCAATCAGAAACTTCTCCAAATCGTCCATGTCCTCCTCAGCCTTGTCCTTGGTCTTCGCCTTCTTCTTCCTCTTCTCCTCGGCTGCCGTTTCCTTCTCCTTTTTCTGCCTCTCCTCTGCTGTTGCTTCTTTCTCCTTCTCTTTACCCTTCCTCGGCTTGTGCCTCTTTTTTTCTGATTTCTCGTCCTCCTGAAATCGTAAAGCACACTGTACACAAATGCTCTCAGTTCGCAGCACTGCAATCCCCCAGGCGAGGCTATTGGAAAAGTTACTCAATACTTTCAGCATTTTCATAAACTCAAACCCACTGCTATCTCTTCCCAACATTAGGTTGCCGTGTTCCCTACATCACGACACGTCAAAAGTACTTCATTGGCTGTAAAGCGCTTCGGGAGGTACTGAAAGGCACTCTAGAAATACATGTCTTTCTTCATTAACAAAAGCACCATCAAAACAGAGAGATATTGGCCCAGAAATTCGGGTCGGGGGCTTCCCGCGGGTGCAAGCCCCCGAACTGCACTTACCTTGTGCGCCGGCCGTTGAACTGTGGGCCTGTTGTAATGTAGAAAACGCAGCAATTTGCAAACAGCAAGATCCCACAAACAGCAATGGGATCAATGAGTACATAAGCTGTTTTAAGTGGTGTTGGTTCAGGGACAAATGTTGGCCAGGACACTGGGGAGAACTCCTTCGAAATAGTGTACTGGGATCTTTTACGTCCACTTGAACAGGGCCTCGGTTTAAGGTCCCATCTGAAAGACGGCATTTCCGACAGTGCAGCGCACCCTCGGTACTGCCCCTCCAACAGTGCAGCACTCCCTCAGTACTGCCCCTCCGACAGTGCAGCACTCCCTCAGTACTGCCCCTCCGACAGTGCAGCACTCCCTCAGTACTGCCCCTCCGACAGTACAGCTCTCCCTCAGTACTGCCCCTCCGACAGTGAGGTGCTCCCTCAGTACTGCCCCTCCGACAGTGCAGTGCTCCCTCAGTACTGCCCCTCCGACAGTGCAGCACTCCCTCAGTACTGCCCCTCCGACAGTGCAGCACTCCCTCAGTACTGCCCCTCCGACAGTGCAGTGCTCCCTCAGTACTGCCCCTCCGACAATACAGCTCTCCCTCAGTACTGCCCCTCAGACAGTACAGCTCTCCCTCAGTACTGCCCCTCCGACAGTGCAGTGCTCCCTCAGTACTGCCCCTCCGACAGTGCAGCCCTTCCCCAGTACTGCCTCTCCCACAGTGCAGCGCTCCCTCAGTAGTGCCCCTCCGACAGTGCAGCCCTTCCCCAGTACTGCCCCTCCGACAGTGTGGCGCGCCCTCAGTATTGCCCCTCCGACAGTGCAGTGCTCCCTCAGTACTGCCCCTCCGACAGTGCAATGCTCCTCAGTACTGCCCCTCCGACAGTGCGGCACTCCCTCAGTAATGCCCCGCGACAGTGCACCCTCAGTACTGCCCCTCTGACAGTGCAGCACTCCCTCAGTACTGCCCCTGGAACAGTGCTGTGCTCCCTCAGTACTGACCCTCCAAAAGTGCAGCGCTCCCTCAGTACTGCCCCTCCGACAGTGCAGCGCTCCCTCAGTACTGCCCCTCCGACAGTGCAGCGCTCCCTCAGTAGTGCCCCTCCGACAGTGCAGCCCTTCCCCAGTACTGCCCCTCCGACAGTGCGGCGCTCCCTCAGTACAGCCCCTCCGACAGTGCAGCGGAAGCTCCCTCAGTAGTGGCCCTCCGACAGTGCAGCCCTTCCCCAGTACTGCCCCTCCGACAGTGCGGCGCTCCCTCAGTACTGCCCCTCCGACAGTGCAGCCCTCCCTCAGTACTGCCCCTCCGACAGTGCAGTGCTCCCTCAGTACTGCCCCTCCGACAGTGCAATGCTCCCTCAGTACTGCCCCTCCGACAGTGCGGCACTCCCTCAGTAATGCCCCGCGACAGTGCGGCACTCCCTCAGTAATGCCCCGCGACAGTGCACCCTCAGTACTGCCCCTCCGACACTGCAGCGCTCCCTCAGTACTGCCCCTCCGACGGTGCAGTGCTCCCTCTGTACTGCCCCTCCGACAGTGCAGTGCACCCTCAGTACGGCCCCTGCAACAGTGCAGTGCACCCTCAGTACTGCCCCACCAACAGTGCAGTGCTCCCTCAATACTGCCCCTCCGACAGTGCAGCGCTCCCTCAGTACTGCCCCACCAACAGTGCAGTGCTCCCTCAATACTGCCCCTCCGACAGTGCGGCTCTCCCTCAGTACTGCCCCATTGACAGTGCATCACTCCCTCAGTACTGCCCCGCGACAGTGCTCCCTCAGTACTGCCACATGACAGCGCAGCCCTCCCTCAGTACTGCCCCTCCGACAGTGCGGCTCTCCCTCAGTACTGCCCCTCCGACAGTGCAGCACTCCCTCAGTACTGCCCCTGCAACAGTGCTGTTTTCCCTCAGTACTGCCCCTCCGACAGTGCAGCGCTCCCTCAGCACTGCACTGGAGTGTCAGCCTGGCTTATTGGCTCAAATCCACAACCTTCTGACTCTGGGGCGAGTGCCCGGTCACTGAGCCACAGCTGCTGATCCCCAATCCCACCTTTCTCCCTCCCCTACTCCTCAACATCTAGCCTGTGTTTTTGGATGCCTGCCACCAAAACATTTAAAGTTACGAGGATTGTGTATTAGTTTGAAAAAAACATTTACCTCTCTCGCTTTTTTCTTCTTTTTCTTCTTCTCTTTCGAGGAACCCTTGTTTGCTTTTTCTGTAAAGAGAACCACAGTTCAGTCAGCAGTGAGTCCTGCCTGTGGGTCCTGGTCACGTTTCAGGAATTTTTAACCATTTTCACACAGAAAGGATTTTTTTTTTAAACAAATCCCATTTTCAGGATTTGAAGGAGGAACCTGGGTGAAAAGTGGCTAATCTGCTAAATGGAAGTTGTTTTCTTCAGAGATTCAGCAATAACCAATTCCTTAGCTTCTTTGGGTGATTGGAAAACACTTCACACCTATTGTGTTAGAAAGGTCTTTGATCCTGGTCTATCTGTGAACAGACAGGAGGGAAAATGGCACAGGGGACTAGGTTTTTGAACAGGAAGGCTGCGAGGGCTTTTAGGTTTGTTAAAGGGAAAGCTGTGAGGAAGAGGTTAGAAATTGTGGAAATTCCAACTCAACTCCCACCATTCGTGCTTCGGATCCACCCAGGATTACAAATATCTCCAAGATATTCATCGTTCCTCGAACTACTGCTCTCGCCGCATCCTGAGATCCACGCTCAACGCCATGCGGCGCCACATGAACACACTCGACCTCTCTCTTCAGCAACACCGGCGCACTCTATCTCAAAGCTGTCCGGGTCCACAGTTCCATTTCGTCCTTCGACTCATCCGACGCTTCAACAAAAAACTTTTTTTCTTCCTTTCCGATGTCAAGGATCGCAAGCTTCATCAACTCTTGAACACCAACGCCCCTCCGGAACCTTCTTCCTCTTCACTTTCCTCTGACCCCCCTTTTCCCAATCTCACCCCCTGCCGTGTTTTCACCATCCCCTCTAACCTTCCCCTCTCTGACCCCGAACAATCAGTCCTCAGCAAAGGCCTGAGCTTCATCCCCTTACGCCCCCACCTCAATGAATTTCGAGCTCGGCACGATGTTGAGCTCTTTTTCCACCGCCTTCGTCTCCGTGCCCACTTCTTTGGCCAGGAGTCTCCCCCCGCACGGCTGACCCTTTCTCCCGCTTTCAGAATTCTCGTTCTACCTGGACCCTCCCCCTGGCCTCTTACCCTCTCTAGATCTTTTCATTGCAAACTGCCGCCGTGACATCGGCCGTCTCCATTTCTCTGCTCCCCTCACTCACTCCAACCTACCTCCCTCTGAACCTGCAGCACTCCATTCTCTCAGATCCAACCCCGACATTATTAAAGCTGCTGACAAGGGTGGTGCTGTTGTTGTTTGGCGAACCGACCTCTACCTAGCGGAAGCTGAACGCCAACTCTCCGACACCTCCTCCTACCTCCACCTGGACCATGACCCCACTACCGAACATCAAGCCACCGTTTACAAGACTGTCACTGACCTCATCTCCTCTGGAGATCTTCCCCCCATGGCCACCAACCTCACAGCCCGCGTCTACCTCCTTCCTAAGATCCACAAACAGGACTGCCCTGGTAGACCCATCGTTTCAGACTGTTCTTGCCCCACGGAACTTATCTCTTCCTATCTCGACTCTTTTTTCTCCCCTTGTCCAGTCTCTTCCCACCTACATCCGCGACTCTTCGGACGCCCTCCGCCACTTTAACAGTTTCCAGTTTCCTGGCCCCAACCGCTTCCTTTTCACCATGGACGTGCAATCCCGCTACACCTCCATCCCCCACCAGGATGGCCTGAGGGCGCTCCGCTTCTTCCTTGAACAGAGGCCCAACTAGTCCCCATCCACCACCACCCTCCTCCGCCTGGCTGAACTTGTTCTCACATTGAACAACTTCTCCTTTAACTCCACTCATTTCCTCCAAATCAAAGGTGTTGCTATGGGTACCCGCATGGGTCCTAGCTATGCCTGCCTGTTCATGGGATATGTGGAACAATCTTTGTTCCAGTCCTACTCGGGTCCCCTCCCTGACCTCTTTTTCCAGTACATTGATGACTGTATCGGTGCCGTTTCCTGCTCTCGCCCTGAACTAGACAATTTCATTCACTTTGCCTCACATTTCCACCCTTCCCTCACCTTCACATGGTCCATCTCTGACTCTTCCCTTCCCTTCCTCGACTTCTCCGTCTCCATCTCTGGGGATAGGTTATTGACAAACATTCACTACAAGCCCACTGACTCCCACAGCTACCTGGACTACACTTCCTCCCACCCCGCATCCTGTAAGGACTCTATTCCATTCTCCCAGTTTCACCGTCTCCGCCGCATCTGCTCCGACGATGCCACCTTCCATACCCGCACTTCTGCCCTCACCCCTGCCCCTCCCTCCCGGAACCACGATAGAGTTCCCCTTGTCCTCACCTTTCACCCCACTAGCCTCCACATTCAACAGATCATCCTCTGCCATTTCCGCCACCTCCAACGTGATCCCACCACCAAACGCATCTTCTCCTCCCCTCCCCTTTCAGCATTCTGCAGGGACCGCTCCCTCCGAGACACCCTAGTCCACTCCTCTATCACCCCCAGCACCCCTTTCCCTTCGCCCGGCACCTTCCCGTGCAAGCGCAGGAGATGCAACACATGCCCTTTTACCTCCCCCCTTCCCACTGCCCAGGGCCCCAAACACCCCTTCCAGGTGAAACAGTGATTCACTTGTACTTCTTGCAATTTAGTATACTGTATTCGCTGCTTGCGATGCGGTCTCCTCTACATTGGGGAGACCAAATGCAGATTGGGTGACCACTTTGCGGAACACCTCCGTTCAGTCCGTAA
The DNA here is from genome assembly GCF_052327205.1 of Somniosus microcephalus. Taxonomy (NCBI): domain Eukaryota; kingdom Metazoa; phylum Chordata; class Chondrichthyes; order Squaliformes; family Somniosidae; genus Somniosus; species Somniosus microcephalus. The sequence goes on from NC_141009.1 coordinate 71,975,454, forward strand.
GGGTGACCCCGAGCTTCCGGTCGCCTGTCACTTTAATTCTCCGCTCCACTCCCACTCTGACCTCACCATCCTTGGCCTCTTGCATTGTTCCACGGAAGCTCAGCGTAAACTCGAGGAACAGCACCTCATCTTCCGATTAGGCACTTTACAGTCTTCCGGACTCAATATCGAGTTCAACAATTTCAGATCATAACCTCGGCCCCTATTATATTTTTATATATTTTTTATCCACACCTTTGGTTTGTGCCTTTTCCTTTCTCTCTCTCCCACATGGCAGCTGTCTCTCACTCTGCCAGCGCATCTCACACTTCATCTCGAGCCATCCTTTGTCTCTTTACCTGTCCTATTGCCATCGCGTCTCGCTTTGAATATCTCTCAATGTCTCCTCACCCCTCCCCCCCCAGACCTTCCCTTTTGTTCTTTCATCCCCTCCCCCATTTCCCAGCCCCCAAACTTGCCTTTTAATCTGTTTCATTTCCTGCTTTTTTCTCAGTTCTGAAGAAGGGTTTTGACCTGAAACGTCGACTCTGTTTCTCTCTCCACGGATGTTGCCTGGCCTGCTGAGTTTTCCAGCGTTTTCTGTTGTTTAGAAATTGCGGAGGTTGATTCGAGGCCATCCTGTTTACGGTCTGGGCCGCCGGGTCTTGTATCATTATGCAAAGAGCACAAAGTGAAGGAAGCGCCTGCGGTGACAGCGGCCGTTCTGTTTTCCTGTGAAATAAGACCAGCTCATCGATTCGTATCTAGCCTCACCTCACCAAGTCTGAGCTCGGCTCACCTGCGGAGAGACTGAAGTAGAAGTGGGAAAGCCACCAATATCCAGTCCAGACCACAAGAGATACTATTGTTAAGTCTCTGGGTCACACTATTGTACAAGTAGACATGGGGCAGGGAGAGTCAACTGTCCTAAACACAAGACACACAGAGCACTCACCGGAGTGAGTGACTTCACTGAGCCCAGAAGGGGTCTACGCAGACCTGAACTCCTAACACTCCGGCTGCATCATGTGGCTGAGATCAGGTTGCTACAATCAGAGATACAAGAGGGGCTCACGGTATCTGTGGAACCAAATCCTTGCTCGAGTTGCCTTCGGTAACGGATGGATAAGGGGAGAATACTGGAAAGCAGAAAGAGTTCAGTTGGTCGCCACCTCAATAACCAACTCCCACAGCTCTGTGCTCGTGTCCACCCAGTCGGAATATTGATTGCTCTACTACAGCGATTGTGTTTCTAAGTATAGCTATTGGGCAGTGTCAGTGCAATACTAACACTTCATCTGCAAACTGAGCAACCATTCACTCATAGACCATGCACACAGTGTCCCGGAATAGTACAGTCCTTACTCCCTTAGTCCTTCCACTGCCTGCCACTTCCACACCCACCACAGCAGGAGACGGACCGCGGATCTGGCTCCATTTTGTTGTTGGATGAACACGAAGACTCAACTGGCACCATTTTGAAAGCCAATCTGCTGATCCCAATCAGACTGGAGACATCATAGCTCAATGCTTCCAACTTCCCTCCGGGATCCCCTCATTGACAGGTGCCCAGTTATTAACACCCATTTTCAGACAGTATAGAGCTTTTAGTGGCTGTACACAGCAGCAGCTTACAACACGAACGCACTAAATACTACTCTTCAAACTTCTTCAGAGGTTTAGCACCTCCTTCGTAGCATCAACTTCCTATATCTTGTCTGAACCATCCTATAGTTCCTAACTGGAAAAGGTGCAAAGATCCTGTGCTGAACAAAACACTGAACATACCCAAGTAACAATGACTCCCAGGATGTAGCAGGTCAGAAAAGGAACAGGGTCTGGGCTTTGCTTGTTGAGTTTAAGCTATATTCGGAAAAAAAAGAGGAAGACCTTTTCTGCGGTAAATATTCTAACTTCTTCCTCATCAGAGAACCTCCTCACTCTGTTAACTTATATCAAAGTCATTCAGAAGGTAGTAACTGAATATCCTTCTCTGTACCCCAATAACTGAATATCCTTCTCTGTACCCCAATAACTGAATATCCTTCTCTGTACCCCAATAACTGAATATCCTTCTCTGTACCCCAATAACTGAATATCCTTCTCTGTACCCCAATAACTGAATATCCTTCTCTGTACCCCAATAACTGAATATCCTTCTCTGTACCCTAATAATTGAATATCCTTCTCTGTATCCCAATAACTGAATATCCTTCTCTGTACCCCAATAACTGAATATCCTTCTTGTACCCCAATAACTGAATATCCTTCTCTGTACCCCAATAACTGAATCTCCTTCTCTGTATCCCAATAACTGAATATCCTTCTCTGTACCCCAATAACTGAATATCCTTCTCTGTACCCCAATAACTGAATATCCTTCTTGTACCCCAATAACTGAATATCCTTCTCTGTACCCCCTCCAATAACTGAATATCTTTCTCTAGAGAGGTGATGGGTGAAGGGGATTATATGGGACAAATGCCTTCCTGAAACCCAGGAGATAATATCCACGGTCTCTCCCCTATCTACTAGGCCTGTCATCTACTCAAAGAAAGGTTTTGTTGCAGCAGTGTCAGATCCAAGTGCTTGGCATCTCAGACCATAAAAATGGGTCCAGATGCCATTCGCAGGCTTGCGCTGGACTCCTTGTTCTTGGAGCTCGGGGCAATTTGAGCCATGTTCCTCCAGAGATCCAGTCACTGATCACAGTCCCGGGGTCTCCAGACCAGACAGACCCTCAGCCCAGGGTCTCCAGACAGACCCTCAGCCCGGGGTCTCCAGACAGACCCTCAGCCCGGGGTCTCCAGACAGACCCACTGTGGTCCAGTGATGGTAACACTAGGGCAAGTGCTCTCTGAAATCAGGCACCTATGACTCTTGATATGCTGTCACTGAGATTTTTCTCCAGTTCAGTCTCGGGACCAGATTGCCGATGCACTATCTCCACCTGTCTGCGGATATCTTAGGTCAGGGGTTAAACCTGTTACCGTAGTGATAGTAGAAGGTGCGAACTCGAGCTGTGATTGGTCAATGAGAGTAACGGGAATTCTTCATTCATTCCACCTCTAACGTACTTGAAAAGTGGGCCATCATAGGGGGAAGTACCCTAGCAAACTTGGTGCCAACAGCCACTGCCTTCAAACCTCGCTCCCACTCTCACCTTTGACGGGTATTATTAAGAAAACGTTCCTGGCATCAGTGTAGACTTTTTTTTAATAAGTCCAAAGAGTGTATTTGGTGATCATGAGGGCAGGCAAGTTATTGGTTGCTAGGCCTACGGTGCTTTGGAGCCAGCCAATGAGCGGTCCATGAGAGGCCCATGTGACTGGTTTCACATCACGTGTGACAATACAGAATCCTAACCTTGACCACAGTGCGCGACAGCACTGACAGAGGGAGCTCGATAGAAGGGTATGAGGAGGTTTATACAGGAGATACAAGTGTATGAAATAAATTCAGAGTGCTCCCTCGCCATTCCCCAAATTCCCCTATAAATATAACCAAGGTCCATACACATTTACACTGAGAATACAGGAAATCAAGGTCATCATTTGCAGTTTTCATGGAGAAATAGAGGGAATTACTGAATGTGATCCTCAAAATACCAGGAAAATTGCAATGCAATAAAGAAGGAACTTGACCATGCCATGATAAACCAGTGCCCTACACCCAATCTAACACTGGTGAACTCCAGAGGGATGTGTTGATCAATGTTCTGGTACCAGGTCATGTCTTGTGATAAACCCTACTCCTCTCATTAATAAAGCCTGAATATTTCTCGAGCACAATCTCTTGACGTCACCTTCATCGCTGCTCTCCGGGGCTGCGAGGCTTTTGTTATCAATGCCCAAACCAAACAAGTCCAGGTCATTGGCCGGCTTCATGGCCCGTGCCTGGGCTTTCACCGGCATGGTGAGCTTTGTCGAACTGAAGTCATCGTTGGAGAGCTCGGAGCTGTCTTCTCGAACTGGGAACACCTCCTGCAAAAAGCATCACAAGTCAACAGTTATTAACTGGGGAGGGAAGTTGGGAGAAGAGAAAGAAAAAGGAGTGTGGGTTCAGAAAACTCAAAAACTCCGCTTCATACTAGGTGTCAGCCATGGCTCAGTGGTAGCACTCTCCCCTCTGAGTCAGAAGGCCGTGGCTTCAAGCCGCACTCCAGAGACTTGAGCACGCAATTTATGCTGACACACCCAGTGCAGTACTGAGGGAGTGCTGCACTGTCGGAGGTGCCGTCTTTCGAATGAGACATTAAACCGAGGCCCCGTCTGCCCCCTCAGGTGGATGTAAAAGATCCCATGGCCACTATTCGAAGAAGAGCAGGGGAGTTCTCCCCGGTGTCCTGGCCAATATTTATCTCTCAACCAACTTCACCAAGACAGATTATCTGGTCATTATCACATTGCTGTTTGTGGGAGCTTGCTGTACGCAAATTGCCTGCTGCGTTTCCCACATTACAACAGTGACTACACTTCAACAAAAGTAATGAAATGGCTGTGAAGTGCATTGGGATGTCTGAGGATGTGAACGGTGCTTTATTACATTGAATGTACAGCAGAGACAGGCCATTCGGCCCAACAGGTCCGTGCTGGTGTTTATGCTCCACACGAGCCTCCTCCTGCCTCTCTTCATCTCACCCCAGCAGCATATCCTTCTATTCGTTTCTCCCTCGTGCTTAGCCAGCTTCCTCTTATGCTCTTCGCCTCAACCACTCCCTGTGGCAGTGGCTTCCACATTCTCACCACTGTGAGTAAAGAATAGATTATATATAAAAGGTTCATAAATGCAAGTTTGTTCTTTCTTTCTAGATTTCTGACAGCTTCTGGAATATGATCAGAAGGTGAGGGATTAAACAAAACCCGGAGAATGCTGGTCTCTCTCAGCACACCAGCAGCTCGGGCTGGTGGGATGAGAGGCTCCTGTCCACTCTCTGTGAAGTAGGGCAGTCTCAATGCAGCTGTTCGGGGGAAATGGACTGGTAGCATAAAACCAACCTTGATTCAGCATTAAATTGGTTCTCTCACTCATACAGGGCCCAGGACGACTGGTGGGGAAACTGGACAAATGTCACGGTGATGTAGTGGAGTGAGCTTTAGATCTGAGACACACCTGGAGCTTCACTCTACACCTGAGCCGAGTGTGCTCGATGCCAATGGCGGGTGCTGGAAATGGATGCTATTTTATTCCCAAGCACCCCTCACTATGGCCAGTCCATAATCACACACAAGAAACAAAAGAAGTTTTAAAAAGTTAAGATCGGAACTGAAACGTACAATTTTTGGTCTTTTGTCAGAATCGTCGCTCTCGAAGTCGGGGTCATCCATGACAAAGGACAGCAGCTGCTTGGCAATTGGCCCCTCGAGATCGCTCTCCGATGACTCCTTGTATTCTTGTGTTTTAGATTTGTTCTGAGCTTTGCTTTCAGTCTTGTGGAGTGGTGCTGGGGCCGGGGCTAGCGGGGAGGCCAGAGAAGGGGCAGAGGTCGGGGGAGTGTTACCAGGCCAGCTGGAGGCCGTGTTTCTGCTGCTGAGCAGCTCTGGTTGGATGGGGGCAGGTGAGCTGATGCCAGGGTCCTGCTTGGAGGCTTTGGTTGGAGCTCTGTCCTGGGATTTTAACAAACTTTTGGAAGCCCTGAAAAGGAAGGGGAAAGCAATGTCAAGACAAATGGGGTTGTTGAAGCAGTACGAGCGCCTCTGCTGTTAGACCGGCTAATCTCAGTGCTCACTCCCTCAATCAATGACCGTGTCACTCGCACCACTCAGGTAGATCCTGGGGCGGGAGCCTGCGATTGGAAGGGACCATTGATTTACACAGTTTTATAGCCCCATGGCTAATATTTCCCCCCTCCCTAGCCTGCTCCTGATCTTTGGGGTAGAGAGAGAGAACTATCAGCCATGGGGTCCCGCTCCTGATGCCTGTCTGATGTGGAAAGTACGTGTGTGAATACTGGGCGAGGACAGGTTGGAGCTAGAATGTGATGTCCCCTCAGTCAAACAGCCAGCCCAAGGCACCATCTTGCCTCTCACTTGAGCAATGGACACGTGCCTGGGGCATCGTGCGCCCGGGGCATCGTGTGCCTGGGGAACCTCACCGCAGCAAGAGTCAGTGCCTTCAGCAGGTAAAAGGGTACAGTGGGTAGTTGCTATGGCAATCATGAGGTTGGAATATTGCGGTCCAGTTGTCTCTCGTTTACCTGTAACACTGTACGGTATTTCGCAATTAAGAATATTCATAGAATAGAATCATACAGGAAAGGAGGAGGCCTTTTGGCCCAGCGTGCCAGCTCTTTGCAAAAGCTCTCCAATTAGTCCCACTCCCCTACCCATTCCCCATAGACCTGCAAAGTTCTCCTTTTCAAGTATTTATCCAATTCCCTTTAGAAAGTTACTATTGAATCTTCTTCCATCACCCTTTCAGACAGTGCATTCCAGATCATAACAACTCACTGCATAAAAAAATTCTCCTCACCTGTTTTTTTTCGCCAATCACCTTAAATCTGTGTCCTCTGGTCACCGACCCTCCTGCCACTGGAAACGGTTTCTCCTTATTTACTCTATCAAAACCATTCATATAATTTTGAACATCTCTATTAAATCTCCCCTTAACCTCTGCTCTAAAGGATACCAACCCCAGCTTCTCCACATCACTGACGTCCCTCAGCCCTGGTACCATTCTAGTAAATCTCCTCTGCACCCTCTCCAAGGCCTCGACATCCTTCCTAAAGTGCGGGGCCCAGAACTGGACACCAGACTCCAGCTGGGGTCTAACCAGTGTTTTATAAAGGTTTACCAGAACCTCCTTGCTATTGCACTCTCTTCCTCGATTACTAAAACCATGGATCCTGTATGATTTTTTTTTTTTTAACAGCCTTCTCAACTTGTCCTGCCACCGTCAGAGATTTGTGTACGTACACCCCCCGGTCCCAACCATTTAGTTTATATTGCTTGTCCTCGTTCTTTCTATCAAAATGCATCACTTCACACTTCTCTGCATTAAATTTCACCTGCCACGTGTCTGCCCATTTCACCAGTCTCTCTATATCCTCCTGAAGTCTGTTACTATATTTCCGAGTTTCATGTCATCTGCAAACTTTGAAATTATGCCCCCCTATACCAAAGCCTAGATCATTCATATATATCAAAAAGAGCGGTGGTCCTAACACCGACCCCTGGGGAAGACAACTGTATACTTCCCTCCAGTCTGGAAAATCGTTCACCACTTATGAAGCACTGACCTTTTTGACGGATCCTTACATGTGGTGACCTTTGCGCTCTCGTCTTCATCACTGGACAGGGTTATGTCTTTACTGGGAACCTGTGATTGCATGCTAGGCTTCTGCAGCATCTGGTCATCGAGTTCCAAGTCATCCTGGAAACCTGCTACCATGGGGTTCCCCCTCCTCTCTCCATCACTGCGGTAGAGCGAGGCAAGAAGCGATCAGTAGGCGAGTCCTGGCTGTTAAACCGCTTGCACCACTAGCCAACAAACTCCATCAGCCCGTCACTCAGCTCTACCCAAGGTGGCGGCAGACAGTAACCATGCAATCATCTCACCTGTGCCCCGCCGAACGACAGCCTGTAGTCCACCATCTGTAGGCCCCCACATCCCCCCCCCACTCCAAGCCCACCGCCTGTAGCCCCCCCACACTCCCACTCCTGGCCCACCGCCTGTAGCCCCCCCACACCCCCCTCCCGCCTGTAGCCCCCCCACCCCCCCCCCCGACCCACCGCCTGTAGCCCCCCCCACACTCCCACTCCTGGCCCACCGCCTGTAGCCCCCCCACACCCCCCTCCCGCCTGTAGCCCCCCCACATCCCCCCCCCAGTCCACCGCCTGTAGCCACCCCCCCCGGCCCACTGCCTGTAGCCCCCCCACATCCCCCCCCGGCCCACCGCCTGTAGCCCCCCCACACCCCCCTCCCGCCTGTAGCCCCCCCACATCCCCCCCCCGGCCCACCGCCTGCAGCCCCCCCACATCCCCCTCCCGCCTGTAGCCCCCCCACATCCCCCCCCCCCGGGCCCACCGCCTGTAGCCCCCCCACACTCCCACTCCTGGCCCACCGCCTGTAGCCCCCCCACATCCCCCTCCCGCCTGTAGCCCCCCCACATCCCCCCACCCCGGCCCACCGCCTGTAGCCCCCCCACATCCCCCTCCCGCCTGTAGCCCCCCCACATCCCCCCCCCCCGGCCCACCGCCTGTAGCCCCCCCACATCCCCCCCCCCGGCCCACCGCCTGTAGCCCCCCCACATCCCCCTCCCGCCTGTAGCCCCCCCACATCCCCCCCCCCGGCCCACCGCCTGTAGCCACCCCCCCGGCCCACTGCCTGTAGCCCCTCCCACCCCCCACCGGCTGACCGACTGTCCACTTACTTCTCAACCTCATCCCAAACTGCTGACACGTTCTCCAAACTCTCATCATCCAAAACATAAGAACATAAGACGTAGGAGCAGGAGTCGGTCATTCGGCCCCTCGAGCCTGCTCCGCCATTCAATAAGATCATGGCTGATCTGATCTTGGCCTCAACTCCACTTCCCTGCCCGCTCCCCATAACCCTCGACTCCATTATCATTCAACAATCGGTCTATCTCCACCTTAAATATATTCACTGACTCCGCCTCCACAGCTCTCTGGGGAAGAGAATTCCAAAGATTCACAACCCCCAGAGAAGAAATTCCTCCTCATTTCCATTTTAAATGGGTGCCCCCTTATTCTGAAACTATGCCCCTAGTTCTAGATCCCCCCACGAGGGGAAACATCCTCTCAGCATCCACCCTGTCAAACCCCTTCAGAATCTTATATGTTTCAATAAGATCCCCTCTCATTCTTCTAAACTCCAGTGAGTATAGGCCCAGCCTGCTCAACCTTTCCTCATAAGTCAAACCCTTTCATCTCCGGAATCAACCTCGTGAACCTTCTCTGAACTGCCTCCAATGCAAGTATATCCTTCCTTAAATAAGGAGACCACAACTGTACGCAGTACTCCAGGTGTGGTCTCACCAGCGCCCTGTACAGTTGTAACAGGACTTCCCTACTTTTATACTCCATTCCCTTTGCAATAAAGGCCAACACTCCATTTGCCGTCCTAATTACTTGCTGTACCTGCATGCTAACTTTTTGTGATTCATGTACAAGGACCCCCCGATCCCCCTGTACCTCAGCATTTTGTAATCTCTCATTTAAATAATAATTTGCTTCTTTATTTTTCCGACCAAAGTGGATAACCTCGCATTTTCCTACATTATACCCCACCTGCCAGATTCCTGCCCACCCACTTAGCCTTTCTATATCCTTTTGGAGATTCTTTCAAAGATCAGCTTCTCAAATGCTACCTCCACCCATCACAAACTTCAGCTAACTCGGGACTCGGGACGGCCTGAATTCACTCCCACTCGCCCACCATCTCCCAGCTGCAGCGCCTCATCACCCAGCCACTTCTCTCAGTTCCTCTTTCAATTACTGCTTTGCTCTCTAATCCTTCACCTTCAGCATTGGAGACCAATCTTCCAAAACCACTTAAGCCTTCCAATCTCTCCCTCCAAACCCTTCGTTCTCCCACCCCTCACCTCGAAATGACTTCACTTCCCGCTCAATGCCGACCCGTCCCCTTATAAGGCATTGAGATGGAGGCCCAGGCAGCAGAGTGCCGTATAAATGCCAGTTGTTTATTGTGCTCACACACAAGTAACACTGCTCACATACACACAGCAACAAGCACCGAAAACACACAGTATCGGTGATGGGTAAGAACGCTCAATGCTTCGGGTGTGGCCCTCTCTCTCCTTCCCTCACTGGGGAACAGCTCCACAGGCCGTCCTTCATGTGTGCATCGAGCCAGTCAGCGGCAGTAGGCTACCCAACCATGGGAGGCGGGCAAAACAGCCGAGTCCAGGCCAGTCCATCCAACGCACACACAGGCACTTTGAGTACCGGTCACAGCTTTCATCATTTATTAGGACATCACGGGCTGTACAGCACGAATCCCACTCACCATTAACAGTGCCACCTCCCATACCCACGCCATACAGCACTAGTCCACTCACCACTAACGGTGCCACCTCCCGTACCCACCCTGTACAGCACTAATCCACTCACCACTAACGGTGCCACCTCCCGTACCCACCCTGTACAGCACTAATCCACTCACCACTAACAGTGCCACCTCCCATACCCACCCTGTACAGCACTAATCCACTCACCACTAACAGTGCCACCTCCCATACCCACCCTGTACAGCACTAATCCACTCACCACTAACGGTGCCACCTCCTCCCATACCCACCCTGTACAGCACTAATCCACTCACCACTAACGGTGCCACCTCCCGTACAGCACTAATCCACTCACCACTAACAGTGCCACCTCCCGTACCCACCCTGTACAGCACTAGTCCACTCACCACTAACGGTGCCACCTCCCGTACAGCACTAATCCACTCACCACTAACAGTGCCACCTCCCGTACCCACCCTGTACAGCACTAGTCCACTCACCACTAACGGTGCCACCTCCCGTACCCACCCTGTACAGCACTAATCCACTCACCACTAACGGTGCCACCTCCCGTACAGCACTAATCCACTCACCACTAACGGTGCCACCTCCCGTACCCACCCTGTACAGCACTAGTCCACTCACCACTAACAGTGCCACCTCCCGTACAGCACTAATCCACTCACCACTAACGGTGCCACCTCCCGTACCCACCCTGTACAGCACTAATCCACTCACCACTAACAGTGCCACCTCCCGTACAGCACTAATCCACTCACCACTAACAGTGCCACCTCCCGTACAGCACTAATCCACTCACCACTAACGGTGCCACCTCCCGTACAGCACTAATCCACTCACCACTAACGGTGCCACCCTCCCGTACAGCACTAATCCACTCACCACTAACGGTGCCACCTCCCGTACCCACCCTGTACAGCACTAATCCACTCACCACTAACAGTGCCACCTCCCGTACAGCACTAATCCACTCACCACGAACAGTGCCACCTCCCGTACCCACCCTGTACAGCACTAGTCCACTCACCACTAACGGTGCCACCTCCCGTACCCACCCTGTACAGCACTAATCCACTCACCACTAACGGTGCCACCTCCCGTACAGCACTAATCCACTCACCACTAACAGTGCCACCTCCCGTACAGCACTAATCCACTCACCACTAACAGTGCCACCTCCCGTACAGCACTAATCCACTCACCACTAACGGTGCCACCTCCCGTACAGCACTAATCCACTCACCACGAACAGTGCCACCTCCCGTACCCACCCTGTACAGCACTAATCCACTCACCACTAACAGTGCCACCTCCCATACCCACCCTGTACAGCACTAATCGACTCACCACGAACAGTGCCACCTCCCATACCCACCCTGTACAGCACTAATCCACTCACCACTACGGTGCCACCTCCCATACCCACCCTGTACAGCACTAATCCACTCACCACGAACAGTGCCACCTCCCGTACCCACCCTGTACAGCACTAATCCACTCACCACTAACAGTGCCACCTCCCGTACCCACGCCATACAGCACTAATCCACTCACCACGAACAGTGCCACTTCCCATACCCACCCTGTACAGCGCTAGTCTACTCACCACGAACAGTGCCACCTCCCATACCCACGCCATACAGCGCTAGTCTACTCACCACTAATGGTGCCCACCTCCCGTACAGCACTAATCCACTCACCACTAACAGTGCCACCTCCCGTACAGCACTAATCCACTCACCACTAACGGTGCCACCTCCCATACCCACGCCATACAGCGCTAATCCACTCACCACGAACAGTGCCACCTCCTCCTGTACAGCACTAATCCCACTGTCATCGCAGGCAGTGTACAAGAGGTAATTGTCATTATTTCATATTTGAAGATTATCTACCATTGAAAAGATAGTAAATGACAGAGTGGGATAAAAGGTAGCTGTTCACATCGAAACCCCGATCCCAGTATTGCTCAGTCCCAAGGATCCCGACTCGCTCCTTCACGGTGAGCGTCCGGCTGTGGATGTCCCTGAAAATCCTACCTGTCGCTCTCCTGCCCCGCTGCACTGATTCTTTCCTTCTGAGGAATCCCATCCTCGAGGAAACTCTTTCCAATCCCTCTTCAGGGACAAAGTCATCAACACTCTGTGTCTTCACTTCTCCTCAGAGGGAGCCGGAACCGATGCATCTGTACAAGAAAACCGGCATCAGAAGAGGTTTTATTTCACAGGGAAAGCTGGGGGAGGACCAGGGCCTAGAACATGGGGCAGGGAAA
>NC_141009.1:71988216-72033213 GCF_052327205.1 Somniosus microcephalus
AGGCCTGTCACTGTATAACACTGGGGTACAGTACTGGTGGGGACAGGTCTGTCACTGTATAACACTGGGGTACAGTACTGGTGGGTACAGGTCTGTCAGTGTATAACACTGGGGTACAGTACTGGTGGGTACAGGTCTGTCAGTGTATAACACTGGGGTACAGTACTGGTGGGTACAGGTCTGTCACTGTATAACACTGGGGTACAGTACTGGTGGGTACAGGTCTGTCAGTGTATAACACTGTCGTACAGTACTGGTGGGTACAGGTCTGTCACTGTATAACACTGGGGTACAGTACTGGTGGGTACAGGTCTGTCAGTGTATAACACTGGGGTACAGTACTGGTGGGTACAGGTCTGTCAGTGTATAACACTGTCGTACAGTACTGGTGGGTACAGGTCTGTCACTGTCTAACACTGGGGTACAGTACTGGTGGGTACAGGTCTGTCAGTGTATAACACTGGGGTACAGTACTGGTGGGTACAGGTCTGTCACTGTATAACACTGGGGTACAGTACTGGTGGGTACAGGTCTGTCACTGTATAACACTGGGGTACAGTACTGGAGGGTACAGGTCTGTCACTGTATAACACTGGGGTACAGTACTGGAGGGTACAGGTCTGTCACAGTATAACACTGGGGTACAGTACTGGTGGGTACAGGTCTGTCAGTGTATAACACTGGGGTACAGTACTGGTGGGTACAGGTCTGTCAGTGTATAACACTGGGGTACAGTACTGGAGGGTACAGGTCTGTCACTGTATAACACTGGGGTACAGTACTGGTGGGTACAGGTCTGTCAGTGTATAACACTGGGGTACAGTACTGGTGGGTACAGGTCTGTCACTGTATAACACTGGGGTACAGTACTGGTGGGTACAGGTCTGTCAGTGTATAACACTGGGGTACAGTACTGGTGGGTACAAGTCTGTCACTGTATAACACTGGGGTACAGTACTGGAGGGTACAGGTCTGTCACTGTATAACACTGGGGTACAGTACTGGAGGGTACAGGTCTGTCACAGTATAACACTGGGGTACAGTACTGGTGGGTACAGGTCTGTCAGTGTATAACACTGGGGTACAGTACTGGTGGGTACAGGTCTGTCAGTGTATAACACTGGGGTACAGTACTGGTGGGTACAGGTCTGTCTCTGTATAACACTGGGGTACAGTACTGGTGGGTACAGGTCTGTCACTGTATAACACTGGGGTACAGTACTGGTGGGTACAGGTCTGTCAGTGTATAACACTGGGGTACAGTACTGGTGGGTACAGGTCTGTCTCTGTATAACACTGGGGTACAGTACTGGTGGGTACAGGTCTGTCACTGTATAACACGGGTACAGTACTGGTGGGTACAGGCCTGTCACTGTATAACACTGGGGTACAGTACTGGTGGGTACAGGTCTGTCACTGTATAACACGGGTACAGTACTGGTGGGTACAGGTCTGTCACTGTATAACACTGGGGTACAGTACTGGTGGGTACAGGACTGTCACTGTATAACACTGGGGTACAGTACTGGTGGGTACAGGTCTGTCATTGTATAACACTGGGGTACAGTACTGGTGGGTACAGGTCTGTCACTGTATAACACTGGGGTACAGTACTGGTGGGTACAGGTCTGTCACTGTATAACACTGGGGTACAGTACTGGTGGGTACAGGTCTGTCATTGTATAACACTGGGGTACAGTACTGGTGGGTACAGGTCTGTCACTAACACGGGGGTACAGTACTGGTGGGTACAGGTCTGTCACTATAACACGGGTACAGTACTGGAGGGTACACGTCTGTCACTGTAACACGGGGGTACAGTACTGGTGGGTACAGGTCTGTCTCTGTATAACACTGGTACAGTACTGGTGGGTACAGGTCTGTCACTGTGGAACACTGGGGTACAGTACTGGCGGGTACAGGTCTGTCACTGTATAACACGGGTACAGTACTGGTGGGTACAGGTCTGTCACTGTAGAACACGGGTACAGTACTGGCGGGTACAGGTCTGTCACTGTATAACACGGGTACAGTACTGGTGGGTACAGGTCTGTCACCGTATAACACGGGTACAGTACTGGTGGGTACAGGTCTGTCACTGTAGAACACTGGGGTACAGTACTGGCGGGTACAGGTCTGTCACTGTATAACACGGGTACAGTACTGGTGGGTACAGGTCTGTCACTGTATAACACTGGGGTACAGTACTGGTGGGTACAGGTCTGTCACTGTATAACACTGGGGTACAGTACTGGGGGGTACAGGTCTGTCACTGTATAACACTGGGGTACAGTACTGGGGGGTACAGGTCTGTCACTGTATAACACTGGGGTACAGTACTGGTGGGTACAGGTCTGTCACTGTATAACACTGGGGTACAGTACTGGTGGGGACAGGCCTGTCACTGTATAACACTGGGGTACAGTACTGGTGGGTACAGGTCTGTCACTGTATAACACGGGTACAGTACTGGTGGGTACAGGTCTGTCACTGTATAACACTGGGGTACAGTACTGGTGGGTACAGGTCTGTCACTGTATAACACTGGGGTACAGTACTGGTGGGTACAGGTCTGTCACTAACACTGGGGTACAGTACTGGTGGGTACAGGACTGTCACTGTATAACACTGGGGTACAGTACTGGTGGGTACAGGTCTGTCACTGTATAACACGGGTACAGTACTGGAGGGTACAGGTCTGTCACTGTAACACGGGGGTACAGTACTGGTGGGTACAGGTCTGTCTCTGTATAACACTGGTACAGTACTGGTGGGTACAGGTCTGTCACTGTAGAACACTGGGGTACAGTACTGGCGGGTACAGGTCTGTCACTGTATAACACGGGTACAGTACTGGTGGGTACAGGTCTGTCACTGTAGAACACGGGTACAGTACTGGCGGGTACAGGTCTGTCACTGTATAACACGGGTACAGTACTGGTGGGTACAGGTCTGTCACACTATAACACGGGTACAGTACTGGTGGGTACAGGTCTGTCACTGTAGAACACTGGGGTACAGTACTGGCGGGTACAGGTCTGTCACTGTATAACACGGGTACAGTACTGGTGGGTACAGGTCTGTCACTGTATAACACTGGGGTACAGTACTGGTGGGTACAGGTCTGTCACTAACACTGGGGTACAGTACTGGTGGGTACAGGTCTGTCACTGTATAACACTGGGGTACAGTACTGGTGGGTACAGGTCTGTCACTATAACACTGGGGTACAGTACTGGTGGGTACAGGTCTGTCACTGTGTAACACTGGGGTACAGTACTGGTGGGGACAGGTCTGTCACTGTATAACACTGGGGTACAGTACTGGTGGGGACAGGCCTGCAACTGTATAACACTGGGGTACAGTACTGGTGGGTACAGGTCTGTCACTGTATAACACTGGGGTACAGTATTGGTGGGTACAGGTCTGTCACTGTATAACACGGGTACAGTACTGGTGGGGACAGGTCTGTCACCGTATAACACTGGGGTACAGTACTGGTGGGTACAGGTCTGTCACTATAACACTGGGGTACAGTACTGCTGGGTACAGGTCTGTCACTGTATAACACTGGGGTACAGTACTGGTGGGTACAGGTCTGTCACTGTATAACACTGGGGTACAGTACTGGTGGGTACAGGTCTGTCACTGTATAACACGGGTACAGTACAGGTGGGTACAGGTCTGTCATTGTATAACACTGGGGTACAGTACTGGTGGGTACAGGTCTGTCACTGTATAACACTGGGGTACAGTACTGGTGGGGACAGGTCTGTCACTGTATAACACTGGGGTACAGTACTGGTGGGTACAGGTCTGTCAATGTATAACACGGGTACAGTACTGGTGGGTACAGGTCTGTCACTGTATAACACTGGGGTACAGTACTGGTGGGTACAGGTCTGTCACTGTATAACACGGGTACAGTACTGGTGGGTACAGGTCAGTCACTGTATAACACGGGTACAGTACTGGTGGGTACAGGTCAGTCACTATAACACTGGGGTACAGTACTGGTGGGTACAGGTCTGTCAATGTATAACACTGGGGTACAGCACTGGTGGGTACAGGTCTGTCACTATAACACTGGGGTACAGTACTGGTGGGTACAGGTCTGTCACTGTATAACACTGGGGTACAGCACTGGTGGGTACAGGTCTGTCACTATAACACTGGGGTACAGTACTGGTGGGTACAGGTCTGTCAGTGTATAACACTGGGGTATAGTACTGGTGGGTACAGGTCTGTCACTGTATAACACTGGGGTACAGTACTGGTGGGTACAGGTCTGTCACTGTATAACACTGGGGTATAGTACTGGTGGGTACAGGTCTGTCACTGTATAACACTGGGGTACAGTACTGGTGGGTACAGGTCTGTCACACTATAACACGGGTACAGTACTGGTGGGTACAGGTCTGTCACTGTAGAACACTGGGGTACAGTACTGGCGGGTACAGGTCTGTCACTGTATAACACGGGTACAGTACTGGTGGGTACAGGTCTGTCACTGTATAACACTGGGGTACAGTACTGGTGGGTACAGGTCTGTCACTAACACTGGGGTACAGTACTGGTGGGTACAGGTCTGTCACTGTATAACACTGGGGTACAGTACTGGTGGGTACAGGTCTGTCACTATAACACTGGGGTACAGTACTGGTGGGTACAGGTCTGTCACTGTGTAACACTGGGGTACAGTACTGGTGGGGACAGGTCTGTCACTGTATAACACTGGGGTACAGTACTGGTGGGGACAGGCCTGCAACTGTATAACACTGGGGTACAGTACTGGTGGGTACAGGTCTGTCACTGTATAACACTGGGGTACAGTATTGGTGGGTACAGGTCTGTCACTGTATAACACGGGTACAGTACTGGTGGGGACAGGTCTGTCACCGTATAACACTGGGGTACAGTACTGGTGGGTACAGGTCTGTCACTATAACACTGGGGTACAGTACTGCTGGGTACAGGTCTGTCACTGTATAACACTGGGGTACAGTACTGGTGGGTACAGGTCTGTCACTGTATAACACTGGGGTACAGTACTGGTGGGTACAGGTCTGTCACTGTATAACACGGGTACAGTACAGGTGGGTACAGGTCTGTCATTGTATAACACTGGGGTACAGTACTGGTGGGTACAGGTCTGTCACTGTATAACACTGGGGTACAGTACTGGTGGGGACAGGTCTGTCACTGTATAACACTGGGGTACAGTACTGGTGGGTACAGGTCTGTCAATGTATAACACGGGTACAGTACTGGTGGGTACAGGTCTGTCACTGTATAACACTGGGGTACAGTACTGGTGGGTACAGGTCTGTCACTGTATAACACGGGTACAGTACTGGTGGGTACAGGTCAGTCACTGTATAACACGGGTACAGTACTGGTGGGTACAGGTCAGTCACTATAACACTGGGGTACAGTACTGGTGGGTACAGGTCTGTCAATGTATAACACTGGGGTACAGCACTGGTGGGTACAGGTCTGTCACTATAACACTGGGGTACAGTACTGGTGGGTACAGGTCTGTCACTGTATAACACTGGGGTACAGCACTGGTGGGTACAGGTCTGTCACTATAACACTGGGGTACAGTACTGGTGGGTACAGGTCTGTCAGTGTATAACACTGGGGTATAGTACTGGTGGGTACAGGTCTGTCACTGTATAACACTGGGGTACAGTACTGGTGGGTACAGGTCTGTCACTGTATAACACTGGGGTATAGTACTGGTGGGTACAGGTCTGTCACTGTATAACACTGGGGTACAGTACTGGTGGGTACAGGTCTGTCACTGTATAACACTGGGGTACTGTACTGGTGGGTACAGGTCTGTCACTGTATAACACTGGGGTACAGTGCTGGTGGGTACAGGTCTGTCACTGTATAACACTGGGGTACAGCACTGGTGGGTACAGGTCTGTCACTATAACACTGGGGTACAGTACTGGTGGGTGCAGGTCTGTCACTGTATAACACTGGGGTATAGTACTGGTGGGGACAGGTCTGTCACTGTATAACACTGGGGTACAGTACTGGTGGGTACAGGTCTGTCAGTGTATAACACTGGGGTACAGTACTGGTGGGTACAGGTCTGTCAGTGTATAACACTGGGGTACAGTACTGGTGGGTACAGGTCTGTCACTGTATAACACTGGGGTACAGTACTGGTGGGTACAGGTCTGTCAGTGTATAACACTGTCGTACAGTACTGGTGGGTACAGGCCTGTCACTGTATAACACTGGGGTACAGTACTGGTGGGGACAGGTCTGTCACTGTATAACACTGGGGTACAGTACTGGTGGGTACAGGTCTGTCAGTGTATAACACTGGGGTACAGTACTGGTGGGTACAGGCCTGTCACTGTATAACACTGGGGTACAGTACTGGTGGGGACAGGTCTGTCACTGTATAACACTGGGGTACAGTACTGGTGGGTACAGGTCTGTCAGTGTATAACACTGGGGTACAGTACTGGTGGGTACAGGTCTGTCAGTGTATAACACTGGGGTACAGTACTGGTGGGTACAGGTCTGTCACTGTATAACACTGGGGTACAGTACTGGTGGGTACAGGTCTGTCAGTGTATAACACTGTCGTACAGTACTGGTGGGTACAGGTCTGTCACTGTATAACACTGGGGTACAGTACTGGTGGGTACAGGTCTGTCAGTGTATAACACTGGGGTACAGTACTGGTGGGTACAGGTCTGTCAGTGTATAACACTGTCGTACAGTACTGGTGGGTACAGGTCTGTCACTGTCTAACACTGGGGTACAGTACTGGTGGGTACAGGTCTGTCAGTGTATAACACTGGGGTACAGTACTGGTGGGTACAGGTCTGTCACTGTATAACACTGGGGTACAGTACTGGTGGGTACAGGTCTGTCACTGTATAACACTGGGGTACAGTACTGGAGGGTACAGGTCTGTCACTGTATAACACTGGGGTACAGTACTGGAGGGTACAGGTCTGTCACAGTATAACACTGGGGTACAGTACTGGTGGGTACAGGTCTGTCAGTGTATAACACTGGGGTACAGTACTGGTGGGTACAGGTCTGTCAGTGTATAACACTGGGGTACAGTACTGGAGGGTACAGGTCTGTCACTGTATAACACTGGGGTACAGTACTGGTGGGTACAGGTCTGTCAGTGTATAACACTGGGGTACAGTACTGGTGGGTACAGGTCTGTCACTGTATAACACTGGGGTACAGTACTGGTGGGTACAGGTCTGTCAGTGTATAACACTGGGGTACAGTACTGGTGGGTACAAGTCTGTCACTGTATAACACTGGGGTACAGTACTGGAGGGTACAGGTCTGTCACTGTATAACACTGGGGTACAGTACTGGAGGGTACAGGTCTGTCACAGTATAACACTGGGGTACAGTACTGGTGGGTACAGGTCTGTCAGTGTATAACACTGGGGTACAGTACTGGTGGGTACAGGTCTGTCAGTGTATAACACTGGGGTACAGTACTGGTGGGTACAGGTCTGTCTCTGTATAACACTGGGGTACAGTACTGGTGGGTACAGGTCTGTCACTGTATAACACTGGGGTACAGTACTGGTGGGTACAGGTCTGTCAGTGTATAACACTGGGGTACAGTACTGGTGGGTACAGGTCTGTCTCTGTATAACACTGGGGTACAGTACTGGTGGGTACAGGTCTGTCACTGTATAACACTGGGGTACAGTACTGGTGGGTACAGGTCTGTCACTGTATAACACGGGTACAGTACTGGTGGGTACAGGTCTGTCACTGTATAACACTGGGGTACAGTACTGGTGGGTACAGGACTGTCACTGTATAACACTGGGGTACAGTACTGGTGGGTACAGGTCTGTCATTGTATAACACTGGGGTACAGTACTGGTGGGTACAGGTCTGTCACTGTATAACACTGGGGTACAGTACTGGTGGGTACAGGTCTGTCACTGTATAACACTGGGGTACAGTACTGGTGGGTACAGGTCTGTCATTGTATAACACTGGGGTACAGTACTGGTGGGTACAGGTCTGTCACTAACACGGGGGTACAGTACTGGTGGGTACAGGTCTGTCACTATAACACGGGTACAGTACTGGAGGGTACACGTCTGTCACTGTAACACGGGGGTACAGTACTGGTGGGTACAGGTCTGTCTCTGTATAACACTGGTACAGTACTGGTGGGTACAGGTCTGTCACTGTAGAACACTGGGGTACAGTACTGGCGGGTACAGGTCTGTCACTGTATAACACGGGTACAGTACTGGTGGGTACAGGTCTGTCACTGTAGAACACGGGTACAGTACTGGCGGGTACAGGTCTGTCACTGTATAACACGGGTACAGTACTGGTGGGTACAGGTCTGTCACCGTATAACACGGGTACAGTACTGGTGGGTACAGGTCTGTCACTGTAGAACACTGGGGTACAGTACTGGCGGGTACAGGTCTGTCACTGTATAACACGGGTACAGTACTGGTGGGTACAGGTCTGTCACTGTATAACACTGGGGTACAGTACTGGTGGGTACAGGTCTGTCACTGTATAACACTGGGGTACAGTACTGGGGGGTACAGGTCTGTCACTGTATAACACTGGGGTACAGTACTGGGGGGTACAGGTCTGTCACTGTATAACACTGGGGTACAGTACTGGTGGGTACAGGTCTGTCACTGTATAACACTGGGGTACAGTACTGGTGGGGACAGGCCTGTCACTGTATAACACTGGGGTACAGTACTGGTGGGTACAGGTCTGTCACTGTATAACACGGGTACAGTACTGGTGGGTACAGGTCTGTCACTGTATAACACTGGGGTACAGTACTGGTGGGTACAGGTCTGTCACTGTATAACACTGGGGTACAGTACTGGTGGGTACAGGTCTGTCACTAACACTGGGGTACAGTACTGGTGGGTACAGGACTGTCACTGTATAACACTGGGGTACAGTACTGGTGGGTACAGGTCTGTCACTGTATAACACGGGTACAGTACTGGAGGGTACAGGTCTGTCACTGTAACACGGGGGTACAGTACTGGTGGGTACAGGTCTGTCTCTGTATAACACTGGTACAGTACTGGTGGGTACAGGTCTGTCACTGTAGAACACTGGGGAACAGTACTGGCGGGTACAGGTCTGTCACTGTATAACACGGGTACAGTACTGGTGGGTACAGGTCTGTCACTGTAGAACACGGGTACAGTACTGGCGGGTACAGGTCTGTCACTGTATAACACGGGTACAGTACTGGTGGGTACAGGTCTGTCACACTATAACACGGGTACAGTACTGGTGGGTACAGGTCTGTCACTGTAGAACACTGGGGTACAGTACTGGCGGGTACAGGTCTGTCACTGTATAACACGGGTACAGTACTGGTGGGTACAGGTCTGTCACTGTATAACACTGGGGTACAGTACTGGTGGGTACAGGTCTGTCACTAACACTGGGGTACAGTACTGGTGGGTACAGGTCTGTCACTGTATAACACTGGGGTACAGTACTGGTGGGTACAGGTCTGTCACTATAACACTGGGGTACAGTACTGGTGGGTACAGGTCTGTCACTGTGTAACACTGGGGTACAGTACTGGTGGGGACAGGTCTGTCACTGTATAACACTGGGGTACAGTACTGGTGGGGACAGGCCTGCAACTGTATAACACTGGGGTACAGTACTGGTGGGTACAGGTCTGTCACTGTATAACACTGGGGTACAGTATTGGTGGGTACAGGTCTGTCACTGTATAACACGGGTACAGTACTGGTGGGGACAGGTCTGTCACCGTATAACACTGGGGTACAGTACTGGTGGGTACAGGTCTGTCACTATAACACTGGGGTACAGTACTGCTGGGTACAGGTCTGTCACTGTATAACACTGGGGTACAGTACTGGTGGGTACAGGTCTGTCACTGTATAACACTGGGGTACAGTACTGGTGGGTACAGGTCTGTCACTGTATAACACGGGTACAGTACAGGTGGGTACAGGTCTGTCATTGTATAACACTGGGGTACAGTACTGGTGGGTACAGGTCTGTCACTGTATAACACTGGGGTACAGTACTGGTGGGGACAGGTCTGTCACTGTATAACACTGGGGTACAGTACTGGTGGGTACAGGTCTGTCAATGTATAACACGGGTACAGTACTGGTGGGTACAGGTCTGTCACTGTATAACACTGGGGTACAGTACTGGTGGGTACAGGTCTGTCACTGTATAACACGGGTACAGTACTGGTGGGTACAGGTCAGTCACTGTATAACACGGGTACAGTACTGGTGGGTACAGGTCAGTCACTATAACACTGGGGTACAGTACTGGTGGGTACAGGTCTGTCAATGTATAACACTGGGGTACAGCACTGGTGGGTACAGGTCTGTCACTATAACACTGGGGTACAGTACTGGTGGGTACAGGTCTGTCACTGTATAACACTGGGGTACAGCACTGGTGGGTACAGGTCTGTCACTATAACACTGGGGTACAGTACTGGTGGGTACAGGTCTGTCAGTGTATAACACTGGGGTATAGTACTGGTGGGTACAGGTCTGTCACTGTATAACACTGGGGTACAGTACTGGTGGGTACAGGTCTGTCACTGTATAACACTGGGGTATAGTACTGGTGGGTACAGGTCTGTCACTGTATAACACTGGGGTACAGTACTGGTGGGTACAGGTCTGTCACTGTATAACACTGGGGTACTGTACTGGTGGGTACAGGTCTGTCACTGTATAACACTGGGGTACAGTGCTGGTGGGTACAGGTCTGTCACTGTATAACACTGGGGTACAGCACTGGTGGGTACAGGTCTGTCACTATAACACTGGGGTACAGTACTGGTGGGTGCAGGTCTGTCACTGTATAACACTGGGGTATAGTACTGGTGGGTACAGGTCTGTCACTGTATAACACTGGGGTACAGTACTGGTGGTGGGTACAGGTCTCGCTGTATAACACTGGGGTACAGTACTGGTGGGTACAGGTCTGTCACTGTATAACACTGGGGTACAGTACTGGTGGGTACAGGGCTGTCACTATAACACTGGGGTACAGTACTGGTGGGAACAGGTCTGTCACTGTATAACACTGGGATACAGTACTGGTGGGTACAGGGCTGTCACAGTATAACACTGGGGTACAGTACTGGTGGGTACAGGGCTGTCACTGTATAACACTGGGGTACAGTACTGGTGGGTACAGGTCTGTCACAGTATAACACTGGGGTACAGTACTGGTGGGTACAGGGCTGTCACTGTATAACACGGGTACAGTACTGGTGGGTACAGGTCTGTCACTGTATAACACTGGGGTACAGTGCTGGTGGGTACAGGTCTGTCACTGTATGATGCGCAATCAATTACTCATAAAAGACTGAGAGTTAAGAGAGTAACTAAAGGCTTTTATTAACAAAAGAATGAAGGTCTGCCTCGAGTGGTCGACCGGTACTGGTGGGTACAGGTCTGTCAGTGTATAACACTGGGGTACAGTACTGGTGGGTACAGGTGTGTCACTGTATAACACTGGGGTACAGTACTGGTGGGTACAGGACTGTCACTGTATAACACGGGTACAGTACTGGTGGGTACAGGTCTGTCACTGTATAACACTGGGGGACAGTACTGGTGGGTACAGGTCTGTCAATTTATAACATTGGGGTACAGTACTGGTGGGTACAGGTCTGTCACTGTATAACACTGGGGTACAGTACTGGTGGGTACAGGTCTGTCACTGTATAACACTGGGGTACAGTACTGGTGGGTACAGGTCTGTCACTGTATATCACTGGGGTACAGTACTGGTGGGTACAGGTCTGTCACTGTATAACACTGGGGTACAGTACTGGTGGGTACAGGTCTGTCACTGTATAACACTGGGGTACAGTACTGGTGGGTACAGGTCTGTCACTGTATAACACTGGGGTACAGTACTGGTGGGTACAGGTCTGTCACTGTATAACACTGGGGTACAGTACTGGTGGGTACAGGTCTGTCACTGTATAACACTGGGGTACAGTACTGGTGGGTACAGGCCTGTCACTGTATAACACTGGGGTACAGCACTGGTGGGTACAGGTCTGTCACTATAACACTGGGGTACAGTACTGGTGGGTGCAGGTCTGTCACTGTATAACACTGGGGTATAGTACTGGTGGGTACAGGTCTGTCACTGTATAACACTGGGGTACAGTACTGGTGGTGGGTACAGGTCTGTCACTGTATAACACTGGAGTTCAGTACTGGTGGGTACAGGTCTGTCACTGTATAACACTGGGGTACAGTACTGGTGGGTACAGGCCTGTCACTGTATAACACTGGGGTACAGTACTGGTGGGTACAGGTCTGTCGCTGTATAACACTGCGGTACAGTACTGGTGGGTACAGGTCTGTCAGTGTATAACACTGGGGTACAGTACTGGTAGGTACAGGTCTGTCACTGTATAACACTGGGGTACAGTACTGGTGGGTACAGGTCTGTCACTGTATAACACGGGTACAGTACTGGTGGGTACAGGTCTGTCACTGTATAACACTGGGGTACAGTACTGGTGGGTACAGGTCTGTCACTGTATAACACTGGGGTACAGTACTGGTGGGTACAGGTCTGTCACTATAACACTGGGGTACAGTACTGCTGGGTACATGTCTGTCAGTGTATAACACTGGGGTACAGTACTGGTGGGTACAGGTCTGTCAGTGTATAACACTGGGGTACAGTACTTGTGGGGACAGGTCTGTCACTAACACTGGGGTACATTACTGGTGGGTACAGGTCTGTCAGTGTATAACACTGGGGTGCAGTACTGGTGGGGACAGGTCTGTCACTGTATAACACTGGGGTACAGTACTGTTTCTGCCCCATGGCTCCAGGAAGGAAAGCTCTGTGTATAATATTGTCCAGTTGTGCGCAGTGCAGAATCCCCCAGACAGATTTGTGTTTGCATGATTACCACAGCCCTGTGTGTCTTAGCTAAACACACGGGGATATTATTTCAGTCTCTTTTTTTCTACTGGTCAATGTGAGCAGACAGAAATGTGACTAGAGGACACTCTGAGAATGAAGGTGATCTGGCGTGCGAGGACGAGCCTCGCGAATCACGGCGAGGATTTGAACAATCAATAAGGGCCCTGTTGTGTTTCTCACTGCCTCTCCTGACACATAGAGCCTCTGCCTGTCTGTGCTGCCTGTTTCCTTCTGGCTCCTCGATGCGGAAGCCATGCTGGCGTTCCGGCTGCCTTCATTGGGACAGCGCGGCCCATTGGTGAGGCTGGTTTCAAGAATTCTCTCTGATGAGCTCGCTGATCTCACAGTTCACCTCAGTGCCGCTTGGTCAGTTCTGTACTCACATACTGACCATTCTGTGTTCAGACACTGACCATTCTGTACTCAGATACTGACCGTTCTGTGTTCAGACACTGACCATTCTGTACTCAGACACTGACCGTTCTGTGTTCAGACACTGACCGTTCTGTGTTCAGACACTGACCGTTCTGTGTTCAGACACTGACCGTTCTGTATTCAGACACTGACCGTTCTGTGTTCAGACACTGACCGTTCTGTGTTCAGACACTGACCGTTCTGTGTTCAGACACTGACCGTTCTGTACTCAGACACTGACCGTTCTGTGTTCAGACACTGACCGTTCTGTGTTCAGACACTGACCGTTCTGTGTTCAGACACTGACCGTTCTGTGTTCAGACACTGACCGTTCTGTGTACAGACACTGACCGTTCTGTGTTCAGACACTGACCGTTCTGTGTTCAGACACTGACCGTTCTGTGTACAGACACTGACCGTTCTGCACTCAGACACTGACCGTTCTGCGTTCAGACACTGACCGTTCTGCGTTCAGACACTGACCGTTCTGCGTTCAGACACTGACCGTTCTGCGTTCAGACACTGACCGTTCTGCGTTCAGACACTGACCGTTCTGCGTTCAGACAGTGACCGTTCTGCGTTCAGACAGTGACCGTTCTGCGTTCAGACAGTGACCGTTCTGCGTTCAGACACTGACCGTTCTGCGTTCAGACACTGACCGTTCTGCGTTCAGACACTGACCGTTCTGCGTTCAGACACTGACCGTTCTGCGTTCAGACACTGACCGTTCTGCGTTCAGACACTGACCGTTCTGCGTTCAGACACTGACCGTTCTGCGTTCAGACACTGACCGTAATGGCCTCTTGACTTCTGTCCGTCCCAACTCGTAACTTCTATGCCTGGTATTTCAGCACTCTACAACAGTGGGTTGTTGTACAAATTAACTTTCTACAATGTCTTTACAGTGGTCCTTCCAGCCGCGTACAATAAGTGAAATAACAGATTTTGTCAAATTCCTGAACCCCTTGTTGAAACTTCCAAAGGTTGAAGAGAAGGTGGAGCAGAGTGGGAGTTGTGGTTTGTCTCCCCCTCAGTTTCGTGCAGCTCCGCCCGAAACAAAACCATGCTGCTTTATTCTTTTGTGTTCCTTTGTTTTAATTCAGTGCACGTGGGCTCAGAATGATACGATGGACGGAGGGGGCTTGCCCCAGCTGCCGGACACCATACTCCTCGAGGTCTTCCTCAGCCTGGAGCACCAGGATGTCCTTGCCGCGGGTGGCACCTGCAGGCAGTGGTACAGAGTGTCCCGTGACGAATTTCTGTGGCGGGATCTCTTTTACCGTTACTACAATGTGAATCGAGCAGTCCCCCGCCACCCAGGTTAGTCTCTGCATTGCTTTCTGGCTAACCTCAATAGTGACTGCATTCTAAAATACTTCAATAGCTGTAAAAGGCTGTTGGACATCCTGAGGTCGTGAAAAGCGTTATATAAATGCAAGTCTTTGATTTTCCTCCTCCAGTGTTAATTAGACATTTTCCCAGGATTTTTAATGGCAATGTGGCAAAATTGTTTTTTTCCCTGCATTGAATGTTTTAACTTACGTACTGCTCGAAACAGCATGTAAAGGGTTAATTCCCAAGTTCACACAAAGCAGCTCCTCAGTAGGAGCTGCCAGCTCAGACAGTTGTCTGGGATAGGGCTCCTCATGGTGTCAAGGGGGCTGGATTACGCTTCAGCTGTACAGAGTCTTGGTCAGACCCCATCTGGACACTGGGTTCAGTTCTGGGCCCCGCACCTCAGGAAGGATCTATTGGCCTTGGAGAGGGACCAGCCCAGATTCACCAGAATGACACCGGGGCTGAAAGGGTTAAATTATGAGGACAGGTTGCATAAACTTAGCTTGTATTCCCTCGCGTTTAGAAGGTTGAGGGGCGATCTAATTGAGGTGTTTAAAATGATAAAAGGAATTCAATAGAGTAGATACAGAGAAACTAGTGCAGTGTCAGCCGTGGCTCAGTGGGCAGCACCCTTGCCTCTGAGTCAGAAGGTTGTGGGTTCAAGTCCCACCACAGAAACTTGAGCACAGAAATCTAGGCTGACACTCCAGTGCAGTACTGAGGGAGTGCTGCACTGTCAGAGGTACCATCTTTCAGATGTGACATTAATCCGAGGCCCCATCCACCCTCTCTGGTGAACGTAAAGGATCCCTTGGCACTATTTCGAAGAAGAGCAGGGGGAGTTCTCCCCGGTGTCCTGGCCAACATTTATCCCTCAACCAACATCACAAAAACAGATTGTCTGGTCATTATCACATTGCTGTTTGTGCGCAAATTGGCTGCCACATTTCCTACATTACAACAGTGACTACACTTCAAAAAGTACTTCATGGGCTGTGAAGTGCTTTGGGACGTCCGGTGGCCGCGAAAGGTGCTATATAAATGCAAGTCTTATTTTTACTGGTGGGGAATCCAGAACAGGGGGGCACAATATTAAAATTAGAGCTAGGCCAATCAGAAGTGAAATCGGGAGCACATCTTCACACAGAGGGTGGTGGAAATATATATATTCGGAGAGAAAGCAAGGAGCTTATTTGTTATTTTTCATACTGAGGAATACAGAGAAAAATAGATCGCACTGTGTGCAATAGTGTGCTGCTTGTTCATTTATCACATGTAAATAAAATCAATTGTTGGTTCGAAGTTTGTTTAGTTTATGGAGTAAAGACTCTCTGTTACAATCCCTGGATCTCAGAGTCATTGTTCTAGATAATCAGCAGGAATGGTGTACCCCAGATCATAAGGGACACGAGGTCCATTTACGGGAGTGAGTGAACAGTGACCCCTGAGAAAATATCTAGTGCAGCTGACCAAACTGTGTGGCGAGCAGTGATGCTTGTTTGTGTTGCAGGCTGAGGGACAGGGCGTTGCTTTCTCTCGTTCTTCAGGAGTGCCCATGATAACCACCAACCCTCTCAGTTTAAGGCTCACTGAAAATACTAAAACAGCTACTGTTGTAAGCGGGTTTATTTTTAAATATAAAATGGTTTCTTCCAGGAGCTGTTTCCAATCACACATTGCTTCCTGCAGAAACTATCCTCTATTACCCAAATGGCCTACCTGCCTCCCTGAGATAAATGTAAGAAGTCACACAACACCAGGTTATAGTCCAACAGCTTTATTTGAAATCACAAGCTTTCGGAGCGCTGCTCCTTCGTCAGGTGAAGTGGAGAAATGCATAAAGACACAGCTTATATAGTCAGAGAATCATGTCAGATGTTTACAGGTAACCTTTCCAACTGCCATTTATCGCACCTCGGCAGAGAGATAATCACAGCAGTCAAAGGTGTGAATGGTGTCCAAACAGGTCAGTCAGGGAAACATTACATCAAAGAACAATGAGGTGGGGTCACAAGGGGTCAAATATTGCAGATGCTGGGGTCTGTATGAAAAACAAAAAAACAGACAAAAAACATTTTTTTTGGCTGGAAATCACAGCAGGTCCGGCCGCATCTGTGTAGAGAGAACAAGCCAATGTCGACTCGAGTCTGGATGACCCTACGTCAGGTGGGGTTACATGTAGCGTGACATGAACCCAAGGTCTCGGTTGAGGCCGTCCTCATGAGTGCAGAACTTGGCTATCAGTTTCTGCTCGACGATTTTGCGTTGTCGTGTGTCTCGAAGGCCACCTTGGAGAATGGTTACCCGAAGATCGGAGGCTGAATGTCCTTGACTGCTGAAGTGTTCCCCGACTGGGAGGGAACACTCCTGCCTGGTGATTGTTGCGCGGTGTCCGTTCATCCGTTGTCGCAGTGTCTGCATGGTCTCGCCGATGTACCATGCTCCGGGGCATCCTTTCCTGCAACGTATGAGGTAGACAACGTTGGCCGAGTCACATGAGTATGTACCATGTACCTGGTGGGTGGTGTCCTCACGTGTGATGATGGTATCTGTGTTGATGATCTGGCATGTCTTGCAGAGGTTGCTGTGGCAGGGTTGTGTGGTGTCGTGGTCGCTGTTCTCCTGAAAGCTGGGTAATTTGCTGCGAACGATGGTCTGTTTGAGGTTAGGCGGCTGTTTGAAAGCGAGTAGTGGAGGCGTGGGGATGGCCTTAGCGAGGTGTTCGTCGTCATCGATGACATGTTGAAGGCTGCGAAGAACATGGCGTAGTTTCTCCGCTCCGGGGAAGTACTGGACGACGAAGGGTACTCTGTTGGTTGTGTCCCGTGTTTGTCTTCTGAGGAGGTCTATGCGATTTTTCGCTGTGGCCCGTCGGAACTGTCGATCGACGAGTCGAGCGTCATATCCCGTTCTTACAAGGGCGTCTTTCAGTGTCTGTAGGTGTCCATCGCGTTCCTCCTCGTCTGAGCAGATCCTGTGTATTCGCAGGGCTTGTCCATAGGGGATGGCTTCTTTAACGTGGTTAGGGTGGAAGCTGGAGAAGTGAAGCATCGTGAGGTTCGCTTCATCCTTGACCACAATGTCTTCACCTTCGACAACCAGTTCTTTACCCAAACACACGGAACAGCCATGGGGACCAAATTCGCACCCCAATACGCAAACATCTTCATGCACAAGTTCGAGCAAGACTTCTTCGCTGCACAGGATCTCCAACCAACGCTATACACCAGATACATCGACGACATTTTCTTCCTATGGACCCACGGCGAAGAATCACTGAAAAGACTACACGATAACATCAACAAGTTCCATCCCACCATCAAACTCACCATGGACTACTCCTCAGAATCAGTCTCATTCCTGGACACACGAATCTCCATCAAAGACGGACACCTCAGCACTTCACTCTACCGCAAGCCCACGGACAACCTCACTGGTAAAATAGATAAGGGAGAACCAGTGGATGTGGTGTATTTGGACTTTCAGAAGGCTTTCGATAAGGTCCCACATAAGAGATTAGCGTGCAAAATTAAGGCACATGGGATTGGGGGCAAGGTATTGACTTGGATAGAGAACTGGTTGGCGGACAGAAAGCAAAGAGTTGGAATAAACGGGTCGTTTTCCGAGTGGCAGGCAGTGACTAGTGGGGTACCGCAGGGATCGGTCCTAGGGCCCCAGCTGTTCACAATATATATTAATGATCTGGACGAGGGAAATGGATGTAATATCTCCAAATTTGCAGACGACACAAAGCTGGGTGGGAGGGTATGCTGTGAGGAGGATGTCGTGAAACTCCAGTACGATTTGGACAGGTTGGGTGATTGGGCAGAAACATGGCAAATGCACTATAATGTGGATAAATGTGAGGTTATCCACTTTGGTGGCAAAAACAGGAAGGCAGATTATTATTTGAATGGCAATAGATTGGGAGAAGGGGAAGTGCAAAGAGACCTGGGTGTTCTTGTGCACCAGTTGCTGAAGGTAAGCACGCAGGTGCAGCAGGCGGTTAAGAAGGCAAATGGTATGTTGGCCTTCGTAGCAAGAGGGTTCGAGTACAGGAACAAGGATGTCTTGCTACAGTTGTACAGGGCCTTGGTGAGAGCGCACCTTGAGTATTGTGTGCAGTTTTGGTCGCCTTACCTGAGGAAGGACATTCTTGCCATGGAAGGAGTGCAGCGAAGATTCACCAGGCTGATACCTGGGATGGCAGGAATGACGTATGAGGAGAGAGTGTGTCGATTGGGCTTATACTCACTGGAGTTTAGAAGATTGAGAGGGGATCTCATCGAAACCTATCAAATTCTGTCAGGCCTGGACAGACTAGATGCAGGAAGGATGTTTCTGATGGCCGGGGAGTCCAGAACCAGGGGTCACAGTCTAAGGATAAGGGGTAAGCCATTTAGGACTGAAATGAGGAGGAATTTCTTCACCCAGAGAGTGGTGAACCTGTGGAATTCTCTGCCACAGAGGGCGGTGGAGGCCAGTTCATTAAATATATTCAAGACGGAGTTGGATATATTTCTTAAGGCTAAAGGGATATGGGGAGAAGGCAGGGACAGGTTACTGAATTTGGATGATCAGCCATGATCTGATTGAATGGCGGAGCAGGCTCGAAGGGCCGAATGGCCGACTCCTGCTTCTATCTTCTATGTTTCTATGTAATGATATATTAAAAACGGACAAATGGTTTGGATGCAAGAAAGTCAAACTTTATAACTAAATAAACTACACCACACGATCAATGTAATCACGGTAAAATTGCTTAGATAGGGGAGGAAAAAATGGGCATAACGAGGGAAAACGACTAAAATGACAATTCTAACAAAATCCCACTTTACTCCCCACCCCTATGCCTATCCTAAGTTGCCTTGTGAAAGTTCAGAAAAATATATGCTCACCACTATAATGCCAGCTCCGTGCCCCACGAGATCTTCACTGTCCTGAAGTAAAGAAACACCCCAGTGTTTTAAAAGTAAACTGCTGGTGTTTTTACCTCTTCAGACAGACTCCATGCTGTAGAGGGCACACGGAGGCAAGCCAGAGAGAGAGAGAGCGAGGCCTCCGAGACGCTATCCCTATATACCCCAATTTTGGGGCCGAAATGTTCCCGTCCACATCCGGAGTTTTCTGGGTTAAAACAAAGGGATCCAAACCATCCCCTTGTCTGGGATGGGTTTGAATAAAGTTGCCATTGTCTGTGATGGCTGTCGATAAAACTGCAGGGGTTTTGAATGTGTCTTCATTCTGGGGCCGAAATGTTCCCGCCCACATCCGGAGTTTTCTGGGCTAACAAAAGGGATACAACTGTCCCCATTGTCTAGTAATGCGTGATTCAAACCCATTCATTCTTAAACTGTTCCTTTTCTTAGTCTGAAAAGTCTCTTCCGTAGTTTAGGTGTGTTTCATTGTGTGTGATGGGTTTTGAATGGAGTTGGATTACTATGTAAACAGAAACTCATTCTCTTGTGGTCACTGAAACCGCAGTCAAGTGGTTTTAATCCCTTGTGCAAACATCCTTGTAAATAAACAGCGATTGTCTCTGGAGGGAGGGGGAAACTCCCCTTTTGATTGACAGAATTTGACTGCCAACTTTGATCCTCCCCCTTTTCACAGACATACACGAGCTGCTTCCAAGCCCCTTTGTCCTTGGCCATGCTTTTCTGACGGCCATTTTATCCCTGGGCAATTTACCAAACTCAAGCGTACAATTTTTCGTAAAAATGTTCTGTCTTAAGGTGTGCGATATTTTACAAAGTTCTTTCATTCCGGTGTTGTCCAAGTGCTGCCTAGCTCACGGGCCCTTTAACGGTTCTGGGCACGTTTTAAAACATTGTCCAACCCAGAGACAATTTAAATCATGCAAAGTCTTTGTCCACGATGTGGATTAATATTTCCCGATCTTCGGGGGCTGAGGGGATTTTGCGAACCCCTACACAGTGCAGCACTCCCTCAGTATTGCCCCACTGACACTGCAGCACTGCCTCAGTACTGCCCCTCCTACAATTTTTTGAGGGGGTGACTAGGTGTGTGGATGAGGGTAGTGCAGTGGATGTGGTATACATGGATTTCAGTAAGGCCTTCGATAAAGTCCCGCACAGGAGACTGGTCAAGAAGGTAAGAGCCCATGGAATCCAGGGTGCCTTGGCACATTGGATACAAAACTGGCTTAGTGACAGAAGGCAGAGGGTGATGGTCGAAGGTTGTTTTTGTGACTGGAAGCCAGTGGGGTACCACAGGGATCGGTGCTGGGTCCCTTGCTGTTTGTGGTCTACATTAGTGACTTGGATGTGAATGTAAAAGGTATGATCAGTAAGTTCGCGGATGATACAAAAATTGGTAGGGTGGTAAATAGCGAGGAGGGTAGCCTCAGTCTGCAGGACGATATAGATGGGTTGGTCAGATGGGCGGAACAGTGGCAAATGGAATTTAACCCGGAAAAGTGCGAGGTGATGCACTTTGGGGGGGACTAACAAGGCAAGGGAATACACAATGAATGGAAAGACCCTAGGCAAGACGGAGGGTCAGAGGGATCTGGGTGTGCAAGTACACAGATCCCTGAAGGCGGCGGAACAGGTGGATAAGGTGGTAAAAAAGGCATATGGGATACTTGCCTTCATTAGCCGAGGCATTGAATATAAGAGCAAGGAGGTTATGATGGAGCTGTATAAAACACTGGTTAGGCCACAGCTGGAATACTGTGTGCAGTTCTGGTCGCCACACTACAGGAAGGATGTGATCGCGTTAGAGAGGGTGCAGAGGAGGTTCACCAGGATGTTACCAGGGCTGGAGCGCTTCAGCTATGAAGAGAGACTGGGCAGATTGGGTTTGTTTTCCTTGGAGCAGAGGAGGCTGAGGGGGGGACATGATTGAGGTGTACAAAATTATGAGGGGCATAGATAGGATGGATGCTGAGGAGCTTTTTCCCTTAGTAGAGGGGTCAATAACTAGGGGGCATAGATTCAAGGTAAAGGGCGGGAGGTTTAGAGGGGATTTGAGAAAGAACTTTTTCACCCAGAGGGTGGTTGGAGTCTGGAACTCACTGCCTGAAAGGGTGGTGGAGGCAGAAACCCTCACAACATTTAAGAAGCATTTGGATGAGCACTTGAAATGCCATAGCATACAAGGCTACGGACCAAATGCTGGAATATGGGATTAGATTAGACAGGGCTTGATGGCCAGCGCGGACACGATGGGCCGAAGGGCCTCTATCCGTGCTGTATTACTCTATGACTCTATGACTCTAATGCAGCGCTACCTCAGTATTGCCCCTCAATACTGACCCTCCGACAGTGC
This sequence comes from Somniosus microcephalus, assembly GCF_052327205.1. NCBI lineage: Eukaryota > Metazoa > Chordata > Chondrichthyes > Squaliformes > Somniosidae > Somniosus > Somniosus microcephalus. Next base: position 72,010,246 of record NC_141009.1, read on the forward strand.
ATTGCTCCCTCAGTACTGCCCCTCCTACAGTGCAGTGCTCCCTCAGTACTGCCCCTCTCACAGTGCAGCGCTCCCTCAGTACTTCCGCTCCGACAGTGCAGCACTCCCTCCATACCGCCCCTCCGACAGTGCAGCAGTCCCTCGGCACTGACCCTCTGATAGTGCAGCGCTCCGACAGTGCAGCACTCCCTCCGTACTGCCCCTCCGACAGTGCAGAGCACCACCAATGCTGCACTCCCCCTCAGTATTGCCCCTCCGACAGTGCAGCACTCCCTCTGTATTGCCCCTCCGGCAGTGCAGCACTCCCTCAGTACTGCCCCTCCGACATTGCAGCACTCCCTCTGTATTGCCCCCCGACAGTGCAGCACTCCCTCTGTATTGCCCCTCCTACAGTGCAGAGCTCCCTCAGTATTGCCCCTCCGACAGTAAAGCACTCCCTCAGTACTGCCCCTCTGACAGTGCGGCGCTCCCCCAGTATTGCCCCTCCAACGGTGCAGCACCCTCTCAGTACTGCCCCTCCGACAGTGCAGCACTCCCTCAGTACTGCCCCTCTGACTGTACAGCACTCCCTCAGTACTGACCCTCCGACAGTGCAGCGCTTCCTCAGTACTGCCCCTCCGACAGTGCAGCACTCCCTCCATACCGCCCCTCCTACAGTGCAGCAGTCCCTCGGTACTGACCCTCCGTTAGTGCAGCGCTTCTTCAGTATTGCCCCTCCGACAGTACAGCACTCCCTCAGTATTGCCCCTCCGACAGTACAGCACTCCCTCAGTACCGCCCCTCCGACAGTGCAGTGCTCCCTCAGTACCGCCCCTCCTACAGTGCAGCATCCCCTCAGTACTGCCCCTCCTACAGTGCAGCACTCCCTCAGTACCGCCCCTCCGACAGTGCAGCACCCCCTCAATACTGACCCTCCTACAGTGCAGCACCCCCTCAGTACTGACCCTCCTACAGTGCAGCGCTCCCTCCGTACTGACCCTCCGACAGTGCAGCGCTCCCTCAGTACTGCCCCTCCGACAGTGCGGCGCTCCCCCAGTATTGCCCCTCCGACGGTGCAGCACCCTCTCAGTACTGCCCCTCCGACAGTGCAGCATTCCCTCAGTACTGCCCCTCCGACAGTACAGCACTCCCTCAGTACTGCCCCTCCGACAGTGCAACACTCCCTCAGTATTGCCCCACCGACAGTGCGGCACTCCCTCAGTACTGCCCCTCCGACAGTGCAGCGCTCCCTCAGTACTGCCCCTCCGACAGTGCGGCACTCCCTCAGTACTGCCCCTCCGACAGTGCGGCGCTCCCTCAGTACTGCCCCTCCGACAGTGCGGCGCTCCCTCAGTACTGCCCTCCGACAGTGCGGCGCTCCCTCAGTACTACCCTCTGACAGTGCGGCGCTCCCTCAGTACTGCCCCTCCGACAGTGCGGCGCTCCCTCAGTACTGCCCTCCGACAGTGCGGCACTCCCTCAGTACTGTACCTCCGACAGTGCGGCGCTCCCTCAGTACTGCCCTCCAACAGTGCGGTGCTCCCTCCGACAGTGCGGCGCTCTCTCAGTACTGCCCCTCCGACAGTGCGGCGCTCCCTCAGTACTACCCTCTGACAGTGCGGCGCTCCCTCAGTACTGCCCCTCCGACAGTGCGGCGCTCCCTCAGTACTGCCCTCCGACAGTGCGGCGCTCCCTCAGTACTGCCCTCCGACAGTGCGGCACTCCCTCAGTACTGTACCTCCGACAGTGCGGCGCTCCCTCAGTACTGCCCTCCAACAGTGCGGTGCTCCCTCCGACAGTGCGGCGCTCCCTCAGTACTGCCCTCCGACAGTGCGGCACTCCCTCAGTACTGTACCTCCGACAGTGCGGCGCTCCCTCAGTACTGCCCTCCAACAGTGCGGTGCTCCCTCCGACAGTGCGGCGCTCCCTCAGTACTGCCCTCCGACAGTGCGGCGCTCCCTCAGTACTGCCCTCCGACAGTGCGGCACTCCCTCAGTACTGTACCTCCGACAGTGCGGCGCTCCCTCAGTACTGCCCTCCAACAGTGCGGTGCTCCCTCCGACAGTGCGGCGCTCTCTCAGTACTGCCCCTCCGACAGTGCGGCGCTCCCTCAGTACTGCCCTCCGACAGTGCGGCGCTCCCTCAGTACTGCCCTCCGACAGTGCGGCACTCCCTCAGTACTGTACCTCCGACAGTGCGGCGCTCCCTCAGTACTGCCCTCCAACAGTGCGGTGCTCCCTCCGACAGTGCGGCGCTCTCTCAGTACTGCCCCTCCGACAGTACGGCGCTCCCTCAGTACTACCCTCTGACAGTGCGGCGCTCCCTCAGTACTGCCCTCTGACAGTGCGGCGCTCCCTCAGTACTACCCTCTGACAGTGCGGCGCTCCCTCAGTACTGCCCCTCCGACAGTGCGGCGCTCCCTCAGTACTACCCTCTGACAGTGCGGCGCTCCCTCAGTACTGCCCCTCCGACAGTGCGGCGCTCCCTCAGTACTGCCCTCCGACAGTGCGGCGCTCCCTCAGTACTGCCCTCCGACAGTGCGGCGCTCCCTCCGTACTGCCCCTCCGACAGTGCAGAGCACCACCAATGCTGCACTCCCCCTCAGTATTGCCCCTCCGACAGTGCAGCACTCCCTCTGTATTGCCCCTCCGGCAGTGCAGCACTCCCTCAGTACTGCCCCTCCGACATTGCAGCACTCCCTCTGTATTGCCCCCCGACAGTGCAGCACTCCCTCTGTATTGCCCCTCCTACAGTGCAGAGCTCCCTCAGTATTGCCCCTCCGACAGTAAAGCACTCCCTCAGTACTGCCCCTCTGACAGTGCGGCGCTCCCCCAGTATTGCCCCTCCAACGGTGCAGCACCCTCTCAGTACTGCCCCTCCGACAGTGCAGCACTCCCTCAGTACTGCCCCTCTGACTGTACAGCACTCCCTCAGTACTGACCCTCCGACAGTGCAGCGCTTCCTCAGTACTGCCCCTCCGACAGTGCAGCACTCCCTCCATACCGCCCCTCCTACAGTGCAGCAGTCCCTCGGTACTGACCCTCCGTTAGTGCAGCGCTTCTTCAGTACTGCCCTCCAACAGTGCAGCACTCCCTCAGTACTGCCCCTCCTACAGTGCAGAGCTCCCTCAGTATTGCCCCTCCGACAGTACAGCACTCCCTCAGTATTGCCCCTCCGACAGTACAGCACTCCCTCAGTACCGCCCCTCCGACAGTGCAGTGCTCCCTCAGTACCCGCCCCTCCTACAGTGCAGCATCCCCTCAGTACTGCCCCTCCGACAGTGCGGCGCTCCCTCAGTACTACACTGAGATGTCAGCCTGTTTTATGGGCTCAAGACTTTGGAGTGGACTTGAACCCAGTGGACTCGACGGTGTGAGTCTTACCCACTGAGCCACAGCTGACACTAAGCAATGAATGTCGGTGAATCAGTGATATCAGCTGGAGCTGGGACGTCATGCACTAAGGTGAGGAATGGCAGACGTGTGGAACTGAGAACAGGAGCAGACCATTGACTCCAGACACGTCTCCCTCTTCCTTAGAGCAGCCCTACCTTTTCACGTATATCTTCAACCCTTGTCTCTGCAGAAACTCCTGATCCTAATTATACTGTCCACATCAATGTCCCTCACTGGGGACTTATTCCGCAACTCCATTACCCTGTGGGTGAAAATGCCCCAACTTCCCTTGCACTCTTTATTTTTACCTGGGAGTGGACCCCATCCTCATTGTAAACAGTTTGCCTCGATCAACTCGTGTAAATTCCCCTTTATAAACCTGAACATCTGGATCACCTCACAGTTCCCTCTTTTTATGACTTTTACATGTGGGCTGCTGGTTCTCTGCAGTGCATTGTCACCTTATTAACCTCCTGAAACAAATGATTCAGCAATGTTAACTGAGCCATCAGCACTTAGGAAGATCAGCTAAGGCCATTTATGCAGAACCATTAGTGGGTAGCACTCTCGCCTTCGAGTCAGAAGGTCGTAGGTTCAAGTCCCACTCCAACAACTTGAGCACATAATCCAGGCCAACACTCCAGTGCAGTGCTGCGAGAGTGCTGCACTGTCTGAGGTGCAGTCTTTCAGATGAGACGTTAAACAGAGGCGCCGTCTTTTCTCTCAGGTGGATGTAAAAGACCCCATGGCACCATTGGAAGAAGTGGTGGGGTCTTCATCACATCGCTGTTTGTGGGAGCTTGCTGTGTGCAAATTGGCTGCCGCGTTTCCTACATTACAACAGTGACTACACTTCAAAAAGTACCTCATTGGCTGTGAAGCGCTTTGGGACATCCTGAGGTCGTTAAAGGCGCTATAGAAATGCAAGTCTTTAGCTGCTTCTGTCCTCAAAGCCCACCCTTGCTGGCCATTGAAGCCCCTCCCTCTGGTACATTAACTCTCCCATTGAAGCCCCTCCCTCTGGTACATTAACCCTCCCACTGAAGCCCCTCCCTCTGGTACATTATCTCTCCCATTGAAGCCCCTCCCTCTGGTACATTAACTCTCCCACTGAAGCCCCTCCCTCTGGTACATTACCCCTCCCACTGAAGCCCCCCCTCTGGTACATTAACTCTCCCACTGAAGCCCCTCCCTCTGGTACATTACCCCTCCCACTGAAGCCCCCCCTCTGGTACATTAACTCTCCCATTGAAGCCCCTCCCTCTGGTACATTAACTCTCCCACTGAAGCCCCTCCCTCTGGTACATTAACTCTCCCACTGAAGCCCCTCCCTCTGGTACATTAACCCTCCCACTGAAGCCCCTCCCTCTGGTACATTACCCCTCCCACTGAAGCCCCCCCTCTGGTACATTAACTCTCCCATTGAAGCCCCTCCCTCTGGTACATTAACTCTCCCACTGAAGCCCCTCCCTCTGGTACATTAACTCTCCCACTGAAGCCCCCCCTCTGGTACATTAACTCTCCCACTGGTACATTAACTCTCCCACTGAAGCCCCTCCCTCTGGTACATTAACCCTCCCATTGAAGCCCCTCCCTCTGGTACATTAACCCTCCCACTGAAGCCCCTCCCTCTGGTACATTACCCCTCCCACTGAAGCCCCCCCTCTGGTACATTAACTCTCCCACTGAAGCCCCTCCCTCTGGTACATTAACTCTCCCACTGAAGCCCCTCCCTCTGGTACATTACCCCTCCCACTGAAGCCCCCCCTCTGGTACATTAACTCTCCCACTGAAGCCCCTCCCTCTGGTACATTAACTCTCCCATTGAAGCCCCTCCCTCTGGTACATTAACCCTCCCATTGAAGCCCCCCCTCTGGTACATTAACCCTCCCATTGAAGCCCCTCCCTCTGGTACATTAACCCTCCCATTGAAGCCCCCCCTCTGGTACATTAACCCTCCCATTATGGTATTTAATTTTTTTGAACAGCCCTGCTCTTTAGTACATCGCTTGCTGGATTCATCACTGGGTAAGGTGGACAAAAATGGCCCCAAGACAAGTTGGAGGCCAAAATCACAATCAAACAAAAAGTATTGAGGAGTTTTGAAAATGTTTCGAGAGGTGGGAAGTGGAAGTGTTTCGGAAAGGCGTTCCAGAGGGCAGGACATAGTGAGTCAAAGTGTTGGCGTGAGGGAGCAGGAAATGAAGAATAAGCCAGTATCACTGGTGAAGAGGCTGCAGCTGGAGGAGAACCTGAGGGTTGGTGGAGAGACCAGGCAGGGAATAGACAGATAAAAGGCATCACCACAGTCACTCCTTACAAAATACTGAGTTGATCTATTTTCACTAATTGCTTGAGGTATCTGGGACAGATGGTGGTGCTTGTTGGTGTTGAGTGTTCAGAGGCACAGGTGTTGTCAGCACTGAGGCAGCCAGATTCTTGCAAGGAGCCTGTTGGATTCCAAGCGAACTACTTCATTCTTGTTGTGTGCGGGTTTATGCGATGTTGAAGGTGAGGGATGCTAACACTGGGATATTTATTCCAGTGCAGGTACTGAGTACAGCCAGGCCAGGGCCAGCAAGACAGTCAGGTGCTGCACTGCCCCAACATTGTGTGTCACGCCCACTCTCTGAGAGGCAATCTCAGCTGCACCAGTGTGACACTTTCCATTTCTCACACCATCGGCCCTGTTGACTCGCAGTAAGATTCCCAGTTAATGCCTTAATAGAGTTTGAGAGCTGCTGTGTAACAGGCTGCAGGATGCTGAGTGATGATAGGTGTCCAACTGAAAGAGATATCTGAAAACTGTGACGTCGTACCGACCACGGGTTAATGCTGACATCTTCTCTCTGACAGCTGCTATTTCGTGGCTGGGTGAGTTCCGGAGACTCTACGATACGATTCCGTGTGTGGAGGTGGAGACTCTGAAGGAGCATCGTGACCAGGTCCTACACGTCAGCTTCTCCCATAATGGCTACTTATTTGGATCCTGCTCCAAAGACTGTTTTGTCAAGGTACGAGCTCTCTCTCACTCTCTGACGGTACGAGCTCTCTCTCTCTGACGGTACGAGCTCTCTCTCTGACGGTACGAGCTCTCTCTCTCACTCTGACGGTACGAGCTCTCTCTCTCACTCTGACGGTACGAGCTCTCTCTCTCACTCTGACGGTACGAGCTCTCTCTCTCACTCTGACGGTACGAGCTCTCTCTCACTCTGACGGTACGAGCTCTCTCTCACTCTGACGGTACGAGCTCTCTCTCTCACTCTGACGGTACGAGCTCTCTCTCTCACTCTGACGGTACGAGCTCTCTCACTCTGACGGTACGAGCTCTCTCTCTCACTCTGACGGTACGAGCTCTCTCTCTCACTCTGACGGTACGAGCTCTCTCACTCTGACGGTACGAGCTCTCTCTCTCTCACTCTGACGGTACGAGCTCTCTCTCTCACTCTGACGGTACGAGCTCTCTCTCTCACTCTGACGGTACGAGCTCTCTCTCTCACTCTGACGGTATGAGCTCTCTCTCTCACTCTGACGGTACGAGCTCTCTCACTCTGACGGTACGAGCTCTCTCTCTCACTCTGACGGTACGAGCTCTCTCTCTCACTCTGACGGTACGAGCTCTCTCTCTCACTCTGACGGTACGAGCTCTCTCTCTCTCTCACTCTGAAGGTACGAGCTCTCTCTCTCACTCTGACGGTACGAGCTTTCTCTCTTACTCTGACGGTACGAGCTCTCTCTCACTCTGACGGTACGAGCTCTCTCTCTCACTCTGACGGTACGAGCTGTCTCACTCTGACGGTACGAGCTCTCTCTCTCACTCTGACGGTACGAGCTCTCTCTCTCACTCTGACGGTACGAGCTCTCTCTCTCACTCTGACGGTACGAGCTCTCTCTCTCTCTCACTCTGAAGGTACGAGCTCTCTCTCTCACTCTGACGGTACGAGCTTTCTCTCTCACTCTGACGGTACGAGCTCTCTCTCACTCTGACGGTACGAGCTCTCTCTCACTCTGACGGTACGAGCTCTCTCTCTCACTCTGACGGTACGAGCTCTCTCTCTCACTCTGACGGTACGAGCTCTCTCTCTCACTCTGACGGTACGAGCTCTCTCTCTCACTGACGGTACGAGCTCTCTCTCTCACTCTGACGGTACGAGCTCTCTCTCTCACTCTGACGGTACGAGCTCTCTCTCTCACTCTGACGGTACGAGCTCTCTCTCTCACTCTGACGGTATGAGCTCTCTCTCTCACTCTGACGGTACGAGCTCTCTCACTGATGGTACGAGCTCTCTCTCTCACTCTGACGGTACGAGCTCTCTCTCTCACTCTGACGGTACGAGCTCTCTCTCACTCTGACGGTACGAGCTCTCTCTCTCTCACTCTGACGGTACGAGCTCTCTCTCTCACTCTGACGGTACGAGCTCTCTCTCTCACTCTGACGGTACGAGCTCTCTCTCTCACTCTGACGGTACGAGCTCTCTCTCACTCTGACGGTACGAGCTCTCTCTCTCACTCTGACGGTACGAGCTCTCTCTCTCACTCTGACGGTACGAGCTCTCTCTCTCTCTCTCACTCTGACGGTACGAGCTCTCTCTCTCACTCTGACGGTTCGATCTCTCTCACTCTGATGGTTTGATCTCTCTCTCTCACTCTGACGGTACGAGCTCTCTCTCACTCTGATGGTACGAGCTCTCTCTCTCACTCTGACGGTACGAGCTCTCTCACTCTGACGGTACGAGCTCTCTCTCTCACTGACGGTACGAGCTCTCTCTCTCACTCTGACGGTACGAGCTCTCTCTCTCACTCTGACGGTACGAGCTCTCTCTCACTCTGACGGTACGAGCTCTCTCTCACTGACGGTACGAGCTTTCTCTCACTCTGACGGTACGAGCTCTCTCTCTCACTGACGGTACGAGCTCTCTCTCTCACTGACGGTACGAGCTCTCTCTCTCACTCTGACGGTACGAGCTCTCTCTCTCACTCTGACGGTACGAGCTCTCTCTCACTCTGACGGTACGATCTCTCTCTCTCACTCTGACGGTACGAGCTCTCTCTCTCACTGACGGTACGAGCTCTCTCTCTCTGACGGTACGAGCTCTCTCTCTCACTGACGGTACGAGCTCTCTCTCTCACTCTGACGGTACGAGCTCTCTCTCTCACTCTGACGGTACGAGCTCTCTCTCTCACTCTGACGGTACGAGCTCTCTCTCTCACTCTGACGGTACGAGCTCTCTCTCTCACTCTGACGGTACGAGCTCTCTCTCTCACTCTGACGGTACGAGCTCTCTCTCTCTCACTCTGACGGTCCGAGCTCTCTCTCTCACTCTGACGGTACGAGCTCTCTCTCTCTCAATCTGAAGGTACGAGCTCTCTCTCTCTGACGGTACGAGCTATCTCTCTCTCACTCTGACGGTACGAGCTCTCTCTCTGTCTCTCTGACGGTACGAGCTCTCTCTCTCACTCTGACGGTACGAGCTCTCTCTCTCACTCTGACGGTACGAGCTCTCTCTCTCACTCTGAAGGTACGAGCTCTCTCTCACTCTGACGGTACGAGCTCTCTCTCTCACTCTGACGGTACGAGCTCTCCCTCTCACTGACGGTACGAGCTTTCCCTCACTCTGACGGTACGAGCTCTCTCTCACTCTGACGGTACAAGCTCTCTCTCACTCTGACGGTACGAGCTCTCTCTCTGACGGTACGAGCTCTCTCTCTCACTCTGACGGTACGAGCTCTCTCTCTCACTCTGACGGTACGAGCTCTCTCTCTCACTCTGACGGTACGAGCTCTCTCTCTCTCACTCTGACGGTACGAGCTCTCTCTCACTCTGACGGTACGAGCTCTCTCTCTCTCACTCTGACGGTACGAGCTCTCTCTCTCACTCTGACGGTACGAGCTCTCTCTCTCACTCTGACGGTACGAGCTCTCTCTCACTCTGACTGTACGAGCTCTCTCTCTCTGACGGTACGAGCTCTCTCTCACTGACGGTACGAGCTCTCTCTCTCACTCTGACGGTACGAGCTCTCTCTCTCACTCTGACGGTACGAGCTCTCTCTCTCTGACGGTACGAGCTCTCTCTCTCACTCTGACGGTACGAGCTCTCTCTCACTCTGACGGTACGAGCTCTCTCTCACTGACGGTACGAGCTCTCTCTCTCACTGACGGTACGAGCTCTCTCTCTCACTCTGACGGTACGAGCTCTCTCTCTGACGGTACGAGCTCTCTCTCACTGACGGTACGAGCTCTCTCTCACTCTGACGGTACGAGCTCTCTCTCACTGACGGTACGAGCTCTCTCTCTGACTCTGACGGTACGAGCTCTCTCTCACTGACGGTACGAGCTCTCTCTCTCACTGACGGTACGAGCTCTCTCTCTCACTGACGGTACGAGCTCTCTCTCTCACTGACGGTACGAGCTCTCTCTCTCACTCTGACGGTCCGAGCTCTCTCTCTCACTCTGACTGTATGAGCTCTCTCTCTCACTCTGACGGTACGAGCTCTCTCTCTCACTCTGACGGTACGAGCTCTCTCTCTCTCACTCTGACGGTACGAGCTCTCTCTCTCACTCTGACGGTACGAGCTCTCTCTCTCACTGACGGTACGAGCTCTCTCTCTCACTCTGACGGTACGAGCTCTCTCTCTCACTCTGACGGTACGAGCTCTCTCTCTCACTCTGACGGTACGAGCTCTCTCTCTCACTCTGACGGTACGAGCTCTCTCTCTCACTCTGACGGTACGAGCTCTCTCACTCTGATGGTACGAGCTCTCTCTCTCACTCTGACGGTACGAGCTCTCTCTCTCACTCTGACGGTACGAGCTCTCTCTCTCACTCTGACGGTACGAGCTCTCTCTCTCACTCTGACGGTACGAGCTCTCTCTCTCACTCTGACGGTACGAGCTCTCTCTCACTCTGACGGTACGAGCTCTCTCTCTCACTCTGACGGTACGAGCTCTCTCTCTCACTCTGACGGTACGAGCTCTCTCTCTCACTCTGACGGTACGAGCTCTCTCTCTCACTCTGACGGTACGAGCTCTCTCTCTCACTCTGACGGTTCGATCTCTCTCACTCTGACGGTACGAGCTCTCTCTCTCACTCTGACGGTACGAGCTCTCTCTCTCACTCTGACGGTACGAGCTCTCTCTCTCACTCTGACGGTACGAGCTCTCTCTCTCACTCTGACGGTACGAGCTCTCTCTCTCACTCTGACGGTACGAGCTCTCTCTCACTCTGACGGTACGAGCTCTCTCTCTCACTCTGACGGTTTGATCTCTCTCTCTCACTCTGACGGTACGAGCTCTCTCTCACTCTGATGGTACGAGCTCTCTCTCTCACTCTGACGGTACGAGCTCTCTCTCTCACTCTGACGGTACGAGCTCTCTCTCACTCTGACGGTACGAGCTCTCTCTCTCACTGACGGTACGAGCTCTCTCTCTCACTCTGACGGTACGAGCTCTCTCTCTCACTCTGACGGTACGAGCTCTCTCTCTCACTGACGGTACGAGCTCTCTCTCTCACTGACGGTACGATCTCTCTCTCTCACTCTGACGGTACGAGCTCTCTCTCTCACTGACGGTACGAGCTCTCTCTCTCTGACGGTACGAGCTCTCTCTCACTCTGACGGTACGAGCTCTCTCTCTCACTCTGACGGTACGAGCTCTCTCTCTCACTCTGACGGTACGAGCTCTCTCTCTCACTCTGACGGTACGAGCTCTCTCTCTCACTCTGACGGTACGAGCTCTCTCTCTCTCACTCTGACGGTCCGAGCTCTCTCTCTCACTCTGACGGTACGAGCTCTCTCTCTCTCAATCTGAAGGTACGAGCTCTCTCTCTCTGACGGTACGAGCTATCTCTCTCTCACTCTGACGGTACGAGCTCTCTCTCTCTCTCTCTGACGGTACGAGCTCTCTCTCTCTGACGGTACGAGCTCTCTCTCTCACTCTGACGGTACGAGCTCTCTCTCTCACTCTGACGGTACGAGCTCTCTCTCACTCTGAAGGTACGAGCTCTCTCTCTCACTCTGACGGTACGAGCTCTCTCTCTCACTCTGACGGTACGAGCTCTCTCTCTCACTCTGACGGTACGAGCTCTCTCTCTCACTCTGACGGTACGAGCTCTCTCTCACTCTGAAGGTACGAGCTCTCTCTCTCACTCTGACGGTACGAGCTCTCTCTCTCACTGACGGTACGAGCTCTCTCTCACTCTGACGGTACGAGCTCTCTCTCTCACTCTGACGGTACAAGCTCTCTCTCTCACTCTGACGGTACGAGCTCTCTCTCTCACTCTGACGGTACGAGCTCTCTCTCTCACTCTGACGGTACGAGCTCTCTCTCTCACTCTGACGGTACGAGCTCTCTCTCTGACGGTACGAGCTCTCTCTCACTCTGACGGTACGAGCTCTCTCTCACTCTGACGGTACGAGCTCTCTCTCACTCTGACGGTACGAGCTCTCTCTCTCACTCTGACGGTACGAGCTCTCTCTCTCACTCTGACGGTACGAGCTCTCTCTCTCACTCTGACGGTACGAGCTCTCTCTCTCTCACTCTGACGGTACGAGCTCTCTCTCACTCTGACGGTACGAGCTCTCTCTCTCACTCTGACGGTACGAGCTCTCTCACTCTGACGGTACGAGCTCTCTCTCTCACTCTGACGGTACGAGCTCTCTCTCTCACTCTGACGGTACGAGCTCTCTCTCTCACTCTGACGGTACGAGCTCTCTCTCTCACTCTGACGGTACGAGCTCTCTCTCTCACTCTGACGGTACGAGCTCTCTCTCTCACTCTGACGGTACGAGCTCTCTCTCTCACTCTGACGGTACGAGCTCTCTCTCACTCTGACGGTACGAGCTCTCTCTCTCACTCTGACGGTACGAGCTCTCTCTCTCACTCTGACGGTACGAGCTCTCTCTCTCACTCTGACGGTACGAGCTCTCTCTCTCACTCTGACGGTACGAGCTCTCTCTCTCACTCTGACGGTACGAGCTCTCTCTCTCACTCTGACGGTACGAGCTCTCTCTCTCACTCTGACGGTACGAGCTCTCTCTCTCACTGACGGTACGAGCTCTCTCTCTCACTGACGGTACGAGCTCTCTCTCTCACTGACGGTACGAGCTCTCTCTCTCACTCTGACGGTCCGAGCTCTCTCTCACTCTGACGGTACGAGCTCTCTCTCTCACTCTGACTGTATGAGCTCTCTCTCTCACTCTGACGGTACAAGCTCTCTCTCTCACTCCGACGGTACGAGCTCTCTCTCTCACTCTGACGGTACGAGCTCTCTCTCTCACTCTGACGGTACGAGCTCTCTCTCTCACTCTGACGGTACGAGCTCTCTCTCTCACTCTGACGGTCCGAGCTCTCTCTCACTCTGACGGTACGAGCTCTCTCTCTCTCTCTCACTCTGACGGTACGAGCTCTCTCTCTCACTCTGACGGTACGAGCTCTCTCTCACTCTGACGGTACGAGCTCTCTCTCTCACTCTGACGGTACGAGCTCTCTCTCTCACTCTGACGGTCCGAGCTCTCTCTCACTCTGACGGTACGAGCTCTCTCTCTCACTCTGACTGTATGAGCTCTCTCTCTCACTCTGACGGTACGAGCTCTCTCTCTCACTCTGACGGTACGAGCTCTCTCTCTCACTGACGGTACGAGCTCTCTCTCTCACTCTGACGGTACGAGCTCTCTCTCTCACTCTGACGGTACTAGCTCTCTCTCTCACTCTGACGGTACGAGCTCCTCTCACTCACTCTGACGGTACGAGCTCTCTCTCTCTCACTCTGACGGTACGAGCTCTCTCTCTCACTCTGACGGTACGAGCTCTCTCCCTCTCTCTCTGACGGTACGAGCTCTCTCTCTCACTCGGACGGTACGAGCTCTCTCTCTCACTCTGACGGTACGAGCTCTCTCTCTCACTCTGACGGTACGAGCTCTCTCTCTCACTCTGACGGTTCGATCTCTCTCACTCTGACGGTACGAGCTCTCTCTCTCACTCTGACGGTACGAGCTCTCTCTCTCACTCTGACGGTACGAGCTCTCTCTCTCACTCTGACGGTACGAGCTCTCTCTCTCACTCTGACGGTACGAGCTCTCTCTCTCACTCTGACGGAACGAGCTCTCTCTCACTCTGACGGTACGAGCTCTCTCTCTCACTCTGATGGTTTGATCTCTCTCTCTCACTCTGACGGTACGAGCTCTCTCTCACTCTGATGGTACGAGCTCTCTCTCTCACTCTGACGGTACGAGCTCTCTCTCTCACTCTGACGGTACGAGCTCTCTCTCACTCTGACGGTACGAGCTCTCTCTCTCACTGACGGTACGAGCTCTCTCTCTCACTGACGGTACGAGCTCTCTCTCTCACTGACGGTACGAGCTCTCTCTCTCACTCTGACGGTACGAGCTCTCTCTCTCACTCTGACGGTACGAGCTCTCTCTCACTCTGACGGTACGATCTCTCTCTCTCACTCTGACGGTACGAGCTCTCTCTCTCACTGACGGTACGAGCTCTCTCTCTCTGACGGTACGAGCTCTCTCTCACTCTGACGGTACGAGCTCTCTCTCTCACTCTGACGGTACGAGCTCTCTCTCTCACTCTGACGGTACGAGCTCTCTCTCTCACTCTGACGGTACGAGCTCTCTCTCTCACTCTGACGGTACGAGCTCTCTCTCTCTCACTCTGACGGTCCGAGCTCTCTCTCTCACTCTGACGGTACGAGCTCTCTCTCTCTCAATCTGAAGGTACGAGCTCTCTCTCTCTGACGGTACGAGCTATCTCTCTCTCACTCTGACGGTACGAGCTCTCTCTCTCACTCTGACGGTACGAGCTCTCTCTCTCACTCTGACGGTACGAGCTCTCTCTCTCACTCTGACGGTACGAGCTCTCTCTCTCACTCTGAAGGTACGAGCTCTCTCTCACTCTGACAGTACGAGCTCTCTCTCTCACTCTGACGGTACGAGCTCTCCCTCTCACTGACGGTACGAGCTTTCCCTCACTCTGACGGTACGAGCTCTCTCTCTGACGGTACGAGCTCTCTCTCACTCTGACGGTACGAGCTCTCTCTCACTCTGACGGTACGAGCTCTCTCTCTGACGGTACGAGCTCTCTCTCTCACTCTGACGGTACGAGCTCTCTCTCTCACTCTGACGGTACGAGCTCTCTCTCTCACTCTGACGGTACGAGCTCTCTCTCTCTCACTCTGACGGTACGAGCTCTCTCTCACTGACGGTACGAGCTCTCTCTCTCACTCTGACGGTACGAGCTCTCTCTCTCACTCTGACGGTACGAGCTCTCTCTCTCACTCTGACGGTACGAGCTCTCTCTCTCACTCTGACGGTACGAGCTCTCTCTCTCTGACGGTACGAGCTCTCTCTCACTCTGACGGTACGAGCTCTCTCTCTCACTCTGACGGTACGAGCTCTCTCTCTCACTCTGACGGTACGAGCTCTCTCTCTCACTCTGACGGTACGAGCTCTCTCTCTCACTCTGACGGTACGAGCTCTCTCTCACTCTGACGGTACGAGCTCTCTCTCTCACTGACGGTACGAGCTCTCTCTCTCACTGACGGTACGAGCTCTCTCTCTCACTCTGACGGTCCGAGCTCTCTCTCTCACTCTGACTGTATGAGCTCTCTCTCTCACTCTGACGGTACGAGCTCTCTCTCTCACTCTGACGGTACGAGCTCTCTCTCTCTCACTCTGACGGTACGAGCTCTCTCTCTCACTCTGACGGTACGAGCTCTCTCTCTCACTCTGACGGTACGAGCTCTCTCTCTCACTCTGACGGTACGAGCTCTCTCTCTCACTCTGACGGTACGAGCCTCTCTCACTCTGACGGTACGAGCTCTCTCTCTCACTCTGACGGTACGAGCTCTCTCTCTCACTCTGACGGTACGAGCTCTCTCACTCTGATGGTACGAGCTCTCTCTCTCACTCTGACGGTACGAGCTCTCTCTCTCACTCTGACGGTACGAGCTCTCTCTCTCACTCTGACGGTACGAGCTCTCTCTCTCACTCTGACGGTACGAGCTCTCTCTCTCACTCTGACGGTTTGATCTCTCTCTCTCACTCTGACGGTACGAGCTCTCTCTCACTCTGATGGTACGAGCTCTCTCTCTCACTCTGACGGTACGAGCTCTCTCTCTCACTCTGACGGTACGAGCTCTCTCTCACTCTGACGGTACGAGCTCTCTCTCTCACTCTGACGGTACGAGCTCTCTCTCTCACTGACGGTACGAGCTCTCTCTCTCTGACGGTACGAGCTCTCTCTCACTCTGACGGTACGAGCTCTCTCTCTCACTCTGACGGTACGAGCTCTCTCTCTCACTCTGACGGTACGAGCTCTCTCTCTCACTCTGACGGTACGAGCTCTCTCTCTCACTCTGACGGTACGAGCTCTCTCTCTCTCACTCTGACGGTCCGAGCTCTCTCTCTCACTCTGACGGTACGAGCTCTCTCTCTCTCAATCTGAAGGTACGAGCTCTCTCTCTCTGACGGTACGAGCTATCTCTCTCTCACTCTGACGGTACGAGCTCTCTCTCTCTCTCTCTGACGGTACGAGCTCTCTCTCTCTGACGGTACGAGCTCTCTCTCTCACTCTGACGGTACGAGCTCTCTCTCTCACTCTGAAGGTACGAGCTCTCTCTCTCACTCTGACGGTACGAGCTCTCTCTCACTCTGAAGGTACGAGCTCTCTCTCTCACTCTGACGGTACGAGCTCTCTCTCTCACTCTGACGGTACGAGCTCTCTCTCTCACTCTGACGGTACGAGCTCTCTCTCTCACTCTGACGGTACGAGCTCTCTCTCACTCTGAAGGTACGAGCTCTCTCTCTCACTCTGACGGTACGAGCTCTCTCTCTCACTGACGGTACGAGCTCTCTCTCTCACTCTGACGGTACAAGCTCTCTCTCTCACTCTGACGGTACGAGCTCTCTCTCTCACTCTGACGGTACGAGCTCTCTCTCTCACTCTGACGGTACGAGCTCTCTCTCTCACTCTGACGGTACGAGCTCTCTCTCTGACGGTACGAGCTCTCTCTCACTCTGACGGTACGAGCTCTCTCTCACTCTGACGGTACGAGCTCTCTCTCACTCTGACGGTACGAGCTCTCTCTCTCACTCTGACGGTACGAGCTCTCTCTCTCACTCTGACGGTACGAGCTCTCTCTCTCACTCTGACGGTACGAGCTCTCTCTCTCTCACTCTGACGGTACGAGCTCTCTCTCACTCTGACGGTACGAGCTCTCTCTCTCACTCTGACGGTACGAGCTCTCTCACTCTGACGGTACGAGCTCTCTCTCTCACTCTGACGGTACGAGCTCTCTCTCTCACTCTGACGGTACGAGCTCTCTCTCTCACTCTGACGGTACGAGCTCTCTCTCTCACTCTGACGGTACGAGCTCTCTCTCTCACTCTGACGGTACGAGCTCTCTCTCTCACTCTGACGGTACGAGCTCTCTCTCTCACTCTGACGGTACGAGCTCTCTCTCACTCTGACGGTACGAGCTCTCTCTCTCACTCTGACGGTACGAGCTCTCTCTCTCACTCTGACGGTACGAGCTCTCTCTCTCACTGACGGTACGAGCTCTCTCTCTCACTGACGGTACGAGCTCTCTCTCTCACTGACGGTACGAGCTCTCTCTCTCACTCTGACGGTCCGAGCTCTCTCTCACTCTGAC
Organism: Somniosus microcephalus; assembly: GCF_052327205.1. Lineage (NCBI taxonomy): Eukaryota > Metazoa > Chordata > Chondrichthyes > Squaliformes > Somniosidae > Somniosus > Somniosus microcephalus. Next base: position 72,027,276 of record NC_141009.1, read on the forward strand.
GGTACGAGCTCTCTCTCTCACTCTGACTGTATGAGCTCTCTCTCTCACTCTGACGGTACGAGCTCTCTCTCTCACTCCGACGGTACGAGCTCTCTCTCTCACTCTGACGGTACGAGCTCTCTCTCTCACTCTGACGGTACGAGCTCTCTCTCTCACTCTGACGGTACGAGCTCTCTCTCTCACTCTGACGGTCCGAGCTCTCTCTCACTCTGACGGTACGAGTTCTCTCTCTCACTCTGACTGTATGAGCTCTCTCTCTCACTCTGACGGTACGAACTCTCTCTCTCACTCTGACGGTACGAGCTCTCTCTCACTCTGACGGTACGAGCTCTCTCTCTCACTCTGACGGTACGAGCTCTCTCTCTCACTCTGACGGTCCGAGCTCTCTCTCACTCTGACGGTACGAGCTCTCTCTCTCACTCTGACTGTATGAGCTCTCTCTCTCACTCTGACGGTACGAGCTCTCTCTCTCACTCTGACGGTACGAGCTCTCTCTCTCACTGACGGTACGAGCTCTCTCTCTCACTCTGACGGTACGAGCTCTCTCTCTCACTCTGACGGTACTAGCTCTCTCTCTCACTCTGACGGTACGAGCTCCCTCTCACTCACTCTGACGGTACGAGCTCTCTCTCTCTCACTCTGACGGTACGAGCTCTCTCTCTCACTCTGACGGTACGAGCTCTCTCCCTCTCTCTCTGACGGTACGAGCTCTCTCTCTCACTCGGACGGTACGAGCTCTCTCTCTCACTCTGACGGTACGAGCTCTCTCTCTCACTCTGACGGTACGAGCTCTCTCTCTCACTCTGACGGTTCGATCTCTCTCACTCTGACGGTACGAGCTCTCTCTCTCACTCTGACGGTACGAGCTCTCTCTCTCACACTCTGACGGTACGAGCTCTCTCTCTCACTCTGACGGTACGAGCTCTCTCTCTCACTCTGACGGTACGAGCTCTCTCTCTCACTCTGACGGTACGAGCTCTCTCTCACTCTGACGGTACGAGCTCTCTCTCTCACTCTGATGGTTTGATCTCTCTCTCTCACTCTGACGGTACGAGCTCTCTCTCACTCTGATGGTACGAGCTCTCTCTCTCACTCTGACGGTACGAGCTCTCTCTCTCACTCTGACGGTACGAGCTCTCTCTCACTCTGACGGTACGAGCTCTCTCTCTCACTGACGGTACGAGCTCTCTCTCTCACTGACGGTACGAGCTCTCTCTCTCACTGACGGTACGAGCTCTCTCTCTCACTCTGACGGTACGAGCTCTCTCTCTCACTCTGACGGTACGAGCTCTCTCTCACTCTGACGGTACGATCTCTCTCTCTCACTCTGACGGTACGAGCTCTCTCTCTCACTGACGGTACGAGCTCTCTCTCACTCTGACGGTACGAGCTCTCTCTCACTCTGACGGTACGAGCTCTCTCTCTCACTCTGACGGTACGAGCTCTCTCTCTCACTCTGACGGTACGAGCTCTCTCTCTCACTCTGACGGTACGAGCTCTCTCTCTCACTCTGACGGTACGAGCTCTCTCTCTCTCACTCTGACGGTCCGAGCTCTCTCTCTCACTCTGACGGTACGAGCTCTCTCTCTCTCAATCTGAAGGTACGAGCTCTCTCTCTCTGACGGTACGAGCTATCTCTCTCTCACTCTGACGGTACGAGCTCTCTCTCTCACTCTGACGGTACGAGCCTCTCTCTCACTCTGACGGTACGAGCTCTCTCTCTCACTCTGACGGTACGAGCTCTCTCTCTCACTCTGACGGTACGAGCTCTCTCTCTCACTCTGAAGGTACGAGCTCTCTCTCACTCTGACGGTACGAGCTCTCTCTCTCACTCTGACGGTACGAGCTCTCCCTCTCACTGACGGTACGAGCTTTCCCTCACTCTGACGGTACGAGCTCTCTCTCTGACGGTACGAGCTCTCTCTCACTCTGACGGTACGAGCTCTCTCTCACTCTGACGGTACGAGCTCTCTCTCTGACTGGTACGAGCTCTCTCTCTCACTCTGACGGTAACGAGCTCTCTCTCTCACTCTGACGGTACGAGCTCTCTCTCTCACTCTGACGGTACGAGCTCTCTCTCTCTCACTCTGACGGTACGAGCTCTCTCTCACTGACGGTACGAGCTCTCTCTCTCACTCTGACGGTACGAGCTCTCTCTCTCACTCTGACGGTACGAGCTCTCTCTCTCACTCTGACGGTACGAGCTCTCTCTTCACTCTGACGGTACGAGCTCTCTCTCTCTGACGGTACGAGCTCTCTCTCACTCTGACGGTACGAGCTCTCTCTCTCACTCTGACGTACGAGCTCTCTCTCTCACTCTGACGGTACGAGCTCCTCTCTCTCACTCTGACGGTACGAGCTCTCTCTCTCACTCTGACGGTACGAGCTCTCTCTCTCACTCTGACGGTACGAGCTCTCTCTCACTCTGACGGTACGAGCTCTCTCTCACTTGACGGTACGAGCTCTCTCTCTCACTGACGGTACGAGCTCTCTCTCTCACTGACGGTACGAGCTCTCTCTCTCACTGACGGTACGAGCTCTCTCTCTCACTCTGACGGTCCGAGCTCTCTCTCTCACTCTGACTGTATGAGCTCTCTCTCTCACTCTGACGGTACGAGCTCTCTCTCTCACTCTGACGGTACGAGCTCTCTCTCTCTCACTCTGACGGTACGAGCTCTCTCTCTCACTCTGACGGTACGAGCTCTCTCTCTCACTCTGACGGTACGAGCTCTCTCTCTCACTCTGACGGTACGAGCTCTCTCTCTCACTCTGACGGTACGAGCTCTCTCTCTCACTCTGACGGTACGAGCTCTCTCACTCTGACGGTACGAGCTCTCTCTCTCACTCTGACGGTACGAGCTCTCTCTCTCACTCTGACGGTACGAGCTCTCTCACTCTGATGGTACGAGCTCTCTCTCTCACTCTGACGGTACGAGCTCTCTCTCTCACTCTGACGGTACGAGCTCTCTCTCTCACTCTGACGGTACGAGCTCTCTCTCTCTCTCACTCTGAAGGTACGAGCTCTCTCTCACTCTGACGGTACGAGCTTTCTCTCTCTCACTCTGACGGTACGAGCTCTCTCTCACTCTGACGGTACGAGCTCTCTCTCACTCTGACGGTACGAGCTCTCTCTCTCACTCTGACGGTACGAGCTCTCTCTCTCACTCTGACGGTACGAGCTCTCTCTCTCACTCTGACGGTACGAGCTCTCTCTCTCACTCTGACGGTACGAGCTCTCTCTCACTCTGACGGTACGAGCTCTCTCTCTCACTCTGACGGTACGAGCTCTCTCTCTCACTCTGACGGTACGAGCTCTCTCTCACTCTGACGGTACGAGCTCTCTCTCTCACTCTGACGGTACGAGCTCTCTCTCTCACTCTGACGGTACGAGCTCTCTCTCTCACTCTGACGGTACGAGCTCTCTCTCTCACTCTGACGGTACGAGCTCTCTCTCACTCTGACGGTACGAGCTCTCTCTCTCACTCTGACGGTACGAGCTCTCTCTCTCACTCTGACGGTACGAGCTCTCTCTCTCACTCTGACGGTACGAGCTCTCTCTCTCACTCTGACGGTTCGATCTCTCTCACTCTGACGGTACGAGCTCTCTCTCTCACTCTGACGGTACGAGCTCTCTCTCTCACTCTGACGGTACGAGCTCTCTCTCTCACTCTGACGGTACGAGCTCTCTCTCTCACTCTGACGGTACGAGCTCTCTCTCTCACTCTGACGGTACGAGCTCTCTCTCACTCTGACGGTACGAGCTCTCTCTCTCTCTGACGGTTTGATCTCTCTCTCTCACTCTGACGGTACGAGCTCTCTCTCACTCTGATGGTACGAGCTCTCTCTCTCACTCTGACGGTACGAGCTCTCTCTCTCACTCTGACGGTACGAGCTCTCTCTCACTCTGACGGTACGAGCTCTCTCTCTCACTGACGGTACGAGCTCTCTCTCTCACTCTGACGGTACGAGCTCTCTCTCTCACTCTGACGGTACGAGCTCTCTCTCTCACTGACGGTACGAGCTTTCTCTCACTCTGACGGTACGAGCTCTCTCTCTCACTGACGGTACGAGCTCTCTCTCTCACTCTGACGGTACGAGCTCTCTCTCTCACTCTGACGGTACGAGCTCTCTCTCACTCTGACGGTACGATCTCTCTCTCTCACTCTGACGGTACGAGCTCTCTCTCTCACTGACGGTACGAGCTCTCTCTCTCTGACGGTACGAGCTCTCTCTCACTCTGACGGTACGAGCTCTCTCTCTCACTCTGACGGTACGAGCTCTCTCTCTCACTCTGACGGTACGAGCTCTCTCTCTCACTCTGACGGTACGAGCTCTCTCTCTCACTCTGACGGTACGAGCTTTCTCTCTCTCACTCTGACGGTCCGAGCTCTCTCTCTCACTGACGGTACGAGCTCTCTCTCTCACTGACGGTACGATCTCTCTCTCTCACTCTGACGGTACGAGCTCTCTCTCTCACTGACGGTACGAGCTCTCTCTCTCTGACGTACGAGCTCTCTCTCACTCTGACGGTACGAGCTCTCTCTCTCACTCTGACGGTACGAGCTCTCTCTCTCACTCTGACGGTACGAGCTCTCTCTCTCACTCTGACGGTACGAGCTCTCTCTCTCACTCTGACGGTACGAGCTCTCTCTCTCTCACTCTGACGGTCCGAGCTCTCTCTCTCACTCTGACGGTACGAGCTCTCTCTCTCTCATCTGAAGGTACGAGCTCTCTCTCTCTGACGGTACGAGCTCTCTCTCTCACTCTGACGGTACGAGCTCTCTCTCTCTCTCTGACGGTACGAGCTCTCTCTCTCTGACGGTACGAGCTCTCTCTCTCACTCTGACGGTACGAGCTCTCTCTCTCACTCTGAAGGTACGAGCTCTCTCTCTCACTCTGACGGTACGAGCTCTCTCTCTCACTCTGAAGGTACGAGCTCTCTCTCACTCTGACGGTACGAGCTCTCTCTCTCACTCTGACGGTACGAGCTCTCTCTCTCACTCTGACGGTACGAGCTCTCTCTCTCACTCTGACGGTACGGAGCTCTCTCTCACTCTGACGGTACGAGCTCTCTCTCTCACTCTGACGGTACGAGCTCTCTCTCTCTCTGACGGTACGAGCTCTCTCTCACTCTGACGGTACGAGCTCTCTCTCACTTGACGGTACGAGCTCTCTCTCTCCTCTGACGGTACGAGCTCTCTCTCTCACTCTGACGGTACGAGCTCTCTCTCTCACTCTGACGGTACGAGCTCTCTCTCTCACTCTGACGGTACGAGCTCTCTCTCACTCTCTGACGGTACGAGCTCTCTCTCACTCTGACGGTACGAGCTCTCTCTCTCTCTGACGGTACGAGCTCTCTCTCTCACTCTGACGGTACGAGCTCTCTCTCTCACTCTGACGGTACGAGCTCTCTCTCTCACTCTGACGGTACGAGCCTCTCTCTCTCACTCTGACGGTACGAGCTCTCTCTCTCACTCTGACGGTACGAGCTCTCTCTCTCACTCTGACGGTACGAGCTCTCTCTCTCACTCTGACGGTACGAGCTCTCTCTCTCACTCTGACGGTACGAGCTCTCTCTCTCACTCTGACGGTACGAGCTCTCTCTCCACTCTGACGGTACGAGCTCTCTCTCTCACTCTGACGGTACGAGCTCTCTCTCTCACTCTGACGGTACGAGCTCTCTCTCTCACTCTGACGGTACGAGCTCTCTCTCACTCTGACGGTAACGAGCTCTCTCTCACTCTGACGGTACGAGCTCTCTCTCACTCTGACGGTACGAGCTCTCTCTCTCACTCGGACGGTACGAGCTCTCTCTCACTGACGGTACGAGCTCTCTCTCTCACTGACGGTACGAAGCTCCTCTCTCAGCTGGACGGTACGAGCTCTCATCTCTCCACTCTGACGGTCCGAGCTCATCTCCACTCTGACGGTACGGAGC